>NC_050579.1:271773084-272084334 GCF_011100635.1 Trichosurus vulpecula | reverse complement strand
GCCAGTCCTTCAGGTCCAGATGGCTTCCAGGGGGCAGGGGGCAGGATGGCTCCCCGTCTCTGCCTAGTCTCTCTCTCTCTCTCTCTCTCTCCCCTCCCCCTCCCACCTCCCTCCCTCCCTCCCTCTATTCCTTTCTCCCTCTTTCAGCTGGGTCTATTGGAAAGAGGAAGGTCAGAGCAGATGAGGAGGAGGAGGAGGAAAAGGGGAGGGGGGGAGCAGTGTAAAAGATCAGCCTGCAGATTAGAGAAGCATTTTTAGCGAGCCAATGGGAGACCAGGCTGCAGGGACAACGGGCTCCGTGACAGCACAAGGTGAAAACATGATTGCTGAAAAAGCAGTAAATAGGCTTAGGGCCGCGCGCCGCCCTGGCCGCCCAGGGAGAGAGGTCCCCTGGATCCGGCCAGGCCTCTGGGGGACTGGGGGAGGAGTGTGCGACTGCGTGGGAGGACATCTCTCTTCCCCGTTCTCCTCTCGCCTACATTCCCTCCTCCTTCCTGATTTCCCTACTGGATTCTCTGGGTTCCTCTCTCCCAGGCTCATTCCTTCCTCTTACGCTTGTTCTTTTTGGGGATTCTCTTCCCTCCCCCTACACACCTCCATTACCTTTATCATCCCCCTTTCCTCCACCATCCCTGCCCCGCTCCCACCTCCTTCCCCCACTGCCCTCTTTATTATACTCCCGCACGTCTTGCAAGTTAATGCTGGACCAAAAGCGCAGTTCCAGGTGCTGGAGGATTTCGAAACTTTAGGTCAGACGGTTCCTGGCCTCAGGAAGCTTACGGTCTAGTAGGGGGTCTCTCTCTCTCACACACACACACACACACACACACACACACACACACACACACCCGTAAGTAAAATCCTCCATATTACACGATAAGTGCATGAGAGGTGTCAATCGATCAATAATCCATAAATATTTACTAAGCGCCTACTATGTGCCAGGTACTGTGCTAGGCGCTAGTGTTAAAAAAAAGCAATAACTAAATTTTAAAGGGTATGTATGTGAGTCGTTACTAAATGTAGGTTACGGTCATGATCTGACGGAGCCCATTTCGCCTCTCTTCCTGCGGGTGTTCTCGGGAGCTCGCTGGCGTGCAGCGGAAAGGACAGAGGATTTGGAACTGGAGAACCCAAGTTCCAGTCTGGACTCTTGTCATTTGCTTCTTTTGGGTGACCCTGGATAGGTCATCTAACCTCTCTGGGCTTCCGTTTCTTCATTCTTAAAATAAAGAAATGACTTGTGAGGTTCCTCCCAGCTCTAAAGCTCACCTACCATTTAAAGTTAGAGGGTAATTATTGACTGGGGAAATCAGGGATGGCTTCTTGGAGGGAATAACATTTGACAAGCCACTGGGCTAGGGCAGGAAAATATGGTTGCTGGGAAGGGCGAACTGTAAAGGAAAAAGCATCTTCTATGCCTTCTGTCACAGGAAGGCAGTCTGCTTGTTTGCTGGTTGGCCACCACCCAGATTCAGAGAGTCCCTACACATGGAGTCACAAGACCTGGGTTTGAATTCCAGCTCTAGGATTTACTATCTATGTCACCTCGGGCTCTTTCCCTCTCTGGGCCTCGCTTTCCTCATCTATAAAATGAAGGAGTTAAATTCATGTTTTCCAAGGTCCCTCCTAGCTTTAAGTCTTGAGTTCGTTCAACAGCCTTTCGCTCTAGCGATCTGGTCCCAGGAGCTCACTGGAGAGGATTCTGCTAATCCATTGGCCTTGGTCAGCTATCCCCAAAGGATGCCTGGCCCGCTCCTTCATTCTGGGGTGTGTAAAAACCACTAAATCTTAAACAACAGCCCTGGTCTCTTCTAAACTTCTATTTTTAGCCTACAGGGTTTCCCCTCACCTGGAGACTCTGAGGGATTAGAAAGTTGGGAAGGAAGGGCAATTAACCCTCAAGGGAATTAAGGGGGGGGGCAGTGTGGAATATGTGGATTTCATTCATTCGATGCGTTAATAAAGCAAAGGGCACTTGCTAGGTGCTGTGGGAGATCAAGAGTTGTATTGTATGAGACAGGCGTTTATGCTCTCAAGGACTTTCCTGTCTAATAGTGGAGGAGGTAGCCATGTATGCATATAGCAATACAAGGCAATAAATAATAAGCACCATATGAGTGGTGCCAAATGCTCCGCAAGTTCTGAGGAGGGAAGGCATCGCTAAGGACTGGAAGATGTCAGGGAAATCTGGGAGATAATATTTAAGCTAAGTATTGCAGTAGATAGAGTGCTAAACCAAGAATTAGACCTCAAGTCAAGTCTAGCCTTGGACACTTACTAGCTGGGTGACACTGGGCAAGTCACTTAACCTCAGTTTCCTCATCTCTAATATGGAATAATAAAAGCACCTACCTCCCAGGGTTGCTGTGAGGATCCAATGAGATAATCATTGTAAAGCCAAGTGCCTGACTTTACAGAGTAAGTGCTATCTAAATATTAGCTATCATTACTATCATCCTTGAAGAAATAGGCAGAATTAGGATAGATGGCAATGAAGAGGAGATTATTCTGGCATGAGAAAGCCATCAGAAGAGCACGGAGGTGAATGGCGTGCAGAGACAAGAGGATAGCCCAGCCCTCTGAATGCTGTAGCATTCAGTGTTCTTTTCAACGTATTGAACAGTCTTAAGTTATCAGCTAACACCATAGTGGACACCCGTAAAGTTCACACTCATTCATAGCAGGCTCATGGTTCAGAGCGTGGACCAATCTGAGGCAGTCTCTGCAAAGGAGGTGGGTTGTTGACGCCATGTGATATAAGGAGCCGCCTTGCTTCAGAGCGTCTTCCCCCTGGCATTCCACTTTTTTAGACAGTTAGCATTTTAGGTCAAGGCAACCCCTCTTATTAACACGCAAGCAAACTTCTCAGGATGGGTAGTCAGTGTGACAATAAACATTTATTAACTGCCTACTAAGCGCCGAGCACTACCTTATTAAGATCGAGGTAAGAACAATTCTGGACTCCATAATTAAAGGATGGTTAGTGTATATCTAGGGCAGCCGGATGGCACAGTAGAAAGAGTGCCAGACCTGGAGTCAGGAATTCATCTTCCTGAGTTCTAATCTGGCCTCAGACACTTCCAAGCTGTATGACCCTGGGCAAGTCCCCTAATCCAGTTTGCCTCAGTTTCCTCATCTGTAAAATGAGCTGGAGAAGGAAATGGCAAACTGCTCCAGAATCTTTGCCAAGAAAACCTCAGATGGGGTCACAGAGAGTCAGATATGACTGAAACCACCGAACATCTAGAAATGGAAGCAGCATCCCCAAATAGGAAGGGTGACTTCATCAAGAACAGGCTGTGTGTTGGACTAGTGAAATACAGTCTCCCGGTCAGGAAAACCTGGATTCCAAACAGAGGTGTTCCGAGGCTCTGATGAGACAGTGGACTAGAGCATTTTACAAACCTTAGAGCTCTATAGAAATGCCCGTTGTCACCTTTACAATCCCCAGTCCTCCAGCCTGATGATGGCTTCATTCCCTGAGCCTTCAGAGACACTCCTGCTGAACTCAACAATGTTTACAGAGCGATATAAGAGTGTGCTGGTAAATGTTTAACAAAACAGCTGGACTGGGGATGGGGTGGGGGGCGGAAAGAAGGAGAATTGTGCAAACACACTTTTAAACTTAATCTTCATTAGTAACACTTCCTTAAGACTAGGTAATCTACAAAAAAATAAATAAAGCCCTAATTTGTAGGTGCCGCTGATTCCTGAGATGTAAATGCTTACACTGAAAATTTAACAATGGCCTCTGCTGAGCTGGTCTGAGCTGGCTCCAGCACACCCCTGGTTCAAGTCCAACCTCTGACACATGTTCTATGTGATCCTGGAGAGTTAACCTCTTATAAATTACAGAATGGCTACTGATATACATCACAATGATGTGGAGATCTCTATACCAATGAAATCATAGATCTAGACCAAAGAAAAGAACAGAGTCTGCCAGACTGACTTCATTTCCTTTCTTTCTTTTTTTTTACAGGGTTCTAGACTAGTAGATTAGGGGAATGCACCTATAGCCATGGATTACCTGTATTTCAGTAGAGAATTGAACAAAGTCTAATGGATTATCCCTGTGGAAGGATAGCCAGATGTGAGCTAGATAATTAGCACATAGTTGCATAAAATGCAGAACTTGTCAAATGATGTGACCCAAAGAGTCATCATTAATAGTTTCATGTAACTGTGGATTGAAAGAAACACTAATTCTAGTAAGAATAATAAAATAATAGTTCTGTGTGACCTTAAACATTACTTTGTGAGAATTTGACAAATCCAGTAGACAGATAAACAAGAAGTAAATTAGATGTCAGAATTGGATTTGATAGATGAAGACTTCTGAATGGGAATCTTAGAGGAAATACAATATGTTTCACAGGTTCCTGCGTCTTACACAGACACTGATGAAATATTAGGACAGAAAGAACTCAAACAAATGTAGAAAGGCAAACATCATACATGGACCAAAATGTGATAAAAAATTGCTATCAATAAAGGAAATATGAACAAAATCCGCAGTCACAAGTGGAGATTGAAAAGCCAATACTGAATAAACGGAAAGGACCAAATCACGGAAATTATTTTTAAAATCACATTAATGCAACTGACACGGTGAAAGAACACGCCAAAACAGATGGAGTCAGCAAAGCAATTCTTAAAGGAAATTTGATATCCCTGAACATTTGTATTTATAAAAAACAAAAGGAGAGATAAGTATATTTTGATGAATCTGTGATTTCACTGTTGGTACTTCATCCAGTGATGCAAATAGTAGTAACCCATCTATGCCTGTCCATCCTATTTGACTATTAAATATGACCTCCCATAAATTCTTCACAGCTAGTCCACCCAACATGGGGAGGAGAAAGGATTTCCCCTAATTCTCTTGACATTACAGAGATACCAGGGGACCACACAGCTTATCATCAATTTATCATTTACTCTCAATAAATGATCAGTCCATCTTTTTTTTTTCCAGTGATACATCCCTTTGATGGTGTTTTGTACTTATTTTTCTGCACAACTCTTGAATTATAATACCTGCTCTTTCCTACCATGCACCTTTCAGTTACCTTTCTGATGACCCTCCCAACTTTAATTCTTTGGAGACTGTGACATTTCATGGTTTGCAACCTTACAGCATCACTGGAAGAATCCTGTCATTAAAAAAGATGGACCTTTGCTTGAGTCTCATTGAAAGAACTTTATCTTTTCCTAAACACAATCTAACCTTCTCTTCTGTTCAACCCCGGACCCAGCTCGTACTGCAGCATCTATGCAGGATATAGGTGCTGATGGACAATCTATAGCTGTCCATTCAAATTCATATCATAGCCTGGACCATAGTCACTTCATCCACTTAGGTTTTCCCAGTTCCTGATTAGAAGTCTTATTCAAGACCACTGTTCTGGGGCTCAGCACAAGATTTTTCAGAAAGAGGAGCATCTGGAAGAAATTACCATCTATAGGAAATCCCTCTTCCATTTGGATATTATCCATGATGCAGGCAAATACCTTCAGTGAGTGTCTCCTTGGTTTATTCCTTGCTTGATATTAATCACTGGAGAGTCACCCAACAGTTATCTCTTTTTTCCAGTTATAACTTTTAATGGATCCTATTATTTTGACAAATGCATGGGAGACATTAGAAGACGGCCTTTGTGGCCATCTTTTTTGCTTTACAGAGTGAAATATCTTTTTATAGTTAATGAACAATAAACAGGTCTTATGCTCTCTACACCTTGCAGTCATTTATTCAACTGGAGAGATATGGTCTACCATAGAAGACAGTTTGTGAAATCCTACCTGTTCTCTTCTCAAATTTTCACGAAGGATTTCCTCAATGGTGTGTAGATTTTTTTGTATATAGGTCTGAGAGTTTATTGGTGTGGGGAAAGTAGTGTGGAAATTCTCTCTATAGATGCAATTCATCAACTAATCTACAATTTCTGTTCTTATAAAATCACCTGTCCCACAGGGAAGTTAAATCATTTGCCCAGGATCACACAGACAGTATGTGTCAGAGGCAGGAAGGACTTAAACCTAGCTCTTCTTGACTCCAGTTGTGTATCTACTGTGCCATGTTTCCTCTTCCTATATTGATGATTCTCAATTTTTTTAAAATGTAGAGATGGAAAAGTTGTTTGTAATATTAGTGACTCATTTTCTCAGTCACCTTTTTTTTTTCCCATAGTAAGGTCCCAGATTTTTTCCAAGCTTTTGGCATACTTCCCTCTTTCAGATTGAGAATTGATCTCTGAATGCCAAAGCTGGGCAAGAAGAGCTAATTAAAAATAAAATTAAATGAATAATAAGTCATGAATGTATGAGGCAGACAATTATTGTTGGAGGATTTCTTTTTTTTTCTTTTTTTTTTTTTAGAAGGCAGAGGAAGTATAACATTTATTTAGACTCCAAAGGATCAGAGCGAAGAACCAATGACCCCAATTTGATATTGTGGCAACAACACTCCAAAACCAATAAACCCACCCAGCAGGCCAGACCATACTTGTGTGTCCCCTGAATGCTAGTGCCCTCCTATGAGAAGATCACTCACAAATCCTAAGCCCCTGCTCAGCACTGTCTCTCCTGCAGCTCTGCTGACTCCAAGTTCTGAAACTTCCTCGTGTTCGGCATTCTCCACTCTGCATGCTCTGAAAGCTAGCCCTCAGCTCCTGAATCCTGCTGCTCTCCGTTTCTTGGTTTCTTCAGCTTCTCACTTCTAGTCCTCCACTTCTTAGTTTCTGCAGCTTAATCTTTTCTGAGAACGGGGTTCCAAGAGAGCTCCACGAAGGTCATTATGTAAGGAATTTCTGTCCATTTTCTTTCTCGCTGACAATATAATTTTAACTTCCAGTCTTGGCTGGAGGAGAACTTGAGATGAGCAATATTCCCGGTCTTAGGGAACCAAAAATGAAGAGGTTTAAGTAAAAATGATGATTGTAGGGGAACCATAGGTTTCTAGGGGTGCTTGTGACCCCAAAATACCAACATGCCGGGTCTGGCCGAAAGAATTCGACTCAAGCCTTCTCAGCCAAGGGAAAAGACAAAGTTTATTAGGGATTCACCATGATGGGTTGTCTTAAGAAATCCCACCCTTTGTGACGCCTGTTTCCACAAGCGGGCCAGATTCAATCTACTGAGCTAGATTGAATCTGAGCTTGTTGGAGGATTTCTAAGGAAGTGTAAAAAAAGCATTGTGGGAGTACTGGTCAGGAAAAGTTTTCTGAAAGAGCTGGGGCTTGGGCTTGAGCCTTGAATCAGTCACTCAGCTAACATTTATTAAGCACCTACTATGTGCCATGTACTTTGCTAGACACTAGGGACATTACATTGCAGAGACCATACATACATATATAAGTAAGTATAGAATAAACATATGCATAACAGATCAATATAAAATAGTTAAATACAAGGTAGTTTGGGAAGGAGGGTCCTAGGAGTTGAGCATGTAGTGTCAGGAAAAACTTCATGAGGAAAATGATGCTTGAACTCTATGTAAAGAAAGAGAGGAACTCTATGGGGGAAAGTCAGTCAACAGGTATTATTAAGCACATACTATGTGCCTGGCACTGTACTGAGCCCCGGTGATACAAAGAAAGGCAAAAAACAAAAACTAAGCTCCCTAGCCTCAAGAAACTCCTGTTTTGATGGGACAGACAACATTTAAACAACCAAGCACACAAAATACATGCAGTGTAAATGGGAGGCAATCTCAGAGGGAAGGCACTAGAATTGGAAGCATGAAAAAGGAGTATATTTCGGGCATGGGGGCCAGCCAATGCTGAGACCTAGAGAGAGGAGATGGAGTGTGAGGAATAGACAGGTCAGTTCGACTGGATTATATAATGTAGGAGTGGGAGGGTTGTATATAAGGAGCCTGGAAAGAGAGGTGGGGACCAGTTTATAAAGGGCTTTAAAAGCCACAGCTAGGTAGGGCAGTGGATAGAGCACCAGTCCAGAAGGACCTGAGTTCAAATCTGGCTTCAGATACTTACTAGCTGTGTGACCCTGGGCAAGTCACATAACCCCAATTGCCTCAAAAAAAAAAAGCTATATTTGATCCCAGAAGCAATATAGAGCTGCTGGAGTTTAATGAGTAGGAAGATGATTTGATCATACCTGTGGTTGAGGAAGGTCACTTTGACAGCTATGGAAAGGGTGAATTGGAAAAGGGAAAGATAAAATAGGGAAATCAATCAGGAGACCACTGCAATAATCCAAGCAAGAAGTGATAAGGACTGAACCAAGGTGGTAGCTGGTTGAGTAGATAGAAGGAGTTGGACTTGAAAGATGTTGTGGCTTTAATAACGACACAGATAAACAGGAGCAGGAGAGTGACATTAACAGCAATGTTACCTACCTCAGAGGCTTGAAAAATGGTGGTGCCCTAGACAAAACGATAGAGAAATTAGGTAGAAAGGAGGTGGGGGAGGGGGAAGATAATGAGTTCTGTTTTAGACATGGTGAGTTTGAAATGTTTCCAGTTTGAAATGTCCTGTAGCTGAGACTAATGCTGAGGCTCAGGGGAAACACTGAAGCTCCACATACAAACTTGTACATCATCTGCACAGAGATGACAATCTTTATACTCGTAGGAGATAATAAGATCACCAAGAGAGACAGTGAGTGTGCAGAGAGAAGAGAGCCCAGAAGAGAATTCTGGGGGACACCGTCAGGAGGTGACCCATGAAGGAGAACGAGAAGGAGCAGACAGAGAGGTGAGAAGAGAACCTGTTGAGAGCTATGTGTGTCACCAAAACCTAGGCAGGAGAGCAGGACAAGGTGGTGGTTAACAGTGACAACTGCCGCAGAAAGGTCATTAGAAAAAAGGCCATTAGACTTGGCACTGGAGAAATCCTTTGTAACTGGAGAGAGCGGTTGTAGTTGAGTGGTGAGGTCAAAAACGAGACAACAAAGGTTTGAGGAATGAGTGAGAGGGGAGCAAGTGGAGACAATGATTATAGGTAGCTTTTCCTGGGATTCTGGCTGAGAAAAAGAAGGGACAGAGGACAGTAGCTTTAGAAGATGGTAGGGTCTAGTAAAGTTTTTCTTTCGGGCTACAGGAGATCTAAGAGTGTTTGAAGGCAGTAGGGAAAGAATCAGTAGCTAGGGAAAAACTGAAGATGAGAGAGACAGAAACAGACAGATGCAGACAGAAAGACAGAGAGAAAATGAGAGAGAGAGAGAGAGAAAGAAAGAAACAAAGAAAGAAAGAAAGAAACAAAGAAAGAAAGGAAGAAGAACGAATGATTCAAAGGCCAATCTGCTGGAGAAGATGCCAGAGGAGGAGATAAAGGACAGATGTAGAGAGACTGGCTGGAAGGAAGAAAGGAAGGGAAAGAGAGAAAGAAGAAAGAAAAGAAAGAAGGAAGAAAGAAAGAAAAGGAAGGAGAGAAAAAAAGAAGAATGAATGATTGAAAGGCCAATCTGCTTGAGAAGACACCAGGAATGGGATAAAGGACAGTTGTAGAAGGATTGGCCTTGGGGAAAAAAGGTTATTTCTTTTGTAGAGAATAGAACAAAGGAAGGGAATGATGATATAAAGATCTGAGATTTAAAAAAAAGCGGAGAAGAAGGACCTCATAGTAGCCTCAATTTTCTCTTAAGTAAGAGGTGAGGTCTTCATCTGAGAAGGAGCTAGTGTAGATGGAGGTGATGTGGGAGACAAAGTGAAAAAAGAACATTTGGAACAGCTTTGTGGGGAGCAGCATGAGAAATCGACAAGGACCCAGAGATTCTATTACTGGACTTACACACCAAGGAAGCCATAGATAATAAGAAATTCCCCATATGTGCGAAAATATTTATAGAAGCACTTTTTATAATTGCAAAGAATTGAAAACAAAGTAGATGCCCATGAATTGGGGAATGGCTAAACAAATTGTGTTACATGCACGTAATGGAAGATTACCATGCTCCGTCGTCTGTCCTTCATTTTCCAAGGGGACCAGGAACAACATGGAGTAATGTCTTGACTTTCAAGTGAACTGGATTTAAGTGAGACAGAGCTGCACAAAGTCATCAGCCCCACTCTCTCTCCCAGAGTCATCAAAGCCCAGTGGCAAGACAAAAGTCAAGATGACTGGCGATGGCTCAGATGCAGTGGATGATTTTGGCATCTCGGATATCTCACTGAGCTCAAAGCACTCCACAGTGCTTGCTACAGCTGCCTTTATGATCCATTGCAAGAAATTGTTCTTATCTGCCCATTGTGCCACGGGAAGTATTCACATGCTTGGGGTGGACACCCTCCTAATTTGCCGATAGGTTTGAGACTTGTTGGTTACCCTCAAGATTTCCAACTGTGCTATAAGAAATAATGGATCAGATGAATACAGAGAAGCGTAGCTTCCTGATATGTGAACTGATGCAGCGATGTAAGCAGAGACAAGAAAACAATATACACGATGACTACAACAAGGTAAACAGAAAGACCAACCATACACAAAGTGGATGTTGCAAAATCGTGAAGAACAATTGAGAGGCCATAAGCACAACTTGAAAGAAGAGACATAGGAGGATACCCTCCCAATTCATCTCTTCATGGAAGTGAGCAGCCCACACATGTTGCATATCACAAGTGTTTGGGCTGTTTTGATCAATTGTGCTGATTTCCCCCCTTTTATTTTCTATAAAATATATTATTTCTTATAAGGAATGGCTCTCTGGGAGGGGGACGGGAGGGATACTAGAGAAAATCATCATGGTGTAAAAACAAAAGACATCAATAAAAACTTATTTCCTAAAAAAAAAAATAGAAATCAACAAAGGAAGAGTTGAAGGATTGTCTTGCCACAAGGGTACAAGATGACGTGGGGAGAGCAGTAAGAGACGTTTGCTTGAGTTTTTTTAAGTACCTATCCATTTTCCAGGTCGTAGATCATTTGAGAAATAAGAATAAATTGGCCTGGTTAATTTTTGACCCTGAGTTTAAGTTTCTCCTTGAACTTGGGTGCAGTGAATCAAAAGGAAATTTGTATGTGTGCCTGTTTGCATATCTTCTTGGCTGCAGATTCAATTTTTAGGCAGCTCTATGACTCAGTAGTGGTGTTCCCTGCCCTGAAGGCATCTCGACAAGAGCTGGAAGTCTGAACCCAACTGCTCTATTTGCATCAGCCTAGGATATAAGCTGGCATTTGGAAATGCCCTAGAAAAGACATGGTACAGCCTTCCTTGGACACGTGTGTATGTATATATGTGTACATACACACGCATGTACATATATAACACATGCATATACGTGTATGTACATATAAATATATACATTATGTGTATATAGTTACATATGTAAACACGCAGGTATGTGTGTCTACGCATATAAATATGCATGTATGTGTGTCTACGCATATAAATACAGACTTCTGTGTGCATATATATATACGCATACATACATAGTCTTTGTCTTCCTTCTCCTTCCCTTTATGCCTAAAGGAGCTGGCTTTAAGGAATTTGGGGGGAGTTTTACAGAAGCTACAAACAGGAGAAGGCCAGCAGACAACACAGAAAAAGTTTAGAAACTCAGAAATGTATAACATGTATATCAATATTGTATAATGTCAACATATTTTATCTTTTAATACCATAATAATTCAGACTTCTTCTTTGGTACAAAGGGAGAGCCAAAAAAATTTTGCACGGATTTTCCAGATTGCAGGGGTGCCGCATCCCTAACCCCCTGCAATGTGGAAAGGATCACTGTGTTCTCTTCCCCCAACTCCAGAGCTTCATTTTGCACTGAAGCAAATTTTCCTTTCTCTTCTTGAAATATCATTCCACACTCTTGTAGCAAGGCAAATTCTTTTACTCGTTTGTGTTTGACTTCTATGTTTTTAAGAAATAAATTTTTTTGATGTCTTTGGTTTTTACATCATGCTAGTTTTCCCCAATATCACTTTGCTTCCCTCTCGCATTAAGCCATCCCTTATAACAAATAATTTTTTAAGATAAAAAAGAAAAAAGAAGAGGAAAAAATTAGCTCTGATCAAGAAGATTGAAATCCTTCTTATCCTTCAAGGTCCAATTCAAGGGCAACTCCCCTATGAAGCCTTCCATGATTCCTCCCCAACTCCTACTGCCCTACTGACACCTCTGTGGTAGCTTATGGCCTATCTCCACTGGAGCATTTTATTCCTACCTTTCTTGTGCACTTATCACATTACACCTTGTAGCAATTATTTGTGTGTGTGTATGTGTGTATGTATATGTATATGCATGTGTGTATATGTGTGTATGTATATATGTGTATGTATATGCATGTGTGTGTATGTATATGTATGTGTCTATGTGTATGTATGTGTATATATATATATATGTGTATGTGTGTATCTTCTCTCTACCACTAGATTGTAAGCTCCATGAGAGCAAGGACCGGGTCTTATTTATCCTTGTGTCTCCCTCAGCTCCTAGCACAGAACCCTTCTAATACAGTGGTGGGATTCAAATAACTTAACCGTTTCTTCGTGGAACCCAAACGAGGCATGTCACCAACATGGCAGGCGCAGGCCCCACCCCCGCTAACAACCAGTTCTCTGAACTCAACCTAAAATTAGGTACCTGTTCTGCTGCACCAGTGTGAACCAGCTGAGTCCCGCCACTGTGACATGTCAATGCTGCAATGAACCTGTGATGTCATCTATGTGAGTCATCAAATGATAAATTAATAAATGTCGAATGAAAGAATGCCTTGATCCTGGCTAATCTCTGGCTCCAAAGAAGGACAGCAGACAGATCTAGGAGAACTAGATCAGATGGGGATTGAGGTTAGCTATTGAAGAAAAAAATTTCCAACTTTAATCTCTAGTTTTTCTGTGAGGGACAAGATGAATGTCACAGGAAGACTCAGAAGGAAGGGAAGAGAGTGAATGGATTTTATCGACCTGCCACTCACCTTAAACTTCTGGGATTAGTTATAGGACTTTCTAGGGCTTCGAGGAGCCTCTAGCTCATCCATGTGGGAATATTCTCCCTTTTTTGGACCAAGAAAATTCTCACCTGGTAACCAGCGGTCTGGACACGAGAGTCTCAGAACGTAGGATCATCGATTAAACGATAAGAGCTAACACCATATAGTACTGCATGGCTTGCAAAGTACTTTACATATGTCAGCTCATTTGGTCTTCACCACAACTCTGGGAGGTAGGTGCTGTTACTATCCCTATTTTACAAGTGAAGAAACTGAGGCCGAAATAGGTTGAATGACTGGCCCAGAGCCATCGTACTAGTTAAGGGTCTGAGATGGGATGTGAGCACCAGCTAGCTGCCCACTTTTAGAGCTAGAAGGGACCACAGAGGTCCTCTACTCCAACCCTCTCATTTTATAGACGAGGACACTGAGGCTTAGAGAAATAAAGAAACTCGCCCAAAGTCATACAGCAAGTAACAGCAGAAGTGAGATTTGAACCCAGGTTCTCTGAGCTTCTGACTCCAGATCCATTTCTACAGAAAGCTAATCCTTAGCCATCACCAACAGTTGACCACCAGGAATGAAAGCCTTTCTGATTTGGTAAGACCTATCTGAGGTTGCACTGTTGGTTACAGCCTTTAGGCACCCAGGGTTACTTACCTCCCAGGCTTCAAGAATCAATTAATAAATAAACATTTATTAAACACCTACTATGTGCCAGGTACTATGCCAAGCACAGGGGGTACAAAAAGAGGCGAAAGACAGTTTCTGCCTTCAAGGAGTATATAATCTAACGGGAAGCTAAGAAGGCTGAAAAGGTTAGATTTTTATCGCTGTTGCTCAGTTATGTCATTTAAGGTTTTCTCGGCAAAGATTCTGTAGTGTTTTTCCATTTGCTTCTCCAGCTCACTTTACAGATGAGAAAACTGAGGCAAATAGGGTGAAGTGACTTGCCCAGGGTCACACAGCTACGAAGTGTCTGAGGCCAGATTTCCGTCTCAGAAAGATGAGGCTTCCTGACTCCAGGTCCTGCATGCCATCCACGGCACCACCTAGCTGCCCAAAGGTTAGATTGGAAATTGTTTAATTTATCATTTTTGTCATTGTTTGTAAATTAGAAGAAACGGAAAGGCATCAGAATGTTCAGTGGATTCTCCATGAATTATTTGTAGATAAAGAGAGCCCCAGATAAGAAAACAAGGAAGGGCTGCTATACGCTATATGCCACACAGTGAGATCATGGAGGCATTAAACTTGTAAATAGGCTGTTTTTCAACACAAATCGTTCGCACCAGGAGGTTATGATAGAACATTAGATTTGGAAGGGACCTTAGAGTTCATCTGATCTGAATCCCCCCATTTCAAAGATGAGGAAATGAAGGCCTAGAGAGGGAGAGTGCCTTGCCCAAGATGCCATGGCTAGCTAATGCCAGGGCCAGGACTAGGACCCAGCTCTCTGATTTCCATTGCAGGCAGGCATTTTCCATTATTGCTTTTGGCCTCATTTAGATGGGTCCTCCTTCTTTGGCCCCTCTGGGGAACCTAAAGAAGGAAGGGTTCATGACACAAAGTAAAATTGTTTGTCTTTGTTGTTATTCTCAAAGTGGACCATGACATCGAGAAGATGATGCCATGATTTAAGCGAGGCAGGACTGTGCAAAGTCACCAGCCTCACTCTCTCCTCTGGAGCTGTCTGGGTCCACTGGCCAGATATAGATCAGGACGACCGGAGATGGCCCGGCGGAATAAAAAGAGCGTGTAGTGAATAGAAGAGCCTGGAGTCAGAAAGACCCGAGTTCAAATCCAGTCTCTGACACTTACTAGCTCTGTGACCTTGGGCAAGTCACTTAACCTGTTTGCCTCAGTTTCCTCATCTGAAAAATAGAGAAAATAAGGCACTTACCTCGCAGGGTTGTTGTAGAGATCAAATGAGACGATATTTGTAAAATGATCAGCGTAGCGCCTGGCACATGGTGGGTACTATACAAATGCTATCACTATGATTAATGAAAAGATAACTAAATGAAAGCCCGACTCCAAGCAACCGAAAAAAAAACCCAACAAACCAATAATGGTTGTGCAGATGAAATATAAGGGGCAGCTAGGTGGTACCGAGCACCATGGCTGAAGTCAGGAAAGCGAGTTTAAATCCGGCCTCAGACACTTACTGGCTGTGTGACCCTGTTTGCCTCAGTTTCCTCATTTGTAAAATGAGCTGGAGAGGGCAGCTAGGTGGCGCAGTGAGTAGAGCACCAGCCTTGGAGTCAGGAGGACCTGAGTTCAAATCCAGCCTTAGACACATACTAGCTGTGTGATCTTGGGCAAGTCACTTAACCCCAATTGCCCTGACAAAAAAATGAAACAAAAACCAAAATAAAATAAAATAAAATGAGCTAGAGAAAGAAATGTCAAACCACTCCAGAATCTTTGTCAAGAAAACCCTAAACAGGGTCAGGAAGAGTCAGACATGACTGAAAATGACTAGACAACAACAAAAGAGATATGGAAACGCATCATCCTCATCTCAGCCTCTACTGGGGAATCATGAGGACAGAATGTTGCCTACCTTGTCGGATTCAGTCTCTGTATCAGATTTTTTTATGTAACTGTTTTTCTACACTATAATGGATGTTCCAGTTCAGAGATGGATGAGGGCTATATATCTAGAAATGACCGTTATATGTAACCAAAGAGCATCAATGAAACATTATTAAAAGAATCAATAATAAGCTACATATTCAAGGAAAGTAGATCTTATCCTGGGTCCCAAACTATTTTACCCCTAAACTACCAATATTTGAAATGTGGTAAATAGGAGAATTTCTACTCTAATATCCCCTCTTGGAGAAAGACAAAGAAAAAAACAAGCACTCAACCACGACTAAGGCAAAAATTGGCTTTTCCCTTGGAGAGGGATGAACCAGATCCTAGATCATTTTTCTCTCCATATCACATGCAAGCTGAGCCATCTTTACATTAAATAGCCTGTTTAATACATATATTGCAGTTTGTTAAGGGAATATAACATTGAAAGGCTTCAGAATTCTGATCAATGCATTAAGTAATCATGACTCCAAGACCCCAAAGATTCTACCTCTCAGCAGAGAAGTGGAAATATAGGTACAGAATTAGATAGATAGGCAGCCAGACAGATAAATAGATCAGTCGATCAATAGAGATACAAATATAGATGATCTGTGTATAAACACATAATTTCCAGACACAGATAATTTGTTAATTATTAATTAAATGTTTTGCTTGGTCATACTTATTTGTTACACAAGAAGGTATGGGGAGGGGGAGAGAAGGGAATCATTGGGAAGCAATGCTGCTATTTTAAAAGAGCGTCGATAACAAGTTTAAAAATAATGAGGTTTTCTTTAAGCCAAGTCCAAGGATGCAGCCCAAGGTATATGAACTGGCCCTGAATACATAAATCATCCTTAACGAGCTGTCAATGGACCAACCAGCACCCAGAACAAGGAGATACGGTCAATGTGAGACAAAATGCTCAACCTTTAACCTTGTTAACATGGCAAACAAGGGGATGGAACAGTGGAGAAAGCTGAGAAGTAGGGAGCAAGAGCAGATATGGAGGAGAAGCCAGGGGAGGGCAACATTCAGTCCCATTGGTGGATCTGAGAAGACAGTCCTGGACAAGTTGGCCCACTCCTCGACTCCCCCTCTCACCCTCGACTGACGATGGCACGTACAGGGTAGAGCAATGGGAATCCTGGCTTTTTTTCTTTCACTAACCAATCCTTCCACCTCCTTCTTGTAGCTCCAACCACCAACTTGCTCTGGGAGGGAGGGGAGGGAGCCTGAAGCAGTCACCTTGATGTGTCCCATGACTCGGAAGGGATCTGACCTTTCCTGGCTGAACCTAGGAAAGGGCACAATTGCAGCCAAAGCTAATGGGAGGTGCCTGCTTCCTTGCTACTCACTACAGCCTCCGCATGTGTAATCTGAGGGAGAAATGTTAGAAAGGAGACATCTTCCCAAACTCAAGTCCCTCTACACTGCCTCTATCTATCTACCTATCTACCTATCTACCTATCTACCTATCTATCTATCTACCTATCTACCTATCTACCTATCTATCTATCTACCTATCTATCTATCTACCTATCTATCTATCTATCTATCTATCTATCTATCTATCTATCTGTCTATCTATCTGTCTATCTATCTATCTATCTATCTATCTATCTATCTACCTACCTATCTATCTATCACCACATACTCACACAAGGACACAGGTACGTATATATGTGTGTGTGTGTGTGTGTGTGTGTGTGTGTGTGTGTGTGTGTGTGTGTATATATATATTGGAAATTGTTTAATTTATCATTTTTGTCATTGTTTGTAAATTAGAAGAAACGGAAAGGCATCAGAATGTTCAGTGGATTCTCCATGAATTATTTGTAGATAAAGAGAGCCCCAGATAAGAAAACAAGGAAGGGCTGCTATACGCTATATGCCACACAGTGAGATCATGGAGGCATTAAACTTGTAAATAGGCTGTTTTTCAACACAAATCGTTCGCACCAGGAGGTTATGATAGAACGTTAGATTTGGAAGGGACCTTAGAGTTCATCTGATCTGAATCCCCCCATTTCATATTTTATATATATATATATACACACACACACATAAACAGTTCTTCAACATCCCTACTTGCCAAGGGGTTTAGATTCAGGCATTGACGATTCTTCTCAACATGGAAGTATTTTTCTCGAATGAGCAATATGTTTGCACACTATCCCATGCCTTAGTGTCGATTAAGTTCAATTATATATAGTTGAAATAGTGAATGAATGGATCAATCAAAAGCGTTTATTAAGCACTTACTATGCTAAGTGGCAGAGATGCAAAGTTTAAAAAAGAAACACTGTCTGCCTCAAAGGGCTTCTATTCTAATAGGATAGGGCAATACACGTATGGTAGAGATGACCAGAAACTGAGCAGCCTAGATGGAGAGCCGGAAGGAAACAAGCATTTACTACGTGCAGGAACCTTACAAATATAATCTCATTCGGTCCTTGCAGCAACTCCAGGAGATAGGTGCTATTAGCATTCCCACTTAAGTTAAGTTAAGGATACTGAGGTAGGCAGAAATTAAATGATTTGCCCAAGGCCACACAACTGAGTGTCTGAGGTTGAATTTTAACCCAGGACTCCCGGACTCTATGCACCGGGCCACTAAGCTGCCTCCAGGGATGGCATGTGGAGCTACAGCTTGGTCTGGTGTCTAGGGCCAACTAATAGAGATAAAGAGTTAAATGGGTTCATTTACGCATGCTCAGACATCAGGCGCATGAATTGGGTCCTGGGGCTGGAGCTCCAAAGATGAGTATATTATCAAATTAATTACCCAATCCAATCAACCACTAATTTATCTGTGGGATTCTGGAGGAGTCACTCTATCTCATTGCAATCTAGCTCATCGAGATCCCGAAATCTTCTTCCAGTGAACTGCTAGCAAGGCTCATGTATCCAATGCTGCCCTCATGCACTGAGCCTGAAGTTTCTCCTGATTCCTGCCTCATTCCTCAGCAGCTAGGGCCTTCTCCCTCAAAATCATCCTGCATTTAGTATCATATACATAGATACACGTGTATGTGTGTATACATATTGTCTTCCCCAACAGAATAGAAGCTCCTTGAGGGCAGAATCTGTTTTATTCTTGTCTTTGTATTTCCAGCCTGGCAGGGCCTAGCACACAGTAGGCTCTTAAATATTTGTTGATTGGCTGATTAATCTTTAGATGTTGGGTTTTGGAGCCTAAGTTCAGGATCTGGTATGTATGCCTATTAAATATTGCCTTGGCTTCAGTCTGGCCTCCTGGCCTGCCCAAGTCTTTCTGCACCTTAATTCAGGTCGTCCGAAGTATTAGTGTTACCTTGAACCTTAGCGGCTTTGGGTTGTTGTTGTTGAGGGAGGTGGGAGAGGGAGGAGGCAAGGCTGATCATGTGATTTCTTTGTTTTTTGGACTCAGGGCATGAACATGTCTACCCAAAACCTGGAAGGGGTGAACCAGCCTAGGGAGACATTTAGAAGGTCCCTCCTTCCCAGTTTTTCAAAGAAATCCCTTCATACCGTAGAGCAAATAAAACAACCATCGGGGTTACTCTCTCAGACATTCTCAAACCCACCAGAGGGAGGGAAAAGTGCCTCTCCTTCTTGCCTGCAGTAATGACTAATCCTCACCCACAGCCAGTGCCAGGGGAAGAAAGACAAGGAAAGAGCCCAGGAGAATGGAGCCCACCAAGATGAAGCGGTGGGAGGAAAGACGAGAGAAATCCTGACTTCCTGGGGCCCTTCTGTGACCCACCAATCTCCAGACTTTCCCTTTTCCCAGGGCTGAGTCCAACTGCCTGCTCCAAGAAAGCTCATTAAAGACACTTTCCATCCCAATGAGAGGGGCCACTCCCATAGCATTTGGAGGCAAATTAAATAGACTCTGCTGAGCTGCTGGTGCTGGGGAATTCGTTATTTATAATGTTAGCATGGGCGGCTGCTTTGTGCTGGCCTTCTGTTCCATTTGGATCTCAGTCAGCAGGGTTCTTAGCTTGGCTTATTATGAGGCTGACCATATGTCCCAATAGACAGTGCAGAATTGAGGTGGGCTGGGAGAGTAGCCGGGGTGGGGCGGGGGAAGGTAACTAATCAATTCTTTCTCACCGAGCCTCATAGGATGGATATATATATATATATATATACACATACACACATATATACATACGCATGTACATACGTATGTATTGTGTGTGTATTTAGAGCAAAAAGGAACCTTTGAAGTCTGTTAGTGCAATCCCTCATTTGACAGGTAAGGCCCCTAAGACTCAGAGAGGATAACGATTTGCTTGAGAAGTAGGATCCAAACCCTAGTATTCTGAATCTAATTAATCCATCAACAAGCATTTATTAAGTTCCTATAATGTGTCAGGCACTGGAGATAAAATGAAATAGTCCCTGGCCTCAGGAAGCAGACAAGGGTCCATATAAATGTATACCTCAGGGGATCAGGCCAACTTAGAATCATAAAATTATATAACTGCAGAACTGGGAGGTCACCTGTTTCAACCCTTTAATTTTACAGACAAGGAAATTATATGGAAAAGAATAAGCATTTATTGAGCACCTACTATATACAAGGCAGCGTACTAAGTGCTTTATAAATATTATCTTATTTGGTCCTCACAACAAACCTGGAAAGTATGTGTTATTGTAATCCCAATTTTATAGTTGAGGAAACAGAGGCAGAAAGAAGTTAAGTTGTCTTTCAGTTGTGATGGACACTTTGTGACCTCCTTTGGGGTTTCTTGGCAAAGATATTGAAGCAGTTTGCCATTCCCTCTCCAGCTCATTTGACAGATGAGGAACTGAAATAAACTGGGTTAAGTGACTTGCCCAGGGTCTCACAGCTAGGAAGTATTTGAGGCCAGATTTGAGCTCAAGAAGATGACTCTAGGCCCAGCACTTTTTCCACTGTGCCACCTAGCTGCCCCAAAGATTAAACACCCAGAGTATAACTAGCATCTGAGTTAGTATTTGAACTCAGGGCTTCCACTCTATCCACTGACCCACTCAGCAATGAGAGGAGAAACAGTGTGTCCCAAGACACAGAGTAACAGCAGCAGGAGCTAATAGCTCAAGGTCCCTATGCTTTAACCTCCCCCCACCCCAATTTCCTAGGCTAGGCAGTTGGAACTGCAGGAAGGAAAGAAAACCCCTAGAAGGTAAAGAAATTGGATGAACTATTATGAACCCATATGCACATGGAAGGGCCCTGGTTCTAGAATTAGTAAAGCTGGGTTCAAAATCCCTACTTATTTAACCTGTGTGACCTTGGGAAAATCGCTTAACCTTGTTGGATCTGTTTCCTCCTGGGTGAAAGAAGCAGGTTGGACTGGCTGAGATGCCCGGCAGCTCTGGATTTAGATCTAGATCTTCCAGCTCTAGATTCTCTACTTGGTCAAGCCTTTGTGAAGAGATAGAGACTGGAGTTAGAGAGACACTCCCCTTCCCCCACTGTCTCCTCTCACTAGCATCTCTTCTATTTCCTTTTCTTTTTTGTTCTGTTTCAGGGATGCTCGTGATGCTTATTTTAAACCAGATTTCATCTGGATTAGCCTCTCATAACATGAGAACTCCTTAGGTTGAGAATCAGAACCCCCAGGTTCTAGCCTCCACATTTCTGTTGCTAATATCCTACAGCTTTAGGAAAGAGGTACTGGCATCCTTGCTGTTCTGGGAATGCCTGGAATGCTCTCCCTCCTCCTCTCTTCCTAGGGGCTTTCCTGGCTTCTTTTAAGTCCCAACAAAAATCCCATATTCCACAGGACACCTTCCCCAACTCCTCTTAATTCTAGTGCCTTCCTTCTCTAATCACTTCCTGTTTATCCTGTGGGCAGCTAGTTGACAAAGTGGATAGAGCCCTGGGCTTGGAATCAGGAAGACTCTCTTCATGAGTTCAAATCAGGTGTGGCCACTTATCAGCTGTATGACCCTAGGCAAGTCATTTAACCTTTGTTTGCCTCTGCTCCTCATCTGTAAAATGAGCTAGAAAAGGAAATGGCAAACTGCTCCAGTATCTGTGCCAAGAAAACCTCAGAATGGGATTGGACTGAACAATTTATACTATGTAGCAAGACTTTTTCCACTCATGACCCTTTTTGCCCAAGAAACTTTTATGTGACCCCAGGTACATAGATATATAAAATAGGTATATAAATCAAACATTTGCTGATAATAACTCATAAAGAAATTTATGTTAAGACAATTCTTTGGTATACATATAATTTTACCAATTATTAAAGATGAAAGCAAATTTGCATATTAATGAGATATATGTACTTATTTATTTTTACATAGAGAATTAAATCTTGGCAGAATATTTGATACTGCAGGACACAGAGCATCTTCGATGTTTTTCAGATTTGATCAATATTTTGATTTTATAATTATCAATGCTGAGAACACCACTTTGCATAAATACATAGTACAAAATGGCAGAAATATGTTTAGGGCCATTTCAGAAATCGATGGAAATTCTGTCCTAATACCAAGCCAAAATTCATTTAGTGATTTTTTTAGGAAACAAGTTTTAAACCTGTGTCACTTGATGACTCCACAAATTCTTCTTGAACTTTTAATGGCAGATGACTGATTTTTTTTGTTTCAGTTGAGTATGGCTTATGAACCCAACTTCATTTTTTAGAATCAAAATTTGAAGGGAAGTATTTCTGAAACTGTCTCCAGGCACTTCAGCTGATCAATTATAACTCTTACAATTAAATCTTTGGGAAGGTTATTTTCAATTATAAAATCATCTGTAGCTGTAAACATTTCTAAAGAACCATTTTCTACCCTATTCTTCCATATGTTAACTTTTTTAGTAAAACTTTCAATTTTATCTTTTAACATAAATGTTACAATTTTTTCCTTGAGGAAAATGTTTAAATCATTGAGTTTTTCCAACATATCCAACAAATAACATAGTTTTGAGAGCCATAAGTCGCTATGAAAAAAATTAACAAAATCAGATTTCTGCTCAGTCAAAAATATAACAACTTCATCTTTCAATTTCAATAACACCTTACCTCTGCATGTAGTAAAAAAAGCTTTGGTAATCAGAGTCCATGTCTTTCCAAAGGTTTGAAAACAAATGACTGTTAAGGGCATGGCTTTTAATGAAGTTAATGATTCTGATAGTATCACAAAGCACATCTAACTCTGGTGATATTTTCTTGGCTACAAGTGTCTCCTAATGGATCGTGCAGTGAGTAAAAAATGATATGTTCATTGCCACCAGCTTTAACTTTTCCTGTAAACTCAACATTATTTCCTAGCCTTGCTCCAGTACCATCTTTACAGACTCCTATGCAATCTTTCCACTGTAAACCTTTGTGAGAAATTCATCGACTTTAAGATATATACCTTCCCCTCTTGTGCGCCCTTCCTAAGGGCAGCAAAACAATAATTCCTCATGTATGCTTCCTTCATAAACATATCTCTAACAACTGTGCCATGTTAGAAATATCAGTTGTATTATCTAACTGAATTGTAAACTTTGGGCTGCCTTTAAGCCTGGTGATAAGCTGCTGGAATTGGTAATTTCTAATTTCAGAAATTCTTTTGGAAACAGTATCATTCAATAAAGGAATTTTACAAATTTCATCCCCATACTTTTTCCCATGAACTATTTCTGCCATTTTAATAGCAGCAGGTAACAAGCGATCTTCTCCTATATCATAGGGGTTTTTTACTTTTTGCAATTTAAGTTTTGTAAGATGCAAGTGAACGCTTTTCATTGACAGTAACAAATTTCTCAAAACATTGTTTTTCTTTATTTGAAGTTTTTAAAAGTCTTTCAAAATATTCCTTTGGTTCATTGCAGTATGCCACATTCTTGGCATTAAGATGCCATTTTAGTTTGGCTAGTTTCATGCTCTCTGCAGCCAAAACTTCATTACAAATTAAGCAAAGAGGTTTTTTTCAAACCATTATCATTAGTAGAAGTAAAACCATATTGCAAAAATGATTCGACATATTTTCTTTTTCTTGTCACTTTAGGCATACTACAACCTGGTAGCAAAGATTCTGCTACATTGTCATCAATATTCTTATCTCTTCTGTCTAAATTTAGCCACTTATCCATAACCGAAAAATATTTTTGTCTTAAAATATAAATAAACATTGCTAATAATGTCTCAAATAAATACTAGACTTGGATTTATGAAATTACATTTGTTTGTGCTTAATTTTAAAAAATTTATGTTCACACTTATATACACATACAGTGGTGATGGTAGAGAAACATTATTAAAGGGCTTTTGTCTTTACTTGCTGCAATCAAACACCTATGTTTCTGTAAAAGAAGGAGATAACAGCAATTATTAAAATCAAATATTCTAACACAATACAATCCAAAGATATACTAATATTATACTTACATGCTGAGGAATTATGGTAGAAAAATATCAAAAGTCTATATTTTCCATAATTCAACAGTTATGTTTCTGTAAGAACAGAAAACTTTGTATGTACAGTAAAAACACTGCAATTCATAACATGCAGTAGTCTTGAATCTGAGCTGAGGTGTTTTTGGCAGCATTCATTGGCATTGCATGGTATGAAAATACACCGTGCAAAGTGTACATGTTGTGTGTTCAGAATCAAGGCTGTAGTGAAGTTGTGCCATGCAACACAGTCAAGCACTGCCAGGGACACCTCAGATTCATTACATGCTTGATTTTGAATTAACTTTTGGTCATTGTGGGTTCATAAACCTTTTGCTGTTACCAAATTTTTCCCAACCCCCACATTCAGTTAGTTACTCGACCCCCACATGGGGTCATGACCCACATCTTGTTTGTACATATCTTTTTGTTTCTCATCTCTCTTGTTAGATTATGAGCTCCTCGAAGGTAGAAATTATTTTGTGCTTCTTTTTTTATACCCAGCATTTACCACAGTGGCTAGCACAAAATAGGCACTTAATAAATGTTTACTGATGACTATTATACTAAATGGGGCATTCACAACCAAGAAACTGGGCTATTTTGGCACCATGCTCCAAAAAGATATTCGAGGGCACCATGTTAGATCCTGGTTAGAGAAACCAGTCAGAGAGAGGCCATGTGACAGTGAGCCGGTCACACAGAAATTTCAGGAGAAAGTCACTCAGCCTGTGGCATAGAAACAGTCTCTCCAACTTTAGGTGTCTGGAGTCAAGGGCTAGCAGTGACTGAGCTGCCAGAGAGGCTCCTTCTGTCAAGAAGAATAAGAAAAAACCTAGCATGAAGCTAAACAGTGAACCAGCAGCATGAATTTGAGGGACTCGACCATAGGGTAGCACAAGGAGATAAGGAGATGCTGGAGACTTCTGATGTTGGAGTCCCTAAGCTCCAGAATTCCTCTACCACCTGGCCAGGAAATAGCAGATGCATCAATAGTAAGTATTAATAAAAGAAAAAAGAAGGGGGAGGAGGAGGAAGAGGAGAAGGAGAAGAAGAAGAAGATGATGATGATGATGGTGATGGTTATGAGATGGTGACGATGATGATGATGATGGTGATGGTGATGGTGGTGATGGTGATGAGATGGTGACGATGATGATGGTGATGGTGATGGTGATGGTGGTGATGGTGATGATGGTGATGGTGATGAGATGGTGACGATGATGATGGTGATGGTGATGGTGATGATGGTGATGGTGATGAGATGGTGACAATGATGATGATGATGGTGATGGTGATGGTGATGATGGTGATGGTGATGAGATGGTGACGATGATGATGGTGATGGTGATGATGATGATAGCTAACATTTATACGTGCACCTACTATGTGACAAGCACTGTACTAAACACTTTATGGATATTATCTCACTTGATCCTCACAACAATCCTAGGAAGTAGTGGCTATTATTACCTCCAATAAGTTTCCTCACTTTTCTCCAGAAGTTAAGTAACTTGCCCAGCATCACACAGCTAGTAAGGTCTGAGGTCGCATTTGAACTCAAGTCTTCCTGACTCCAGGTCCAGCACTCTCCACTGTGCTACGTAGCTATAATAATAATTTTATTGTATTAAAATACAATAAATGTATTCTAAACTATGATGCAACTGTGTTTCCTTTTGGGTTGTGGGTAATTGAGAGAGAGATACAAACTTTCATATGAAGCAGGGGTAAATATGAGCCTGTTTTGATATGTTTTTTAAATGTTCTATAATAATTATGTTACATTTTAAATCCTATGCTGAGCCACAATAGAAACCTGGGACAGACAAGGCCTTGGGCAGGACATGACAGGACTAGATTGGGGAAGGGCTAGTAGACTCACTTGGCTGACACAGGGAGCATGCAGTGTAAAATAAGGCTGGAAAGGTAGATTGAACCAGATTGTGGACCACCTTAAATGCCAGACTAAGGAGTTCATGTTTTATCCTACGGTAAAGTACTGGTTGTTAGTGTATCTGACAAAATTTTGCTATCTAAAGTATACAGGGAATTAAGTCAAATTTATGGGAATACAAGTCATTCCCAATTGATAAATGGCTAAAGGATATGAACAGGCAGTTTTCAGAGAAAGAAATGAAAGATATCTATAGTCATATGAAAAAATGCTCTAAATCACTATTGATGAGAGAAATGCAAATCAAAAGAACTCTTAGGTATCACATCTCTCCTGTCAGATTGGCTAACATGACAAAATAGGAAAATGATGAATGCTGGAGAGGACGTGGGAAAATTGGAACCCTAACGCATTGTTGGTGGAGTTGTGAACTCATCCAGACATTCTGGCGAGCAATTTGGAACTATGCCCAAAGGGATATAAAAATGTGCATACCTTTTGACCCAGTAATACCACTTCTAGGGCTGTATCCCAAGGAGATCACACAAATGGGAAATGGACCAGTATGCACAAAAATATTTATAGCAGCTCTTTTTGTGGTAGCGAAGAATTGGAAATCAAGGGCATGACCATCAATTGGGGAATGGCTAAACAAATTGTGGTATGTGAATGTAATGGAATACTATTGTGCTATAAGAAATGAGGAGCATGGGCAAGTCATTTAACCCCAATTGCTCTGCCAAAAAGCAAAAAAAAAAAAAAAAAAAAAAGAAATGAGGAGCAGACAGACTTCATTATAACTTGGAAAGACTTAATATGAACCAAGGCTGAGTGAGGAGAGCAGAACCAGGAGAGCATTATGCACGATTACAGACACATGGTATCTGTAAGGACTAACTTTGATAGACTTGGCTCTTCTCATCCATGCACGGTTCAAAGACAGCCCCAAAAGACTCACACTGGAAAAAGCTCTGCATATCCAGAGAAAGAATTAAGGGGTCTGAATGCAGAGTGAGGCAAACTATTTGCTCTCTTTTTTTTCCCTTCTTTTTTGGTTTTGTTTCTTCTTTCTCATGATTCATTCCATTGGTTATAATTCTTCTTTACAACTGGACTATTATGTAAATAAGTTCAATGTGCAGGTATATGTAGAACCCACATTGGATTACATGCCTTTTTAGGGGGGAGGGAGAGGAGAGGAGGGAGAGAACATTTGGAACTCAAAAACTTGTAGAACTGAGTGTTGTAAACTAAAAATAAAAAAATTAATTAATTTTAAAAAGCTTTTTATATGAATTTTTTTTAAAAAAGGTACTGGTTGTTGCCCTTTGTGCTCAAAGACGACCAAAATGACATCTCTATGTCAGGGTCAAGGTACAGTGTGTCCAACTGTGGCTGATAAGGCCAATATGAGCTCAGAAGCCTCTACCACAGGTTGGGTACAAATAGTTCACATGAACATTTGGAGTGGAGATGTCTCTAACTTTGTGCATCTCACAGTTCTTTTGAGCTACTGCAATTCTACTGTTTATAGAGCACAGTGCTTTCTTTGAGGCAAGCATGCAATGTTGGATGGTCCTAAGCCAGTGATTCCCCTGTCTCACAATCAATTCCACAGTTCTTCAGGGACCTTGAGAGTGTCCTTGTATCACTTCTGATCTCATGTGCCTGCTTGCCTTGTATGAGCTATCCATAAAATAGTTTTTTAGGCAAACTTACATTGAACAACACAGCCAGCCCATTGGAGATGCTCTCTCTGCAGAAGAGTTTGAAGGCATGGTAGTTCTGTTCAAGAAAGGACCTCAGCATCTGGTACCTTATCCTGCCAGGTGATCTTCAGAATCTTCCTAAGACAATTCAGATGGAAGCGATTCGGTTTCCTGGCATGGCGCTGGTTTACTGTCCAGGTTTCACAGGCATACAACAATGAGGTCAGCACAACGGCTCTGTAGACCTTCGGTATGCTTGGCAGCCTATTACCTCTTCTCTCCCACACTTTCAGAGCCTCCCTGAGCTAACTCTGGCAATGCCTGCATCAAACCTGATCATCTATGTGGACATCCCTGGAAAATATACTGCCAAGGTAAGTGAACCTATCCCCAACATTCAAAATTTCCCCATTTGCTACAATTGATGGTTCTACATATGGATGGTGTGGTGGTGGTTGGTGGAGAATCTCTGTTTTCTTAGTGGTAATTGTCAAGCCAAATTTAGCACAAGTGGAAGAGAATCAATCCATACTCTGTTGCATCTCAGCCTCAAAGGCTGCACTGAATGTATAATCATCTGTAAGCAAAAAGTCTCAACCCAAGTCTCCCTCCACTTTAGTCTTGGGTGTAGCCTTTCCAAGTTAAATAGTTTACTGTCAGCGTAGTAGTTGACCTTAATGCCATTTTCAACCTCACCGAAGGTGTCTAGCAAAATTGCTGAAAACATCATGCTAAAAATCATGGATGGAGCACACAGCTCTGCTTCATTCCATTGGTGACCAGAAAACCACAGGAGCATCATCCATTATCCAGAACCTGTGCGATAATGCCATCGTAGAACGGGCATACAATACTGATGGCAACCAAATCTTGCCATGATCTTTCACAGGCCCTCCCAACTGACAGTATCAAAGGCCTTAGTCAGATTGATGGATGTTGAATATAAACCTCTGTTCTGCTCCTGGCATTTCTCCTGGAGCTGGCAGACAGCAAGCACCATAGTGACCATTCCATGGCCCTTTCGGAAGCCACACTGGCTCTCAGGGAGATGACCATTTTCCAGATGAAGGATCAGGGGGACTCCAGCAAGAATCTTGCTGGCAATGACAAAGAAAAAGACACCCGCCCACCCCACCTGTGATTGTCACAGAACAACAGTAAAGGTAGTAAGAATCATTGACAGTTTTGGAGCATGCATGTAACAAGTCAGGTTATTATGGTCCAGGTAAGGGTCTGAACTAGGGTAATAGCACCATGAAAAAAGGGGAACAAGGGACAGGGGACTACGGTAGAAACAATATCCTAGCCCCTTTCCCTCTTCAAGTTAAGCTAGTTTTTCCTTAGAAGGCATCAAAGCCATCTTGGAGACTTGGTTAGCTCAGGAAGCTAGGGGCTAGGGCTGCTGACATCACTTCTTGGTCACCTGGGGATAAAACAAGAAGCTCTTGGCCCCCTCTAAAACTTAAACCACAATGGACAATCCAGGCAAGGGGGTTTCATTCAGCTGAATCAACCCGAAGGCATGTACTTGTGAATATCCTCCTCCTGCTGTGGCTAAGTAAATGTCCTTTTTCTAACTGTTGAACATAGGGAGTGCCTCATTTTGTTCCATCATCAAACCTAAAGTACCAGGGATTGGACCGAGGCAAGCCCAGGTAAGAACAAAGACTAATAATGGATTGAGCAACAGTGGGATAAAGGTGAGTGGAAGGTCATAAGATTAACGTTTGAAAGGGGCCTTAGAATCTAGTCCAACTGCCTGACTTTAGAGTAGAGGTTTCCAAACTTATTTAGCCTACGATCCACTTTTCAAAAAAAAAAATTACTCAGCAGCTCCTTGGAAAGCTACTTTCTTTAACCCTTTAATGGTTTGGGTTTTTTTGAAATTTGTGTCATTTCAAAAAAAATATAAATTTTTTTGCACATCTTAAATTTAATAATTTATTGTAAATTTTTTGGGGGGGTTCTTGCATTGAAATTTTGATGATGCAATATTGCATCATGTAACTATATAGTATCATATTATAAATAACTATTGCACGCATATTCTTGCTGATGCGTGCTGGACTTCTCAACAATGCTCTACATGCTCACCTGCCAATACTTGCTTGTTAAGACCTGTTGGCAGACTTGACCAGTGATTGGTTATAACTTGCATTTTGTATGTTTGTTTGGAAAATAATGTAATCATTGCAATTTTAACCCCGTTACACAGCAGATGAAACATGTACAAATGGTTTTTCAAAATTTTCTTATCTTCTCTTCGTTCCTTATGCTTCCTCTGCCCCCTTATTTTAATTCAACATCCCCTCCCCAATTGCACCCCAGGCTACTACCACCCCCTCCATCATTCCAGCTCCTCCAGGGGGTGGTATCACCCACCTTGGGGACCTTTGCTTTAGAGATTAGGAACCTGAGGCCCACTCCCAGTATACTCCCAAGGTAAATGTCCATCTTTTCAGCTACTGTATCTGAGGTGACACCATGCTGTGTCTGAGAAAAGAAAGACCAGAGTTCAGATGCAATCTCAGACACTTGCTAGCTGTGTGACCCAGGGCAAGTCACTTAGTCTATTTGTCTCAGTTTCTTCAACTGTAAAAGGGAGACAACAGCATTTACCTCTGGTCTCACTTTGCCTTTTAAGGTTCTTATAACCGTGCCTGGTGCATGGTTGTTGTTGTTGGTCCTTCCTTTTGGAAGAAGAACATTAAGAACACAGGGCGATGTCTTAACTTGCAAGCAAACCGGATTTAAGTGAGGCAGAGTTGCACAAAGTCGTCAGCCTCACTCTCCCTTCCGGAGTCATCAAAGTCCAGTGGCAAGACAAAAATAAGGACTGCTGGTGGTGGCCCGGGATGCAGCGGATGGCCTTGGAATCTTTGATGTCTGACCAAAGCTCTAAGCACCCTACAGTACCTGATTTAGCCACCTCCGTGGGCCTTGGAACAAATTGTTCTCTTCTACCCTTTCCGACAGGGAAAGTCTTCGTATGCTTGGGTGAGACTCCCCCCCAAATCACTGATGGTTTAGCTCATCCGTAGAGACAAAGGTGTGGCCATTTCATGTTACAGCTTCCTGGGGCCATGGGTAAGAGTTAGGTGCCAGGCCTGCTCCTCTGGCACACAGTAAGTGCTACATAAATGCTTATTTCCTTCTTTCTCTCCCCTCCCTGTAGTGGAATTCACAGACAATTTGGGATTAAATGTTCTCAAGACCCTCACTGGCTTAGCAAGCAAATGCATTTGAACCTAAGCAAAAGGGAAGGGATGGTGTAGAGGCCAATGTTTTCCACTCACCAACCTGAATTCCTTTGTTAGAGTGTCAGCAGCAAAACCTTATAGTTTTGGTGCTGAATCTCTATTGAGATAATGATGTCTGACCTGCCCATTTCACAAGGTTGTTGTGACCCTCAAGTGAGATAATGTGTATAAAGTGCTTTTTAAAACCTACAGGGCAATATAATTTTCAGCTATTATTTTTATGGGGCAGTAACAGCGAAAGGAAATCTTCAAGCTCAGAAGAAAGCAAAGGGTGGATCTGCCCCACCCCCCTCCACACATACACATAAAAATATTCATGTGCCCGCAGACTGTAAGATAAAATGAGATCATTCTTTGTCGAGTTTCTACTTGCCCAGTATTGAACTATTCAGCAAGATTGTCAACATGCATTCATTAAGAGCCTCTATTATGTGTGCCAGGCCCTGTGCTAGATCCAGGGTTTACAAAGACAAGAGGGTAGTCCCTGCCATCAATGCTCTTACAGCCTGAACCCAGGCCCTCCTCTCCAGGTAGCCCTCTCTGGAACCCTACTGAAATTCATGATTTTGATGCTGTTTCTTCCTCAGATGCAATCTCCCACATCTGGCTCCATCATCCCTACCATTCATCTACCCATTTTTGAACTTGGATTTTTCAGGCTGAGATTTTAACCCCCACTTCCAGAGAAGCTTGTTGGGCACAGTCCCTACCACGTCTCCCCAGATCCTGAAAGGTTCTAAATCCTTGGAAAAGCCCTCTCTCTGGGCCTGTCCTCAGAAGTTACCTGACTTCCTTCCCACCTCTACCATTTCTTCATTTAGAATGAGCAAACTTAAAAAAAAAAAAAAGGTGCATCGCTGCTTTATTTTGTACCAGCCATTTCCTAAAATATCAAGGCTGTCTCTTTAAAAAAAATTTTATTCTTTTGTTTTTAAGGCATCTTTATTTCCAAAGTCCAGGATGCTTGGCACATAAAAAGAGCTTAATAAATGCATTTTTGTTTATTCACTAATTCTAAATATATCCTTTCCCCTCCTCTCATTAGAGAATGCACTAATAAATGCATTTTCATTTATTCATTAATTCTAAATATATCCTTTCCCCTCCTCTCATTAGAGAATGCACTAATAAATGCATTTTCATTTATTCATTAATTCTAAATATATCTTTTCCCCTCCCCTCGTTAGAGAGTCATCTCGTAAAAAAATTATAATAATAAAATAAAAGAGAGGGGAAAAGCAGGTCAGCAAAATTAATTTACATATCAACTGAGTCTGAGAATATGTACAATATTCCATGTCTATAGTCCCCCTTCCTCTGCAAAGAAGGGAGGAAAGTACATTTTGTCTTCTCTTTTTCATGGCCAATCCTGGTCATTTTAATTGAGCAGTATTACAGTTCTTGGTTTTTTCCCGTCATTGCTGTTTTCCATTTTCATTGTTAGAGTCATGATGCACAAAGTTTTCCCCATTCTGTTTACTTTGCTCAGTATCAGTTCATAGAAATCTATGCTTCTCTAAAGTCTTCACATTCATTGTTCCTCATGGCCCAAGAATGTGTTACTTTCCTCTATCACAATTTTGCCTTCCTTTTAGGCAAAAGACCCAAAGTGCTGGAACTCTAAGGACAGCTACTGGGGATTTGATGGCTTGAGCTTATTATTATCAGGCAGTAGAGGAGGTTCTCTGCTGGCTGCGCCACTGAATTGGCCAAGGCTGCCCAGAAGCCTTCTCTATCAGGGGCACCATCAACAGCTGTGGAGCCTGTCCTTGCTTAATTTTTTTTTCCAGCTATAAAAGAAGGCCTTGCACATGCAGTTAGAAAGTTGGCCGGGGGCCAAAGAAAAGAGTTTGAAGACTTATGGAAATAGACTTGTTAATCTTGGCATCTTCGATGTCTGACCAAGCTCTAAATACTCGAGTACCTGCTTCAGACACCTTCATCGCTGTTGGACCTAATTAATCTCATCTGCCCATTCTGCAGGAGGAAGTCTTCACACTCTTGGGGCAGACATCTCTCTAACTCACCAATGGGTTTGAGGCTCGTTGGTTACCCTCAACCTGGTTTAGCCCATCTGCCCCTGCACATGCTATAGCTTCTTGGAGCCACAGGTGAGAGTTGAGTGAGAAGTGGACACCAAAGGCAGATAAGCAGCCCTGAAAATGGATCAGTGGCCCTCACACTGGAGGTGCTAGGCCTCCTGAATGATGCATTTTCCCCACTATATGGTACTGGCTCTCTAAAGGTGGAGTTAGAAAGAGATCCTAGATGGGATCTAGTCTAAACGTCATTTTATATGCCTTAAACTCAAATCCCTCTGGTTCTCATGGAGTGGCCAACAACAGGGCTCAGGCCAAGCCCCCTCAGTCATTGTTCGGGCCTTGATTTGTTCAGAGGGAACGTAAATAGCAATTATTTCTGTTTTGGTCAGAAACTCTGAGGTTCTTCCCCTCCCAGATTGATTTTTTTTCCTTTTTTGACTAGGTAAAGAGGCCATCCTCTCTGCCTCATTTCTTACCTAGCTTTAATCACTGAATGGGTGTTGCCTCAGTCAAACTAAGACCTGTTAAAGATCTTAACTTAAAAAGGCCAAGGTCTCCCAATGAATCCAGTCGTCCTGATCTATATCTTGCCACTGGACCCTGATGGCCCAGGACGAAAAAGTGAGGCTGGTTGTAGAGGGCCAGCTCTGAGATAGTCCGTGGTGAGAAAGGTAAATGTCAGGTTTTCCTTTAAGCCTGAGTCTGTTCTAGCTATGCTTGAGAACATGCAGAACGGCATGTGGAGATTTAATCGTTTAAGCCTCCTAGGCCTGTGCAAGGCAAGACCGTACCAAGATAAGAGGACATAGTAAGAAACCACCCTCGTAGCTGTGATCCGCATGGGAAAGAACAGAAATGTTTCATCAGTATCTGCATGGGAATGATCAGGAATGTTTCAATATAGTGAGCATGGTGTGTCTAAGCTACATGGGCTACGTGAGACACGTGGCAGGATGTCCCGGTAAAGTATCAAAGCAGTGCAACGCTTGGTCCACTTATCTGATTTCATGGAGTATATAAGTTCGCTGCTTGTGCTCAATAAACGAAGTTGTCCTATACTCTCCTGCCTGGCCCGTGTTTCTCTTTCACTCTCTCTGGCAACAGGTGGCACACAAACAGGGACAGCGAACCGAAAACAGGGACCGCATCACAGGAGGACCTCATCAGGAACACTGGGACCCGAAGCAGATAGGGTCGGACAGCAGAGGCTCTGCAAGAGTGAGTCTCCCTGAGACGAGGCCCTGGACGTGCAAAGGAGCTCCGGTCGGCAGACACAGTTGACTTGGTAAGGGCAATAATCTTTCAGTCAAGGTCTATAATCTCTCTCTCAGTTTTCTTTTTCTAAGTATCACCAGGCTTACATGGGAATTATAATTCACAATGGGACAAGGACAGTCAGGAGAAAAGGATCGAGGATATTATCTAAAAGTTTTTAAAAAAATGTTGGTTAGAGACAGAGGACTAATGATAGCCTCCAGCCAGTTACAAGAATTCCTGCAAACTGTAGAAAAATGTTGTCTTTGGTTCCCCACAGAAGGGACTATAGATCTGCAGAAGCGGGAGGTTGCAGGAAACCAGATGAGTGAATACTTCAGGGACGCAGGACCTACAGCGTTCCCAATAACTGCCTTTAGCATCTCTGTAGTTGTTTATTAAAAAGTACTTATTAACTCTATAGATTTATTTAGTACCTTTATGTCATTAAATATTTTCCAATTTTTTACTTATACTAGTCTCATGGTGATTCTCATTAACCACACACGAATTAAAATGTCTTTGTACATGCTTCTGACATAGAGCTGGAATTCTCAACCCCCCAAGGAGCCTACAGCTGGTGACTTTGCACCGCCTCACTTAAATCCAATTCACTTGCATGTCACGCCATCACCTCCTCCTTGATTGTCACGGTCCTCTCCCAGAATGAAGGACAAACAACATTTTATAGTTGAGGAAACAAAGGCCCAGAAAAGTTCATCGGTTTCCTTCCCTCAAGTCCATCCCGTCTCCCCTTCCTGCTTCACACAGCTGCCAAAGGGATATTCCTAAAGTATATCTCTGACTATGTCTCTTCCCCAGGTTCAGAAGAATCCAGGGGCTCTCTCTTACTTCCAAGATCAAATACAAACTCCTCAGTTTGGCATTCAAAGTCCTTCACAATCTGGCTCCAACCTACTTTTCAATCAATCAGTACACATTTATTAAGCACCTACTATGTGCTAGGCACTGGGGATACAAAAAAGAGGCAAAGGGTAATCTCTAGGAACTCACGATGGGGGAAATAATATGCAAACAAATATATTTAAAAAGCAAGCTATATATAGGATAAATAGGAAATAATTAACGAGGGAAGATGCTGGAATTAAGACGGATTAGGGAAGCTGACTGTAGAAGGTGGGATTGCAGTTAGGACTTAAAGGAAGTCAAGGGGGTCAGCCCGTGGAGCAGAGGAGGGAGAACTGTCCCCTCCAACCTGGCATGCCCTCCCCTCTCAACTCCTCCTCTTTGACTTCCTAACTTCCTTTAAAGCTCAACTCAAGCCCCCTTTCCATAATAACACTAATAATCCTAAACATTCATATAGTGCTTACTACATGCCAGGCACTGTGCCAAGCGCTTGACAATTATTATGTTATTTGATCCTTGTAACACCCCTGGGAGGTAAGTACTAATATTATCGCCACTTGACAGATGAGGAAACTGAGGCAAACAGGACTAAGTGTGGGGGGTGAGACCACCCGCCAGCAATTAATTAAAAAAATCAGAGGGCTCTCAAATTTAGGAACAGAAAAACTTTGTTATTACGATCCCACAGGAAAGGGCTGTCTCCAAACCAATAGAGGATGGTAGGGAGAGGCAAAACCCAGCCTTATACTCTAAGTAAACAAGTCCCCGCCCCACCCCCACTGGCCTTTTATTCTCGGCGGTGGAGTCCAGGCTCAGGATTTCGTACCCCAGGTACAATTTAGCCAATGCCAAACTCTTAAAGACACTTTTTCCCTTATTTGGCGAGGACACGGTTCAGGTGATTTCTTAATAACTCGAGACTTGGGCCTAGCTGTCAATCAGAAGCCCTGAGTCCCCACCTCCATTCATCCCACTCAATTCCCAGAAAGGCTGAGATCCAGATTCCATGAGAGGGCTTCACCATCCCATTCAAGTGACTTGCCCAGAGTCACATGTCAAGTAAGTGTCTGAGTCTGGATTAGAACTCAAGTCTTCCTGACTCCAGAACCAATGTTCTAACCACTGCACTATCCTAGCTGCCTTTCCCAATTCCCCTCCTAATACAGAGATGTCCAAGTGCCTTCTGCCACCCCTCAAAAAAAAATTAGTATGTATACATTTTGCATTTATTTATCTAGTAAAGGGATTGATCAGGAAAATTTATCAACCTCTCAGCCCATCTCACTACTCGGATGTGTACATGTCATTTCCCCTAGACTGTAAGCTTCTGGAAGACAAGCACTCTCGTTTTTGTTTTTGAATCCCCGGCACCAATCGATTAACTAATTTTTGGTCACACAGGCAATGAGAAACAGACCTGGGTGATGACCACAGGTCCCCTGGCTCCCTGCCCAGGACTCTTTCCACTACATCATGTTACCTCCTATGACATAAGGGAAAGTAAGATAAGCAAAAAGGAAAGTCTCAGGCAAAGAAACATGAGAAATCTGAGACAGGAAGCAGCTAGGTGGCACAGTAGGTGGAGCACTGACCCTTGAGTCAGGAAGACCTGAGTTCAGATCCAGCCTCAGACTAGCTGTGTGACCCTGGACAAGTCACGTAACCTCCGTCTCCCTCAGTTTTCCATCTGTAAAATGATGATAATAATTACAAGTCACTTAATTTCTGTTTGCCTCAGTTTCCTTCTCTGTAAAATAAGAATAATGATAGCCTCTATTTCCCAGAATTGTTGTGAAGATAAAATGAGATGACTGCAAAGCACTCTGGGAACCTTAGAGAGCTATATAAATGCTAGTTTATTATTATTATTATTATTGGAAATATCATCGAGCCTTAATGGTAACCCAGTATTATCAATTGCTGGGAAACAACAGTGGCATATTATTATCTATCCGTTCCAGCAAATGCTGGCTTGGAGTCAAGAGAGAAGGGTTCAAATCCCGTTTTCTACATTTAATGGCTTTGCAGCCTTGGGCAAGATCCTTACCCTTTCAAGGCTCAGTTTTCCCATCTGTAAGATGCAGATGAAAATCCTGGCGCTCTCCCATGAGGCAGCCGTGATTACAGAATGAGTTAACGTATTTAAAGATACGTGGCGTAGTGAGTAGAGTTTAGACTTAGAGCCAAGAAGACTCGATTTCAAATTTACTTCAGACACTTGCCAGTTTCTCTCTCAGAACAGACGCTAATGATCTGGACTCCTCTGCCTCCTTAGCTTGGAGATACCTCCCACCCCCACTGGTGATTTCCCGTCAGAGCACCAATCCGTGGAAAGCCCAGGCCGTCTGTATTCGTTTCTTTTCCTACGCTCCAGACTTTTCCTCATGCCTTCCCATTTCCCTTTTATATTCTATCTTCAGTTATTAGAGTTTAAGGTCCTTGATGGTAGGAGCTGTCTTCTCTGCTTATATTTGTATTCCTAGCACTTAGCGCAATGCCTGGCACAAAGTAGTGGTTAATAATAAGTATTTTATCTATCCAATTTATCTGTGTGACCCTAGAGAAGTCCTTTAACTTCTCAACCTCTGCCTCCCCATCTGTAAAATGTGGATAATATCATCATCATCATCGACCTCAAAGTTTTTGTGAGGATAACGAGTGTAAAGTACTTTGTAAACCTTAAAGCGCCATACAGATGCTGTTATCGGTACTGTTACCGTTGTAAACATCATGGTGCTGTGGAACACCTCCTAGTGCTCAGAACCACTAGCCACTTCATTTTTCCAGATGTTTTCATTTCATTCAACAGCTCAGGAAACTCCTGGCAGAACGTCCCAGCAAGGGCATAAAAGGAGCCACATACACAATAAGACGCAGTTTTGTTGGAGAGAGCAGCTGCAAATCTCCCTCCAAGGGATCCAAGCCACAATTAGTGATGAAGGCCAAGTGCTCTTCAGGGCTATATTTGCTGCTTGAAGAAATAGCACCCTCGGAGGCATCGGCTTCAAATGTGGACAGCATAAGTATAAGGATGCACATGCAAGCTTCTCCCCGGATCCGCAGAATGTTAGAGCTGGCAGGCACGTTAGCATTCCTCCAGCCCCACATGCATCCCCAGCATGGCGCAGAAGCAAGCAGTACCAAGCAAACAGCATCGGAAAATCTGGATTTCAAGTCCTGGTGCTGATACTTACTAGCTGTGTGCCAGGAGGAAAGTCACGAGGTCTCTGAACCTTAATTACCATATCTGTGTATAGGGATAATGTCCTACTGGCTCACTGTAAAGGCAGGCAGGCAACAACCATGAAGGCCGTGGGTCCTTCCCCTCTAAGCTATGGTATGAATGTAGGCCACACTTTCCCCCAAATCTGGCTTTCGCAGAATTTGGAGTTTAGGCTATAATCAATGTCATGTTTCAGTGTGAGGCTATGCAGAAGCAGCATAGGATGGTGCACATTTACCGTACTAAAATGAAACCAAACACGGCCTCGGAGAATAATAACAGCTAGCTAGCATAGTGTGTGTGTGTGTGTGTGTGTGTGTGTATACACACACACACACACACACGTATACATGCCATACACATATGCACACATATAGACGTGCACGTACATGTATGTACATTTATGCATACGTGCGTGGACACACGTGTATACGTCATATACATATGCACACATGTAGACTGCACGTACATGTATGTACATTTATGCATGTGTGCATACACACATGCGTATACGTCATATACATATGCAAGCGTATAGACGTGCACGTACATGTATGTACATTTATGCATACGTGCATGCACACACATCCGTATACATGTCATATACATATGCACACATGTAGACACACACGTACATGTATGTACATCTGTGCATGCGTGCATGCACACACATACGTATACATGTCAAAGGCACATGCGCACATGTAGACGTGCGCGTACATGCATGTACATTTATGCATGCGTGTGTGGACACACGCGCGTATACATGTCATATACATATGCACACATGTAGATGTGCACGTACATGTACAGGTATGCATACGTGCATGCACACACGTGAGTATACCTGTCATATACGTATGCACACATGTAGATGTGCACGTACATGTACAGGTATGCATACGTGCATGCACACACGTGAGTATACATGTCATATACATATGCACACATGTATATGTGCACGTACATGTATGTACATTTGTGCATGCGTGCATACACACGTGCGTATACATGTCATATACATATGCACATGTATAGACGTGCAAGTACATGTACGTACATTTATGCATGCATGCACACATACATGTCGTATACATATGCACACGTATAGACGTGCACGTACATGTATGTGCATTTATGCATACGTGCATGCACACACGTATACATGTCATATACATATGCACACGTATAGACGTGTACGTACATGTATGTACATTTATGCATACGTGCATGCATACACACGTATACATGTCATATACATATGCACACATATAGACTGCAGTACATGTATGTGCATCTATGCATGCGGTCGTGGACACAGGTGTATACATGTCATATACATATGCACACATATAGACTGCACTCACATGTATGTACATTTAGGCATGCGTGCATGCACACACAATATAAATATCTATATTTACACAGTTGTCTACTTTCTTTCTCAGGCAATCGGGTCACATCGTGACCTTGCCCAGGGACACCCAGCTAGTAAGTGTCAAGTGTCTAAGTCTGGATTTGAACTCAGGTCCTCCTTGACTCCAGCACAGGTGCCCTATCCACTGTGCCACCAAGCTGCACCTGCTATCTAATCCTGGAACTTTTTTCAGCATCCTGGTACAACCTCTAGGCCACGCCGGCCCCCTTTCTCTTATTGGTGAGTTCCCTCCAGATGGGGCCAGGCCCGAGCCTGCCAGGCTTCATTCCCTTCCTGGCTGGGCTTCTGACTCCGACTTCACCACCACGCTCACTCCCCTTGTTTCCTAGTACCTTCTTCCTCTTCATACCTTCTCACTTCCCTTTTGTGTCTTTGTCTACCCTGCTAGAATGGAAGCTCCTCGCGGGCAAATTCTGTCTTTCTGGTCACTAGAACTTGAACACTTGTGGCCAGCCTGCCTGTGATGCAAATGCCTTATAAGCCTCCATGGAGATCTGAACACTTATTATTTTACAAAGGCAGAAACTGAGGCTCAGAGAGAGGGCACTGACTTGCCCAAGGTCACACATTTGGTCAGTATTAGAGCAGGGCCGAGGACCAGGACTAGTGTTGGATATACATACATACACACATACATACATACATACATGCATATATACATACGTGCATACATACGTGCATATATACATATATGCATGCAGACATACATGTGTGTGTGCGTGCATATATACATACAAGTCCCTAGAAGCTATAAATGAAACATTCACAGCACAGATGGCCTTTGAAAAGATTTTCTCAAAAAAACCAGGAGGTAGGTGATGGCCACCTACTAATTGGAAACCTGTTGTAGGTATAAAAGGAAGCATGGAGAAAGGTAAGGCCGAGGGCATCTGTTAAAAGACATCTATTTTAGGCTTTTTGCACTCACAGAGTGCTCGAGCTGGGAAAGACCTGTAGACATGATTGAGTCCAACCTCCTCTTTCTACGGGGAGAAAACAGAAGGCCCGCGGAGCCTAAGTTGTTTGTCCAAGGTTACGCAGATAGTCAAAGTAAGAAACAAGCGCCTTACCAGGAACTCTGCATGGCCATTAGTCAATTCAGGAAGAACTTAACTTTTATTTAACGTTCTTAGAATGGGTATATAAGAAAAGGCATACTCCGGCGGCGCAAACATACAGTCTTTTATTTCCCTATCTCCAACGCAGATCCCTTCACTGGTCCCCCATTGGCTGGCTACTGCAGAGTTGACAGCTATCCCAAATGCCTAAACCTGCCTCCATGTGAGTTTCCACCCCTGTTTACATTACCCATTCCCCACATTTCCAGCCCTAAATACTTTTTAGAACAATCCCAACTCAGGATGCCTGCATCACTCAGATTTATGACATCCATATATATCTAACCAGAGCATGAGAAAGGAATTTTCTCAATTTATTCAACCCAGGATATTTGTGTTTCATTTTACCATTAACATAAGAAAAGTCCCATTATTCATTATTCCATTCAGTTATTCTTGGGCCTCATCCTTTTTTTTTTTTTTAATTTATTTTTGTTGGGGTTTTTTTTGGAGGGGAGAAGGCAAGGCAATTGGGATTAAGTGACTTGCCCAAGGTCACAGCTAGCAAGTATCAAGTGTCTGAGGCCAAATTTGAACTCAGGTCCTCCTGACTCTAAGGCCCCTGCTCTGTTCACTGTACCACCTAGCTGCCCCTGGGCCTCATCCTTAATGGAGCTTCACCTGGCCTTGCAGCTGTTGACATAGGAAAGAGGCATTCTCAGAGAACAACCTCCCCAACTACTCTCTCTACAATCAGTTTACTTCCTACATTAGCTGTACGTAACCAATAAGTGAGACACTTTCTGACATGTATGACATGTATGACTCCTTAGGTTTCATAAATCATGTATTACATGATTTCTGTAGAAACAAAAGTCTAATCAAGCCTTACAGTCAGTGGCAGAGTAAGTACTGGAACCCAGTTCTCCTACCTCCCAATCAGGCCGACTCCATACATCACTATGTCTCCATCTGCAGAACTTTCTTCCTTGGGCCTAAGGGAGCAAAGATGTTGCTGACAAAGAAAGAGGCAATTGAGAAGGAGAAACAGGTTCTGTACAAAATGCACCCTCTAATCTGGCCTCTCTGAGTCCTTCCTTCTCTGGTTTCTTTCCTTGTAGAATCCCTTTTTTGTTTCACCCCTACCCACCCTTTTCAGGCCCTCTCTATGCCCGTGTTCTTTTTTCTCATCAAAATCTGAGAATGGAAACCATCCAAGATCGATCATTATGTCTTAGAGTGAATTTAAGCCAATATGTTTATCCCCTACTACATAGCTATTTTGTGCTTTTTTTCCCTTTATTTTTATTATAGATGAAGTTTAATTTTTAAAAAGTTCAGTTACATATAACTGGGAAAAAATACAATATTTTGGGGGGGAAAATTAAAGTTCAGACAAATTCAAGAATGTGTCAGTTTTAGGTGGCTTTCCTCCCCTATTCTATTAATTTTTAAAAAATAAAATCGAATTGATACCTTTTGCTTTTTTAAATCACTGTAATTTCCCCCAGTATCATCCCTTCTTCCCCTTCCAGAGAGCCATCCCATATGATAAATAGCATTTTTTTTTAAGATATAAAAAAGAAAATCCCATTCTACTCATGTATGAAGTCAACTCTGTTCTGAAAACTCATAACATGGCAATAGATTCCAAAGGAAGAAAGGAAATTAATGGATTGACATCAAGCTCTTTAACAAGGCTGCTAGGCAACACAATGGATAGAGTGTTGGGCCTTGTAATAACAATTTAGATTTGAAGATCTTTCCCACCCATTAATAGGCCATGTGACCTGCTTACGTCACAGGAAGCCGAAGTCACATGTTGTAGGAGGAGCTTGCTGAGAGGAAAAGGAAGTTGTGTCACAGGAAATGCTGAGAGAGCAGTTACAACAGAGCTGAGGGAAAGAGAGCAGACTGTGATAGCTGTGCTGTAAGTTTGCTTGTTGGTGGCAAGGCCCCAGCAGGGGGCAGATGGTTTTGGGATGGCCAAGTTCCATGCTGTGATATTGTGTTTTAAGTTCCTTGCTGTTAGGATGTTGTAGACTTATTGGTTACGGGATCTGGTCCTCTGGTGTCTGAATAAATGGTTTATTTCTTCTACCTTCTATGTGGAGAGTCTTGTTTATTTTGCTATACAGAACCACATAGGCATTTTGACAATTATCATTTATATTATGATTAGTGCCTTGCTGATACAGGCCTGGAGTCAGGAAGACCTGAATTCAAATGTGACCTCAGATACTTACTAGCCACATGACCCTGGGCAAGTCATTTAACTCTGTTTGCCTCAGTTTCCTCAACCATAAATTGGGGATTTTAACAGGGTAGCTCTTAGCACAGTGTCTGGTAAATAGGAGGCAAGATAGAAATGCTTATTCCCTTCTTTGCCTTAGTGATTTGCTAAAGGCTCTGGTCAATGAATTCTGTCATACTAATATATTGGTATCAATATAGGACACACTTTCCCCCAAATCTGACTTAGAGAATTTGAGTTCAATCTACAATCAATGTTATTTTTCAGTGTTAACCTACGAAGAAGCAATACAGAGCAGTGGGAATATACTATACTAAAATGAAAGCGAACCCAACTTCAGAGAGTGATGATAGCAAGCTAGCACTTATAGAGCACTTGAAGGCTTTACAAAGCGCTTTAACGGCAGTAATAATGAGTCAACATTTATGTAGTGCTTACTACCGTAAATATTTATATAGAGAATTTCGTGTATTTATACGATACTTTTATAGTATTAGTACAGTATGGTGTCATAATATATTGATTTTAGGATTTATACACTATATACATATATACTAAATACTACATATTAGAATATATTATATCATTATACGTTTGTGCATGTGTGTGGGGAGAGAGAGAGAACTTATATAGTGCTTCCTAACTCCAGGTCCAATACTCTATTCCCTATACCACCCAGCCACCTATGAAGGAACATTTTGTTCTTTATAACACAGATGTAGAAGACTATGGTTGTTATTGAGTTGTGTCTGACTCTTGGTGACCTCATTCGGAGTTTTCTTGGCAAAGATACTGGAGTGGTTTGCCATTTCCTTTTCTAGCTCATTTTACAGATGAGGAAACTGAGGCAGACAGGGTGAAGTGACTCGCCCAGGGTCATACAGCTATTAAGTGTCTGAGACCGGATTTGAACTCAGGAAGATGAGTCTGCCCTATCCACTATTACCGCCTAGCTGCTCCCAGAGGGCTACGATTACAAAATGCTGTATTTATTTTCAGTTGTGATCACTGGATCAGTTGCTTTTGCTTAACTGATTTTCTTGTAACAAAGAGAGGGCTCGTTTGTTTCAGGATTAGGAGGTATAACCACACCGATGAACTTTATTAACATGAAACTTAAAAAAAAACTGACCCTGGACATAAAATATTTGAATTTACCTCTTAGCTCTGACACTAGCATTGTGACCATGGGCAGATGACTGTATACCTTGAAGTACAGGTTTTCTCAGCTCTTCAGTGGGGATGATCAGAACATTTACATTCCCTGTCTTATCTTATGGTGGATAAAGTGCTTTGTATCTGACCAAAACAACCCTCCAACATGACTTTGAATGGCTGGTGAGAAAACATGCCTCTCACCTCTTGGCTGTGAGGCAGAGGACTGGAGGTGCAGAATGAGTCATACCTTTTCAGACACAGCTGATGTGTGGACTTGTTTTGCTAGACTATACTTATTTGGTACAAAGGAGGACTTTCATTTGGAGATGATAAAGATTTTTGCAATTTAGACAAATGATCATCGCTAAAATATTGAAAACACAAAGAAGAAAACAAAAAAAATTAGAAGAGAACACAAACGGTGTGGCTGCTACTTTATAACGGATCGAGCACTGGACATAATAAAGTCTAGAAGCCCAGCTTTGAATTCTGCCTTAGACACTCACTAGCTCGTGATACCAGGCGAGCATTTAACAATTCTCAAAGCCTCCATCTCCTCATGGAAAATGGGGATAGTAAAATCCCCGACCTCACAAGCTGTGGTGACAATCAAATTAGGCAGACCTATATACCAAAGAGATAAAAGAAAAAGGCACAAAAATATGCACGGCTGCTCTTTTTTGTAACGTCAAAGAAGTGGAAACTAAAGGCTGCTCATCAAATGGGGCATGGGTGAACAAAGTATGGTATATGAATGTAATGAATAGTATTGCCCCATAAGAAATAATGAAACGGATGGTTTCAGAGAAAATTGAGGTTTGTATCCACGGATGCAGAACGAAATGAGCAGAACCAGGAGAACAATGCATCCAATAGCAACACTGGAAAGACAAACAAACAGGCAGCTAGGTGGCGGTGAATGGACTGCTGGGCCTGAAGTCAGGAAGATTCATCTTCCTGAGTTCAAATCTGCCCTCAAGACTCTTGCTTGCGGTGTGACCCTGGGCAAGTCACTTCACCCTATTTGCCTCAATTTACTCATCTGGAAAATGAGCTGGAGAAGGAAATGGCAAACCAGTCTAGCATCTTTGCTAAGAAAACCCCAAAGGGCCACAGAGAATTGGACACAACTGAAATGACTCAACAACAACCACAAAAGACAAACAACCTTGAAAGACGTAAAATTCTGACCAATGCAGTGACCGACAATTCCAGAGGACTAATGATGAAACACGCTGTCCGCCTCCTTAAGAGAGAGGTAGTGATAGTAAGAATAGCTAACATGTACATGGCACACACCATGCGTCAGACGTTACACCAAGCACTTTGTATAAATATTATCTCATTTGACCCTAGGAAGGGATTGCTGTTATCCCATTTTGCAGACGAGGAAGCTGAGGACAACAGAAGTTAAATGTCTTGGCCAGGAGTCAGACTCCTAGTAAATGTCTGAGACCAAATTTGAACTCAGGTCTCCCTAACTCCAGGTCCAGCAATCTATCCATTGTGCCACCTAGCTGCCAAGGGGATGGACTCTGAGGGAAAATGAGATATGGCTAAGGTGGGATGTACTTTTCTTGACTATGCATATTTACTACACGGGTTTTGTTTTTCTTTTTTTTTTTTAATAAGAGGAGGTCGGAGGGGCAGAAAATTGATTTTTGTTCATTGAAAAAAATAAGACTGAATTTTAAATAATTAAATTAAGATTAAATTAGATTAAATATGAGAATATATGTGAAGCACTTAGCCAACTTTAATACATAAGTCTTGCCTATTATTATTTTATATCTTGTTAAATTTGATATAGACTTTTGTGCATGGAATAAGGTTTTTTTTTCCTTCAAACTTGCTGAGAAAATTTGTAAATGATTTACAGTAGCCCTTTCAATTCTGTTTCTATAATGACTGTGACTGAGTGGCAGGAAAGGGGACAGAATGGGCTAAGAATTATAAAGTTTTTAGGCTATCAATAAACTTTATTTTGACTACTGGTCACCTAAATGTGACATCCTTGTCCAAGGGCAAGTGACATATTGCTGGAAGAGCTGAAAACTATCAATCATTATATTCTTGCTATAAAAAAAAACTGAAAGAAAAAAAGGAAATTGGCTAGAAAGAAGGAAAAATGCTAGGATGGCTCCCAGATTCTCCTCTGCGAGGCAAAGAAAAGGAGTGTAAACTGGATTTTATCATGTAGAGGCAGAAAAAAAAAAAAAGATATCATTAGCTCCCCTGGATTCGATTATCATTTCTATGCTGATGATTCTCAAATCTACTTATCCTGCCTCCCCTTCTCTCCTGACTTCCAGTCTTGGATTTCCAACTGCCTATTGTGCATCTTGAACTGGATCCCCATAGGTGTGTCCAAAACTGAATTAATTCTCTTTTCCCCAAAACCCTCTCCTCTCCCTAATTTCCCTATTACTGTTGAGGGTACCACCATCCTTCTAAGTCACCCAGACTGAAAACCTAGGTGTCATCCTCTAGTCCTCATCTAGTCTCACCCCCATATCTAATCCATTGACGAGATCTGTCGATTCTTCCTTCGTAATGTCTCTTCTATACGGCCCCTTCTCTTCTCTGACCCTGCTACTACCTTGGTTGGGGTCCTGATTACCTCAAACACAGACTGTTGCAAAAGCCTTCTGACTGGTCACCCTGACTCAGGTCTCTCATGATCAAGCCTACCTTCCACTCAGGTGTCAAACTGGTTTTCCTAAAATGTAGTCCAACCAAGTCATCCCCACCTCTCCTAGTCAATCAAATCCAGTCACTCCGTATGCTCTGTTTGGCATTTAAAGCCCTTCACAATCTGGCCCCTTCCTACCTTTCTAGTCTTTTTATACCTTACTTCCTCCTACATACTCTTCAATCCAGTAACACTGGTCTCCTTGCTATTTCTCAAATAGGACATTCTAACTCCAAACTACAAATGTTGATTGTTGCCTCCTGGCTTCCCTGACTTCCTTCAAGTCCCAGGTAAAATTTCACCTTCTATAGGAAACCTTTCCCAGTTCCCTTAATTCTAGTGCCTTCCCTCTGTTAATTATTTCCAATTTATCTTGTATATACCTTGTTTGTAGGTAGCTGATTGCAAGTTGCCTCAACCATTAGGGACTGGTTTCTTCTCTTTCTTTCTCTTTCTCTCTCTCTCTCTCTCTCTCTCTCTCTCTCTCTCTCTCTCTCTCTCTCTCTCTCTCCCCCTCTCCCTCTCCCTCTCTCTTCTCTCTTTCTTTGTATCTCTAATACTTAGCATGATGCCTGACACATATCTGGTGCTTAAAAATACTTGCTGATTGAAACATTATTCCAAAGAATATTTCATAATCCTTTATTGCAATACTAAGAAGTATTTGCAAAAAAAGATCACCATGAAAGTAGTTTATGCATCAACATTGGTTGCTGAGGATGAAGTGATCAGAAATTCTATGAAGAACTTGATAAGACTATCAAATTAAATTAACACATATTCTGTTACTTGGCAACTCAAGTGGAAAGGTGGGAAAAGCTGAAAAGGAAGAAAATATGTGGGACAATGTGGTTCAGGAAGAAGGAATGAGAAAAGCCAAAGATGTATAAATTCCACAGAAGCCTCACTCTAGATAAAAAATAATTTTAACCAAATGTTTGCACCATCAAAGACAATGGAACCACCACACTTAGATCCTAATATCAAAGTCCTTAATGTGTTTATAGAAGACACAGATGTTGCCCCACATAGACCAAAGAAATGAAAAAACAGCCAGATTCAACCAAGTATATGTACAGGAGATCCAGTCTGCAGATAGTACACTTGTAAAACCACTGAGGGACCCAAATATAAGGCATCAGAAAGTTGGGAAGATACCAAAGGTATGGGGGGAAGAAATCTCAGATTTTCTTAATACTAGGGGGAAAGATGGCCAAGAGCACATTACAAACTACTGATTTATGGGCCTATTGTCCTATCGACATTTATTAAGCACCTACTATGTGCTAGGAACTGTACTAAAGACTGTCATTTATGCATAAATGTCACACTTACTGAGAGTATTACTGGAGAATGTGCAGGTTTTCACCAAGGATATATAACACTGAACCACATCTACAATTTCACAATTAACTGGCAGATGTAGAGAATATAAAATTACATTTTGCCTGTTTGTTGATCACAAAGAACATTGCCAGGATGAACCACCCAAGATTCCCTGAAGACATTATCTGGCATTTAGAATGTGTATCCATATTCAAATAGACCATCAAAATGACTTCCACCTCCACCTTCACCATTTAATCCTTCTTTTCCACATTTGTAACAGACATCCCACTTTTTAGCATCTGAAAACACCCACATATCTCAGCCATGTGTTTGAATCTCCTTTCTGCTCCTTCGTTTTCTGTATTTTTATCCAAGTGCCACTTAAATGCCAATTTATGACATACCTTTTTAATATCCTCAAGTGGACCATGTGCTTTGCACACCAAGAACTTTGTAGTAATCCATTATGCTTTAATAGTTTATTGGAACAAGTCCAAGGAAGCTTGGCACCTCCTAAGTGGAAGAGGAGGCACTGAGCAGCACTTGTGATGTGCTCTAGGCTTGGGCACTAGTAATGGTGGGGGTGATGGTGATGGTGATGGTGGCAGTGGGCGATGGTGATAATCTGCCTCCTCGGTTCCCTATTTTTCCTGGTGATCTCATCATCTCCCATGGGTTTAATCACCTTTAAATAGATCAATCTCACATCTACACACCCAGCATTCCTTTGAGCTTAAGTTCCTATCACCCACTGCCCGATACTCTTAAGATAGTCTCAAATTCTATACATCTAAAACAGAACTCATTATCTTTTCCCCAAATTTTATCCTTCTTAACTCCACTCCTACCTGTAAAGGTCACCATGATCCTTCCTATATATGTAGGGTGTATGGAGTGTTCGGGGAGGACTAGCCCCTCTAGTGTGAGGGCTTGCTGAGCCCCTTTCAGGGCAGCTCATCCACCTTTGCTGTCCACCTGGCACCCAATTCTCACCTGTGTCTCCAAAGAGCTGTAGCATGTGCAGTGGCCGTACCCGGTAAAATCATCTCAGCAGACAGGCTTAAACCAGGCTGAGGGTAAATGACCGGCCTCAAGCCCATTGGTGAGTGAGAGAGATGTCTACCACAAGCATGTGAAGCCTTCCCCCAGTAGAATGGGAAAATGAAAACAATTTCTCCCAATAGCCACAAAGGTGGTTTCAGCAGGTGCTTCGGAGTGCTTAGAGCTGGACAGACATCAAAGATGCCAAGGTCATCCAGGGCATACTGGGCCATCATCAGTCATCTTGACTTTGTCTTGGCCTTGATGACTCTGGAAGAGGGAGTAAGGCTGACTCTGCCTCACTTAAATCCCAATTCTTGTGCAAGTCAAGACATTACCCCCAGATGTCACTGGTCCTCTTCAAAAATGAAGGACAAACAACCACAAATATGCATATATATGTAAAGGACAAACAACCACAAATATATATGTGTGTGTGTGTATATATACACATACATACACACACGTAATTTTTTTCAATTACATGTAATAACAATTTTTAACACTCATTTTAAAAATATTTTGAGTTCTAAATTCTCTCCCTTCCTCTCTCCCTCCCTTCCCCCCTCCTTGAGAATGAAAGCAATCTGATATAGATTATATATAGATGCACCACTGTCCTTCTAACCACCCATGTTTATATCCTAGGAGGCTTCCTTGACTCTTGACTCTCACTCCTAGCCAGTCAGTCAACGAACGTTTTATTAAGGGCCTACAATGTGCCAGGCATCATACTAAACACTGGGAATGCAAAGAAAGGCAAAGGATCATCCCTGCTCCCAAGGACATCACAATCTAATGAGGGGGGAGACACAACATACCAACAAGATATATATATGTATTCTGAAGGCACAGGACTTCCCTTTGCTCATAAAGCTTCAATGGTTCCCTCTTACTGCCTCTAATCCTTCCATTTGGTATTTTGAGCCATTCTCAATCTGGCTTCAACCTACCCTTCTTTTATATTATTCCCCTTTGCTCCATTGTATTCCCTATACAGTACAAATCATCTCTGGCTTCCAGACATTTGCACGGAATTCATTCCAGAATATTCTTTCCTCATCTCCACCTCTTAGAATCACTAACTCCCTTCAAAACTCAGCTCAAGTGCTCCCTGCGACAAAAGACCTTTCCTATAACTTAAGTTGTTAATTCACTCCCATGCCCTTGATTACCTCATATTTGCCTCGAGTATATTTGTATTTACTTACCTGAGTAGTTCTTCAGGTAGAATGTAAACTCCTTGAGAGCAGGAAATGTTTTCATTTTTGTCCAGTACCCGCACAAAGTAGGTGCTTAGTGAGTGCTTTTTGAATTAAATTAAATTACCTGAAGTATGAAAAGTACCTAAACAAGGTACTAGATTGCTAGGGAAGATGTCACTTTCCTATCGGATTTCCTCATCTCACTTTTTTTTTTTTGGAGGCAATGGGGGTTAAGTGACTTGCCCAGGGTCACACAGCTAGTACGGGTCTAAGGCCAAATTTGAACTCAGGTCCCTCCTGACCCCAGACCTGGTGCTCTTTCCACTGCTCCACCTCGCTACCCCCATGACTTCCTCGCTTTTGACCATTTCTTGTCCCTCTTCAAAACCCTGCTCCTTCCCTCCCCCACCCTACTCTATCCCATCACACTCCACACTTGGGTCCCTGGTATGCTAACAAGTTCACACAAGCCTAGCAACCCTCCCCTCTCTCCACCCACCAAACCACCGTCTTCAGTTCACCTTGTTCAAAACTCATGTCAAAGCCTCTCTCCTCAGAGGAAAAATAGGCTGCAGAAATGAGAGGCAGGGAAAAATCTTTTACTTCCATAAAGTACAATTTATGGAATAGCTGCAAGATACCAAAAATACAATCGGTCAAGACCCATTAAACACAGTTAGAAGGGCCTTTGCTCCCCTCCTGTTTTATTTTTTGTCACAAAGCTCGCATCCCTGGGGAGGGGAGGATGGAAGGGTATGATGAGAAAATGGAAGTACTAAAGAAATAAAAGATATCTATCTCTTCAATGTAATGTCGTTGGTTAAAAAATCTGGTTAAAGAAAAGTGGAGACTGTGGGTTTCATTGGTTCTGCTCCTCCAAACACCAGGAATAGTTGAGAGGTGAATGTTTCTGTAACCTTCAGTTTCAAGGTAGGCTCGGGACCTGTGTCATTCCACCCTCCACCTACCCCACCCCACCCCACCCCTCGATGGCAGGCGGGAGGAGTACTGCATATATTCCCAGATCTGGACCCTCATTGGCCAATGTTTGCCCCCTTCTCCCCACATCATTAGCCCAGCCTTAAGTTGAAGGAAGAAAAAGAAGGTATGATTTATATTTTTAAAGTTTCTTTTTTTTTAAGGAAGAGAGGTGTGTTGGTGCCTGCTCAAACAATTCCCAAGAGCTGATCATTAAATTTTCAATGTGAACCTTTATACCTCAGCACTTGATATGCTTTGATTGATTGTCTAGACTTCAGAAAGTGATGGAGAAAAGGTTAATAATGTCGTTTAAACTCTTATTTTTAGGCAATTGGGGTTAAGTGACTTGCCCAGGGTCACACAGCTAGTAAGTATCTGAGGCCAAATTTGAACTCAAGTCTTCCTGACTCCAGGGCCACTGTACCCCCTAGCTTCCCCATAAATTAAACTTAAAAGAGTGTCATGAGTACACCCCCCCCCAGGAGAGCTGGTTGTTAAATTTGCTATCTGAGTTAGTGTCAGGCAACCATAGTGGCTGCAGCTCCGACAAAGGTCAATGCTGGAGCAGGGGATTCGGGAATCCTATGGATGGAAGTAAACTGTGAAGCCAAGTTCTGGACCTAGTGGAAAAGTGAGGGATAAAGCAAAAAATCTGAACTGAGTCCTTCACTGGTACTGTGAGGAAGGGGGAGGGGGAAAGGGAGGGGGAGGGAGAGGGGAAGGAGGAGGAGGAGGAGGAGGAGGAGGAGGAGGAGGAGGAGGAGGAGAAGGAGGAGGAGGGGGAGGGGGGGGAGGAGGAGGAGAAGGAGGAGGAGGAGGAGGAGGAGGAGGAGGAGGAGGGGGAGGGGGAGGAGGAGGAGAAGAAGAAGAATCATTTCTGGCAGAGATGTTGTGAAACTCAAATGAGACAATGGATGTAAAACACTTTTCAAACCTTAAGGCACCATATAAATCCCAGTTATTATTATTGTTATTAATAATAATAATCATTTACAGCCACCAAGCCTTCAGGCTGGTGATGACTTCATTCCAGGAGCTTTCTGCTGAACTCCTGGAAGTTCAAGCAATGTTTACGGAGCACTGGACTTTGCTGGCAAATGTTTAACAATCGGGCTAGGATTTGGGGGTGAGAAATGTACCAACACATACTTTGAAGTTTAATTTGCATTATTAACCCTTTTTTAAGTCTAGATAATTGAAAAGCAATGAATCAAGCCCTAATTTGCAGCAATTGGGGATTTTTGAGGTGAAAGTGCTCACCTAAAAATCTTAAAATGTCTCTCCCAAGGCAGTTAGAGCCGGCTCTGACACATCCCAGCTAATAGCCCTAAATCCTTTCACCTGTGGGGGGTAGGGAGTTGGAGAGATCAATTCACTGACTTTAATCTGGTGTTGTCTCAGAAACAGTGGTGGATCAGTGGAACAGATTAGGTACATGACATGCAGTAGGAATTTATTCTCATCATTCAGTGTTCAATAAACCCAAAGATCCAAGCTTTTGAGGAAAGAACTCACTAATTGACAAAAAATTGCTGGAGAAATGGAAAAAAAAATTGGCAGAAACTAGGCAGAGACCAACATTGCATACCATAGACCAAGATAAGGTCAAAATGGGTACATGATTTAGACATAAAGGAGGATACCATAAGCAAATTAGAGGAGCGTGGAAAAAATTACCTGTTAGATCTATGGATAAGGAAGGAATTTATGACCAAACAAGACCTAGAGGGGATCGTGTGAAGTAAAACAGATAATTTGAATTACATGAAATTTAAAAGGGTTTGCACACACACACATACACACACACACACACACACACACACACACACACACACACACAAACCCACTGGTTTTATTGTCCAAGTAAGGACACTGAAAAGGAACTAAGCTGACAATCTCTTCTCTCAAGGCAGCCCCACTGGATCTGGAGTCAGGAAGACCTGTGCTCCAATATGTCTCCAGACACTTACTGTATGATCTTGGGCAACTCAGCCTCAGTTTCCTCAACTGTAATATGGAGATAATGAAGTACCTCTCACAGGGCTGTTGCAAGGATCAAATGAGGTAATATTTTTAAGCACAGCATAGTGTCTGGCACATTATAAGCACTTATGTTAAATTAGAAAATCACTTTCTCTTTCCAGTAGGTCTTGAACTCTCAAACTTGGGATTACCCACAAAGTAAGGCCCAAAGCTGATGCTGCCCAAGAAATCTCCAGGATACTTGGAGCAAATACATGCACTTCACTGTGTGGTTCTGCTAAGAGTTGACGTGTGCACAAGGTTCTCCACCCTTTCCCCAGCCCCCTCAATCCCCCATCACATACACTCAAGTATGCAAGTGCACTCCATTGAAAGTTCATCTGTCTTCTTCAAGTATGAGAGCAAGAGAGAAAAAGGGGCTAAAATGGTCTCACAGTTCAAATCCCCTGAGTGGCTCATCTAATGAGCGGCCTTCCCTGAGTCTCAGTCACCATCATCTTGTACCCTATAAGGATAGTGGTGGTGGCCATACTTGCACCCCATAAAGAGTTTGGAGTAATTTTTCTGAATGACATTGAGGTCTTTGTGGCACAGCTCACTAAGTACCCTGGAATCAAGAATACAGGGGTTCTATAAGGCATGCCTCTGAGTTTTATAAAAAAAAATAAATATGAGCCGTGAAGTGGTCCAACTTTATTAAAATCAACTCAGTCCAAGGAATTATTTTAAAAGTAGGCAAAGGTCTGATATATATATATATATATATATATATATATATATATATATATATATATATATGTGTGTGTGTGTGTGTGTGTGTGTGTGTATATATGAAACAATTTATTTTTTTTTGTAGTGACAACTGAAAACTAAGGAAATTGAGGAATGACTGACCAAGTCATGGTATACGAATGTAATACATAGTACTATAAGAAACGATAGGTAGGACAGTTTCAGACAAGCCTTGTACTAACTGATGCTGAGGGAAGTGAGCAGAACCCAAATTATTGTTGTATACATTAAAAACACCTTTGAAAAACTTAAGGACTCCATGCAATGACCAGCCATAATTCCAGGGGACCAGTGATGAACTATATAATCTACCACCTGATGGAGAAATGATAAATGCAAGATGCAGAATGAGACATACCTTGAAAAGTCCAATGTGGAGATTTGTTTTGCTTGACTAGAGATATCTGATAACAAATTTTTGTTTTCTTTCTTTTAATTCGAGGGGAGGATAAAGGAGGGAATTGTTATAGGGTTAGTGTGGTAGGAGCAATAGCCCATCCAAGCTAAGCTAGTTTTGCTTTAAGAGGAATTTAGCTTATACCAAATTTCTCTAATAAGGGTTTAATATATAAGATATGTTAACATATATACACATTTACATATATATGTACGTACACACATATATGTAACCAAAAGTTATTCCCCAATAGATATGTAGCTAAAGGATAGGAGCAGTTTTCAAAAGAATTGAAAAGTATTAACAACCACAAGAAAGAGTGCTCCAAATCTCTTATAATAAGAAAAATGTAAATCCAGCAACATTGAAGTTCCACCTTACACCCTAAAAATTGACAAAGATGACAAAAGGTGGCAATAGTCAAAGTTGAAGAGCTTGTGGGAAGATAGACACACTGGTACACTGTTGGCAGAGCTCTGAATTGGTGTGAAAGTTTTGGAGAATAATTTGGTATATGCAAATAAAGTGATTAAAATGTCCATACCATTTGGCTCAGAGATTCCATTACTGGACTTTTACCCCAAGGAGGCCACTGGTATGAAGAAAGTTACTGTATACAACAAAATATGTGTAACTTCACTTTTGGGCATAGTGAAGTATTGGAAGCAAAGGAAACACCATTGATTGCGGAATGGCTAAAAAAACTGTGATGCACAAATACAATAAAATTTTATTGGACTGTAAGATATGATGAATATAGAGAAGCCTAGGAAGACCTACATGAAATGATGAAGAGCGAAGTAAGCAAAGCCAAGAGAACAGTATACATAATGACTCTAATAATGTAAATGGAAAGAATGACACCCCCCCACACACACACACACCCCAAAAGTGAATGTTGCAAAATTATAAAAACAGGTATGCTCAAAAGAAGCTATGAGAAGGCTCTCCCAACCCACCCCTTTGGAGGGATGGGAGGTCTACAAGTATTGTACACTGCACATATTTGCAGCCTTTTTGTGATTCATCAGTTATGCTGGTGTCTTCCTATTCTTTTTCTCTATTTTTCCTTTAAAAATACAATTTGTTATATGGAAAGGGCTCTCTGGGAGGGGGAGGGGAAGGGATGCTGGAGAAAACTATGATGAAGTTAAAAAACAAAAGATATTCATAAAAACTTATTTTAATAAAAAGTATTGAGGCCATCCTCAAGACTCAGTTGCCTCAAGCTGTTGACATCATTTCCTGGTCACCTGACTAGAAAATAGCCATGAAGAGCTCCAGGAGCTCTCTAGTATTTGGCTGTTGGAAAATGATGGACAACTCAAGCCAGGGAACTTTGATTAGGTTAATCATTTTGAGATATTCTCAGTACCTATCTTTGTTAATATCTTCCTGGAATTACTAAGTACATTTCCTTTTCTTAATGTTTGAATGACCCACAGATGTCTCATTTTGTTCCAAATATCAAGCATAAACTACCAGGGGACTATCCTGAGCCCAGAGAAGTTAGTAAAATGAAAAAAGAAGGAGGGAGAGGAAGAAGAGCAGGAAAAAGAAGAAGAAAAGGTCAATGAACTATTTTTTAAATGTACAGAAGAGAACAGAAGGAATGTCTGAAGGAACACTGAGGTAACAGTGACAGCTTTAAAAATAACATGGTGAATTTATTATATATATGTATACATACATACATATATATATTTAAATAGCCAGTTGTGCATAATGCAGATTCTCATTTACATATATTCAAAAAAAGGAAAGCAATTTGGATTTATGCTTCAAAAAATGTCTCTCCTTTTTGACCCACAGATCCCACTGCTAGGCATATACCCCAAGGAGTCAAAGACAGAAAGATACCATTTTGTTTTTGTTCAGTTTTGTTTTAAGTTGTGTCTGCCTCTCCTTGGTCCCACTTGAGATTTTCTTGGCAAAGCGATTTGCCATTTCCTTCTCCAGCTCATTTTACAGATGAGGAAACTGAGGCAAACAGGGTTAAGTGATTTGCCCAAGGTCACACAGCTACTAAGCATCTGAGGCCAAATCTGAACTCAGGTCTTCCTGACCCTAGGCTGGGTACTGTACCCACTGCACTACCTAGTTGCCTGGCAAAGGTACCACACATACCTCACATTTTCACAGCAGCACTTTTTGTGGCAGCCAAAGCCTGGAAACAATCTTTGAGGAAAGGTTAAACAAAGTGTAATGTGTTAATGGGACGTAATATTACTTTGATATAAGAAATAATGGACATAAAGTATTCAACTGATGCAGAATGAAGTAAACAAAACCAGGAAAACAGTATGTAGGACCTCAACTATGTTAAAAGAAAGAACAATAAAATGAAACTGAATGTTATGAAATATAAACAAACTAAGCTCAATTTCCAAGGAAGACTTAAGAAAAAGCATCTTGGGTTCCTTCAGTGCAGACAGATATGGGAGACTATGGATGAGGAGTGTTACACATACTATCAAACACAGCCCATGTATTGATTAGTTTTGTAAAACTGCTCCGCGCCCCCCCCCCCTTAAAACCTTTGTTACAAGAGGTGGCTTCCTGGGAGTGGGAATATGTTTTGGAAACAAATGCTGTAACAATAAAAACCATCAATAAAAAAGCTATAAATAAACAAATGAAAAAGTAAAGTAAGTGAATAAATAGATAAATATTAAATAATCCACAAGTCAGGAAAAAATTCCTTTGTCAAACCATATGTCACAATTTTGGGAGGTTCAGAAAATATAGATTATCTGTATTGCTCTAGATCTCTGATCCTGCGTCCTCAAGACTTCCTGATCTTCCTAACATCAGATCTAACTTGGTCTTCAACCCAGAAGAAGTCTTCTCCTAACTCAGCAACTAAGACCTTCCCATCCTCTTTCAAAACTCCCTGTTTTCAGTGGGGGAATAGAAGGTAAAGGACAGGACCTGAGGTGGGGAGGGGACAATCTGACAAAGGCTCTCTTTATTTAGATGGATCTTTCTGACTCCAGGCCTGGTACTCTGGACACTTTGCTGCCTAAATGTCCCAAAAGTCAGGAACACCGGAGTTCAAATCCGGTCTCAGACATTTACTAGCTGTGTGACCTGGAGGAAGTCGCTTCACCTTGTTTCCCTCAGTTTCCTCATGTATAAAATGAGCTGGAGAAGGAAATGACAAACCAGCACGTTTACCGAGAAAACCTCAAAATGGGGTCATGAAGAGTCTGAAACAACTGAACCACAATGAACATACGTGTGTATGGTATGATATGCAAATACATTATAATACACATTATACGCATATAGAGAGCATATTATATAAATGGACTGGTCTTACTCTGTCCCCACAAGACAATAGGATAGCACCCTTAGAGCCATCCTGGGCTTTTTGATTTGACCATATCTTGCTGGGTTTGACTATGTTGACCAAAAACCAGCATACCCAAATTTCAGAGAGGCTCATCGATGCCAAAAGATTGGCCAGCAGATGATGCAGGCTCTTTCTGGCCACAACAACTCTCAAAGACAGTCTACTAGGCACCTGGGCAGTGCAGCGGCTACGCTGCCGGGCAATCAAGAAGGCCTTAGCCTCAGACACTTCCTTAGCTGTGTGAGCCCGGGCAAATCATATAAACTGTTTCCTTCAGTGTCCTCACCACCACCACAACAACAGGCCCTCAAGTTGTTGTGAGGTTCAGATGAGTTGCCTAGCACATAATGTTGTTGTTGTTAAGTCACTTTTTGGTTATATGTGACTCTCTTCGACCCCATTTGGGGTTTTCTTGGCAAAGACACTGAGGTGGTTTGCCATTTCCTTCTCCAGTTCATTTTACAGATGAAGAAACTGAGGCAAACAAAGTGAAGTGACTCGCCCAGGGTCACACAGCTAGTGAGTGTCTGAGGCTGCATTTTCATTTGAACTCAGGAGGAGGAGTCTTCTTGGCTTCAGGTCCAGCACCACCTAGCTGTCCAGCCCGTACCATCAGGTGTCTAATAAGGCGTGGAGGAATTACAATTTGTGTCAGTAAGAAAGGATCCCCAATAAATGAAATCGTGGATCCCCGAAATACTGAAGTAAAAGAAATACAATATTCCCTTGCCTTGACCAATGCCGCAGAGGACACAGCTTCGAACTTGGAGTCAACGTTCCAATCCTGCCGCACACTAACTAGATGAGCGCGGGTTGTCTCTGTGCCTCAGTTTCCCCATCTGTAAAACGAGAGGATTGGAACTGACGGCGTCTAGGACTCCTTCTAGATCTGAATTCACGCTCCTACAAGCCCCAGCTGCATTTGGGCAGCTTCCAGGATCGCTTTGTAGTTCACATCATTGTTTTCACTACTATACAGAGCAGCGATGGCAAATCCAAATAGAAACAGGACCACCAAACCATACGTAAGGATACCAGCGGGCCACATATTGATTCAGAAAACCACATACTAATATTGTCTATATTTTATGGCATTTTTATTTATTTTCTTAAATATTTGCCAATTACATTTTCATCCGGTTCAGGCCACACTCAGGGCCCTGTTGCAACAATTCGACTAGCAGCTGCTACTGGGTGTGTAAGACCCAACGAGACCAGCAACAAGAGCTGCCAGCACAGGTTCTTTTGATCTGCTTTACTAAGGAAAGCAACGTTAAGGGGTTAACGATCTTACTTTAATCCAACATACAAATATCATTTACTTAGTTCAGGAGGGAAAGCCAGCACCCCGAACTTCAGAGCAAATACAAACAAATTACAAACATACACAATATAAGCAGACCAAATCACAATTCATAGTTACCAAAAAGCATCAACATTTGGGTTGAAGAGCTGGGAGCCTCTTAGAGTAGCTGCCCAGAGTCCCACACCACTCTTCCAGTGGCTGAGAGCCGCAAGGGAGAATGCCAACTTCTGGGTTTGTATATCTTGTTCAGGGTCAAGGGTGAGTCACACATGCGGCTCACCCAGGTGACCTAAAAGTGACACAAACGTGTCTTAAACCCACGTGGTCTAGGCTTTCCCTTGAGGCAAGGAGGTCAAAGAATCCTGATTTAATTAAAGAAACAAAGGCCAGACTCATCAAGGGCACTTGATCAAATAAGTGCTAAAAGAGAAAACAGTAAAAGGCCCCACCTTAGTTAATATTACAGGCCCACACACGTTTGACACCTCTGATACAGAGCATAAACTGTAAGAATTTTTTTTAAACAAAGAGGCTCACTGTCTCTCCCCCGGCCCCAGCCCCCCACCCCTGCCTTTTGAGTTCAAATCCAGTCTCAGGCACTTACTAGCTATATGATACTGGACAAAGCACTTAACCTTTATCTGCCTCAGTCTCCCTGTCTGTAAAAGAGGATAATAGCACCTATCTCCTAGAGTTGTATTAAGTAACATATGTAAAGTGTTTTTGCAAACTTTAAAGGGCTATATATAGATGTTAGTGGCTATTATCATTATCATTATTATTATTTTAATTACTGTCTTGGGTTATCAAACACCCACCGGTGCCACAGTTTCTAAAGAATCAAGATTACTGATGGCCTGCCGAAAAGGCAATGGAAAGATATTTGGAGGGTGTAAATGGGCTGTAGAATATGAAGAGTAAAAGCCTTGAGTGCAAGAAGGGGGTAGAGTAGAGGAGAGTGGTGGCCTTAGAAGGATCATTTAGCGAGAGCTAACAGATGCATCGTCCACCTGCTGCTTTACTGAAGCAGCTCAGAAGAGGCCTACTATGGTTCTAGCAATGACTCGGAATGCCACGTGAGAATACCGAATGTGACCCAGGTAGATATGCATGGCAGCAGAAGGAAGGATTCAAGAAACAGGCCCCCAACCATGGTGGACAAACTTTTCTGAAAATTCTGCCCATAGGCTCCTCTTCAACCAGATTGACCACAGGCCTGACCATATGACTCCTTGGTTGGTATGAAGACATATTGCATGAATTAACAATTGTAAGAATATTTTATACAGAATTAAATCAGTATTAAAAGAAATTAGGTTGGGGTGGGAGGGTGGGGAGGGAAACACTAGTCCAGCTTAATCTGTAATTTCCAAAACCAAACTAGGTTACTGCAAGATGGTCCTCTCCCCCCATTAAGACTTCCCAGTTAGGACGGTCCTTGAAGATCCCTAAATGCTCCAGAATGTTCTTTTGTGTAGCTAACACGCATGAGAAGTAACAAATGTTTCCAACGCCCGGCAAACTGAAATGGAGCCAGGCCTATATACATTCTTGCCATGGGGAAGTGAGAGGTAACAATGTTCTCTCTGTGCTTTCCATTTGGGAAACAAGACAAAACAACCACCAAACGATAAAAAAGTCTGTCCTGTGGGGTCTCTGCTCTCTCTTGTTGAGGCTTCTTGTCGAGAATGTTATGTTAGTGGGAGGGTTTTTTTTCCCTTTTCTCTCTGGCTGCTATTTGAAAAGGGGGATGTTATCCTACATGTTTTTCTTCTCTCACTATGCCTTGGAAGGGAACTCTGATAGTGTCAACAGCTCCATGATCACACAACTGACTGAGAATTTTTTATTTTTCAGAGTTCTTTTGCTTTTTCTGCTTAGCCAGGATACTTAATTGTACCCCATCCAAAAAGATTCAGCAGGACTTTGGGAAAAGGTATCTTTATGGCTGTGTCTTAAAGGGAGTCACTGTAAGCTGCAGCCTTCATTTCTGTTCCCAATATGCTCTTCTCCTTCTTATCTCCTTCCATGTGTTATCTCTGCCTGACTACTACTGCGTGTGATTTATCAGTCAAACAAGTGTTTATTAAAAATGACGTGCCAGGCACTGGACTAAGTGCTGGGGATACAAAGAAAGTATAGTCCCTGCCCGCAAGGGGCTTATATTCTAATGGAGACCACATACCAATAACTGTACATACCAGATGTATACAGTATAGATGAAGGAAACCTAAAAGGGGAAGATATTATTTAGATACTCCCCTTTTCAATGAACTCCAGTGGCTCCTCATCATCTCCAGGATAAAATACAAAGTACTCTGTTTGGTATTCATGCCTTTCATAATGTCCTCCTCCCCTACCTTTCTGGTCTTCCACTACCTTACTCTGTGCCAAGTAATCTTTGTTCCAGTGACCCTGGTCTCCTGGCTGTTCCAGGAACAACATACTCTGTTTCTTCTACCCCAGGCATTTTCTCTAGCTGTCCCCCAGGCCTGTGGAATGCTCTCCCTCTTTAACTCTGCCTACTGACTTCTCTGGCTTCCTTCAAGCTTTTTCCAATCCCTTTTCATTCCAGTGCCTTCCTTCTGTTAATTACTGGGCAAGTCATTTTGATGGGATTCTGACTTCTGTCCAGTCTTTTGCCCAGCTACAGCAGATACCCCAGCAACAAGAACGGAGGCGTCGAGCTTCTCCAAGAAACAGCTGACTAAGCAACAGCCTTGCAGTTTCACATATACGATGATTAAATTTTGTGATAATTCCTAGGATTATTTTTCTTTTCTAAAGACCCATTCTTGGAATTGTTTTTCTTGCTAAAAGACCCTTACTCCCAACCGTGTGTAAAAGCCAGATCCCTGCTCATGCCCCCAACGATGCCTCCCATCAGGGAATTGTGCAAGAACCTGTGTGATCTGCACCGTCAGGCTGCGGCAAACCAACTGCCCAGAAATCATGTATCAATTTGCTTCTCTTAGTTCCTTTAAGGATCGAGCCGGCCCTGCTCAAACTCTCTTCCCAAGGACTCCAATCCAACCATTCGCCATTGCCACCGTTTGCCTCAGTTTCCTCACATGGAAAATAAGCTATAGGAGGAAAAGGCAAACACTCCGTCACCTTGGCCAAGAAAACTCCAAATGGGGTCACGAAGAATCGGACGCTCGTTAACAACAACAAATAACATTTCGCCCTTTCTTTCAAACATATGTCCACATATCAGAGGGAACCGGGTGTCAGGTTTGATACATACATATGTGTGCACAGGTATGCACACGGTCTGACCATGCGCATACAGTATGACATGCGTGCATGCACGTGGGCGTGTAAATGCATGCGCGTGTATATGCACGGACACACGAACATGGGCACACACGCACACATATGAATTCGAAAAGAAGAGCAGAAGGATAGTTACAGATCACCCATCCTCGGAGAAGCTTCAGTTAGACTTTTTTTTCCGCGAAGAGACGACAGGTGATCCGGGTGCCTACGTCATCTAAAGGAAGCTAACCACAGAAGGCCGTCAAAGTGCGCCCTTAAGAGTCCCTGGGAGCTTTCAATCAGGCATTGGCGAAGACGTCCAAGGCCCTCCTGCTCCTGACGTCACCGGCGGGGTCCTTAGCGAAGCCCGGAAGAGGCGCCGCGCCGCGCATGCTCTTTCCTTTCTAGCCCGGGCTCCGTCTAGAGCAGCACCCGCCGCACCGCCGAGGTGAGCCAGCAATGGGGACCCTTTTCCATCCGCGCTGCATCGGGCCCATCCCGCCGCCAAGACCTCCGGCCGCACGTGGCCTTGGGCCACCGGGCTTCTCTAGCCCCGCGAGGGCCCCCATTTTTAGGCAGCAAGAAGGCCTGCCCGGAAGGAGGGGGGAGAGGCGCGGGCCAGGCCGCGGCCCGCATCTGGGACCCCCCAGGCCCTAAGCGGGGGTGGGAGTCACGCTAACCGGCTCCTGTTTGCCTGGGGAAGGGTCCCGGAGCCTTCCCCTCCTGCCTCGGAGTGGGGCCGGCGCGGGGCAGGGGGCTGCAGAAGCTGAGGCTCTTAGGTTTGGGGGTGGCGGGCCGGGGGGTCGGGTCGTAAAAACAAAGGTTGAGACCCGGGAAGACCCACAGCGCTCCGTTCTACGCGTGAAGAAAGTGAGGTCTAGACAGGCTGAGACGTGTCTAGAGGCCACCCGGATTTTGAACCCGAAGCCCCTGAATTGAGGGGGTACTTGGTCATTCACTCTGCGTGACGTAGATGGATGTTGAATACTGGGGCAGCCTTTGAATATTTAGGGATTTCTTGGTTCCCCACAATCGTGTTGTTTACATTCCAACGTCCAGCATTGTTTTTTGGGGTATCTGGGCTTCCTTTTAAAGGATTATGAGGTTGGGAGGTTTAGAAAAAGAAACAAACTTAGAATTATCTGCTCCAGTTCCCCGAGTTTGCACATTGGGAGACTAAGACCCTGACACTTTAGTCACCAGGAGGTGAGAGGCAGAACTTGCATCCAGATATTCTGATACCAAACCTAGGGCTGATGAAGTGTTTCTGTGTTAAATTGACTACCTCGCTCTTGATTTTTCTGCCTTCTCTTTGAGGTTAGGCAGGTTTTATCAAGACGCAGAAGCCGGGGTAAATGGAAATAAATTTGCCGCTTCTCCAGAGTGCCGTTTCTGCCTTGGGTTTTTCTTTTTGGTTATCATTTTCACTCACTGCTTTGCCTGATGTGAAGGGACGGTTTGAGTCTATTCCTGTTAGGCAGAGATTCTGTCTGTTTCCAGCACTTTATTCCATAAATAAACTAGTCGGTTGTATACAAGAATTTTTTTAGTTGGATGAGGGTTGAGCTGCATTGAGTGTGCAGGCCAGCCACTCTACAGCTGTATTTTCAAATTTAGAGTGATTTGAAAACTGCCTTAGGCTGCCTGGGTGACAGAATTGTGTAGAGTTGGTTGTTGAAGTGTTGATCAATAATTGACTGCATTGCTCAGACTCACTCTTTGTACTTGTGTCTTTCAGATGTTGATGCCCAAGAAGAACCGAATTGCCATCTATGAACTCCTTTTTAAGGAGGGAGTGATGGTAGCCAAGAAGGATGTCCACATGCCAAAGCACCCCGAGCTGGCTGACAAGAATGTGCCCAATCTCCATGTCATGAAGGCCATGCAGGTACTGAAGGACAGTGGGAGAAGGCTAGGGAGTGGTGCAATTTAAAAATTTTGCCAAGAAAAAATTCTTGGCAAATTTTAGGATTGTTTGAGGTAATTCCAGAAACTTAACCTGTCCCTGCTGCCCATAAGTCATAGCCAACATTTATATGCTTACTGTGTACCAGGCACTGTGCCAAATGCTTTACATTTACTGCTTTATTAGACCCTCACAACACCTTGGAGTTGGGTGCTGTAATTATCCTCGTTTTACAAGTGAGGAAACGGAGGCAAACAAAGGTCACATGATTTTTATCCAGGATCACACAGCTTAATAAGTTAGTGTTTGAGGCTTGAGTTGAACTCAAGTCTTCCTGAGTTCCTTCTGATTACAGGCCTGATGCTCCTCTCCGTTGCACCGTCTAACTGCTTACTTATTTTTTTTATTTTTTTTTTATTTATTTAACATATTTAGTTTTCAGCATTGTAGTTGCTTACTTGTTATTAAAGGTTACTGGAACAGATGAGGATTCATAAAAATTGCCTTCCATCCGGTCACACAGCAGCCAGCCCAGCACAAGCCCTCATCCCCTTACACCTGGGCTGTTGCGGTAGCCTTTTGGTTTGTCTCCCTGCCCATCTATCTCCCCGACTCCAAAGTGTCCTCTGGTCACCTACCAAAATCATTTTCCTAAAACATAGGTCTGATCTTGTTACCTTCCCCCACTCAATGAACTTCATTGCTCCCTGTTACTTCTCTGGTCAATGTGAAATCCTCTGGCATTTTAAGCTTTTAATCTGACCCTTTCCACTCTTCTTAAACTTGACTCTCCTTCAGTATTCTTATGATCCAGGAACACTGACCTATTTGCTGACACCTGGGGACACTCCATGTCCCAACACCATGCCTTTTCACTGGGTATCCCCCCTTCCTGGAATGTCCCTCACCTTTGCCTCCTGGCTTCAGGACTCAGCTCAGTTACCACCTTCTGCAGGCATTTTTCCCACCCCAGTACCTGCCTGCCTTCCATTTCCATTGTTTTATCTTGTACATGTATGCTTGTGTCTGTACCTAATTGTCATGGGAGTTCCTTGAGAGCAGGGACACCAAGTCTTTGCCTTCCTTAATTTCTTTGGTTAACATGGTGCCTGGTTCATTGAAAAAACTTAATGCTGACTCAAAAATATTCTAATTCTGCCTTGACCACTGACTAGTTGTGTTACTTTAAGTCACTTGAGTGCTTCAGTTTTCTCCTTTGTGAAATGAAGATATCTAAACTGGCCTTATAGCATTGAACATCAAATGAGACTGATTCGAATGAACTTAAAATTGCAAGGCCTAGAACTAATATGTTTACAGATCTTGCTGATTTATACTCTTACACAGTCTTCATGTTTCTTCTTTGTAACTATTTCTGATTTCAAGGAAGTTGAGTTTTTCCCTCTAGTGGTCCTTAGAATCATTCAAGTCAATTTCACTATGGAGTATTGGCTTTTAAGTGGTTCACAGATTTCATTCTTATCTTAACTGAAAACTATTGTCTTTGTCTGGGAGTCAAGTTTGGTATAGGTCCGCCTGGCTTTGGAATCCCACCTCTACACTTAGTCCTGGGCAATCAAACATTGAATGTTTGAATCTCCTTTGTAAGGTGGGGAAAATAACACTTCCTGTCTCTTGGGATTGTGAAAAGTTTTACAATTTCTTCTTCCTCGGACCATTTGATTTAATTATGAGAACCCAAGTGATAGACGGATTATTTTCTTCTTTCAGTCTCTAAAGTCTCGTGGCTATGTTAAGGAGCAGTTTGCATGGAGGCATTTCTACTGGTACCTCACAAATGAGGGCATTCAGTACCTCCGGGATTACCTTCACCTGCCCCCTGAGATTGTGCCTGCCACACTCCGAAGAAGTCGTCCTGAGACAGGAAGGCCAAGGCCCAAAGGTATTGTGCTTTAAAATTATGTGACTATACCACCATGGGCTTCTTTCAAGCTGATACACATCAAGACAGAAAGCTCATTGGAACCAGATATTTGTTAGTAGTAGAATGCTGTTTGCTTTAACAATGAAGTGCACAAAATAGAGGTGTGGTCATAACAAGCTTTTAAAGTCTATTTTTGAAAACTGACTCATGACATTAAGCTTGCTCAAGTCCTTTCAGTCTTTGCTTCATTCTTTTTCTGCTCCAGTGTGGAGGTTAGCAAGGAAACTACACCATCTCAAACTTTTAAAGATCTATATGCGCATTCATTTTTGGAACTGCTTATATAGAAAGAGATTATCAGACTGTGCTTATAATTTCTGGACGTTTTAACTCATTTCTATGTGAGGGAATGTGCTGAGAGTCAGAGGATTAAAGAACCTTGCTCTTTTTATTTGTTCCCAAAGCCCAGAAAAATCTTAATCACCTACATAACATTTCATTTACCTTTTAACAATCTCTACCAGTTACTCTTATTGTATACCAAACCAGATAACTGGGTCTTTTTCCCCCAAATTTGTAAAGCCCCTATAAACTTGTCTGTCTTATAGTTTTATTTTTGTTTTGTCTCCCAAAAGAATTGTCTAATCGGAGTTCCATTGTAATAATATCGTGTTGGTCTTTTAAAAATTCTCCCGAAACCAGAAACAACTCATTTTGCACTACATGAAATTTCAGGATTGAGATGGTAGGACCAAGTGAGAGGTCTTAATGGGGAAAATTCCTATGTGAGTTCCCCCAAAGAAAGTATAGAATGTGCTCATCACTTTCTGGGGGTTCTAGAATTTTTTCCTGTATCCCCTTAGCTTCTGGTGTTTGTTCAAAAGTCTCCAGTTTTAGAAATGGACTATTTCAAAAGTTTATCAAGTCATCGGAATACATTTTCTGCTAGTTTTGTTTTAAGCATACAGTGTTTCGATTAAATAAATTAAAATTTTTGCCTTTCATAGGTGATTTTGGCGATCCAGATAATATTTTGAGTTTTGTTTCAATGCACCTGTGTGTTCCATGTTAGTTTGTGGTTCTGAGAATACAGTGTCTCCCCTCTGCAGCCACTCCAAAGTCGGGAATGTCTACATTCAAAATTCCGGTTAACTGGGTTTTGTGGTATTAATGGTGCTTTTGATTTGTATAGGTCTGGAGGGCGAGCGACCTGCCCGGCTTACTCGGGGTGAAGCTGACAGAGACACATACAGACGAAGTGCTGCTCCTCGTAAGTTATTTTGCTACTCAGGATCTTTGTCGGTTTAATTGAGCAAACATTTATTAAGTACATATTATGTTTGGCATTGGACATATAAAGGAAAGAAAACCGTCCCCTTGAGAAGCTCATATTCTACTGAGGGTTAGAGGGAACACATACAACATGTCTCCTAAGTACATGCAGAATATGTTGTATGTGGGGGGCTGGGGAGGGCAGAGCACCAACAGCTAAGGATCAGGACCTTGGGCAGGAGGTGTCTGTCTCTGAGCTGAGCCTTGAAGGGAGTTGGGGGTTTCACCTGGAAGGAAGAGAGAGCACACTCCAGGCATGAGGAATAGCGACTTGGAATGTGGCCCATGGGAGGGATCATCGATGACCTGAAACAGAGTGGGTCAGACCATGGAGGGCTCCAGATGCCAAGTCCAGCAGTTTGTGTTTTGTCCTAGGGGCATTTGGAAGTCAGTGCAGCTTTTTGTGCCCAGGAGTGACATGGTCTGAACAGCACTTTAGGAATTTGGCGGCAGGGTGGAGGGCCTGGTGCACGGTCACCAGGGTGGGAGGTGATGGATGACCCTCTGAATAGAAAGAAGCTGACAGTTGAGTTTGTCAGACAGAGTTGTTGACAAGATTTTATTATTCGTTTGGATGTGGGGAATGGAGTCAGGGATAACTTCTGGTTTGTGAGCCTGAGTGGTAGAAAGAAGGGTGGTTTAGGCACAGGGTTGTTGGTTTTGAGGTGTTCAGAATCAGTAAAAGGGCCACACCCAAGGACCTAGAAGGCCTCAGGTTCCCCACCCCTGATTTAGGGGAAAGGCATGTTGAGTTTGAGATGTTTTTGGAGATGGAGGGGAGTGGGAGACCCAGCTCAAGAAAAAAGTGAAAGTTGGATATGGAGATTTGTGGGTGAGCCTGCATAAAACTGAAACCTTGGGAGCTCATAAGATCACTAAGGGAATGAATATAAAGGAGCATGTAGGTAAGAGGAGAGCCAAAGAGCTGAGTCACAAAAGTCAGGAAGGACTGGCTGTACAAGAATGAGGACTGGGGGTTGAATTAAGAGTGGTGGAGTTGGGATTAATGAGTAGGAAATAAATAAGAGTGCGCTTGGCCCTTTTTGGGAGTTCAGTTGCAAAGGGTTAAAAAGACCCAAAGTAATGACTTGGAGGGGGAAGGCATGGTTAAGTGAAGGGTAAGAATGGGAATGAACCCAGCAGTGTTTGGCTGGAAAGGAGAGATTGCAAGAAGAGGAGGAGGAAAGCGGGGACAGTCCAGAGGATAAATAAGCTTCCACCACACTGGGATTAACAGCAAATTTTAGCCCATGCAAAGGCCATAGTGGTAATTATTTTGTTGTTGGTATCCTTAACAGTTAGTGTCTATATAATTATCTGCTGTGTGCCAGTCACAATACTAAGTGCCTATCAAACATTATCTCATTTGATCCTCACAGTGGCCATGGAGGACAGGTACTAGCTATTATTATCCCCGTTTTACAGTTGAGGAAACTGAGGCACAAGTCAAGTGAAGTAACTTTCTAAGATAAAACAGCTGGTAAATGTCTGGGGCCAGGTTTGAACTCAGGTCTTTCTGACGCTAAGCACGGCGCTCCATTCTCTGTCTACCAGCTGCCTAGGAGAGAATGGGGGATGAGGTGTGGAGTCCAAAGAAGATCAGGAGGGCCCCTTCTTTTGAGAGGGTGCCAGGACTGAAATAGTAGTGAGCTCAGGTGGCCTTCCCTGAGGAGGTGGTTTGCCTTGAGCTTGTCTAAGAACTTTTAACCTTCCTGCCCTCCCCCCCAGGCTGGGATCTGGGATTTTCAGCAACTTCTCAATCACTGGGGCTAGTCTTTGATCCTTCTTTGAGCTTTGATATTAAGTGTCAATTAACTTTAAGTCACTGTTAGGCAGTGGAAATGTAAAAATAGAAGGTGAAAACTACTTTTTAAGAAATCAAATCTAATAGGGAGGACAGTGGACATAGACAAAAAGTGTGGTTTTATACGGGCCAAGTTGGTTTGCCATGTGCAAAGAATGATTTTTACATGTTTAAATACAGTAAAACTTCATTCTTAGCTCACACAGTCTGAAAGCAGGCGCCGGCTGAATTTGACCTTTTGCCAGCTGTGTTAAATCATAGAGAGTAGCTGCTGCTAGAAGGGCTGGCGTGGCAAACATTTCCTTGTCCCTTTCCCCTTAAAAAAAAAAAACTAAACGAAAATTTGAGGGAGAAAGGGATTTCATGAAAGATGTGTGGAGAGTGTTCCAGGCCTTTGGAAATGCACAGTAGTAGAAAACCAGGCACAGACGCCCACAACCTGTGTGACCCTGGGCAGGTCACCAAGTCACTTCATCCTGTTTGCCTCCGTTTCCTCAGCTATAAAACCCTCCAGTATCTTTACCAGGAAGACCCCAAATAGGGTCATGAAGAGTCAGACACATCTGAAACCTCTAAACAACAGAAAAGTTGGTGAGCTTGGTCAGCTTGCAAGGTGATCGTGGAGTTACTACTGGGTAGCTTCTCCTGTCTTGCTTAGCCCACAGAGCCAGAGTCAGGGTTTAGGTCTCAGTAGTCTGATGCCATTAAGAATTCTTTGAGAGCTTGTACAAGGTAGGGCCTTTAGGGCTAACTGGGTGCCACCTTTGTGAGTTAGAGACAAAATCTCAGAATCCACTGAGTGGCAGAAGTTTGAGGGCTATTAGAGATCTTGAACCACCTTGATTTGGTTAATTAGCATTTCAAAGGGAAGTGAGGGAAGCTAGGACATGACCTATCATTGCCTCTTTCCCTGTGCCTTGTGACCCCTTCAGCCTGTCCTTAATCCTCTCCTTGACTTCTTTTCCTGTCACCCCAAGGCTATCGTGCCTGCACCATCTATACTCTTTTTCCTTCCCAATTTTAAACCCTTGGTAAACCAGTTCAACTCTATACTATTCTCTACTTAAAATCCCTGCCCCCTGGTCCTGGTACCTATTACTCTTTGCAAAACCTCCTTTGCTTTCCATTCCCACAGGAAGTTGGAGAAAAAGTAGAATTGTGCTAACTGGGTCCACTAAGAATGTACATTATCTAATCTCACCTGGGCCCTGGGGACACCAAGGCAATCATTCCACTGCCTAGTCCTTTATCCTCCCCACAGCAGCCAAGCCAAACTTCCCTTCTCCAGCTTCCTATGACATCCCCTTCTCTCACCCTTTGTGCTGAGGCCTAGCCTGGTACGTCACTGAGAAAGTGGCTCCTTTCTTACTGTCTGTAGATGTGTCCATATTTCTCCCATCCTTAAAAAACTCACTTGTTCTGACCATCCCTACTATCTCATGTATTTCCCTTAATTGCTTTTTCATGTTCCTCATTCTTGACATCTCTGAAATTTTTGACCCTGTTGGTGCCTTTTCCTCCTGGATAGTCTCTCCTTTCTGGGTATTTGTGGCACTCCTCTTTGTCATGCTCAGGTCACACCCTCTAGCCTTTGTCCCCCTTCTCTGATTCCTCTTTTTTTCCCTTTATTCTCTAATTTGGTCATCTCATCAATTTTCATCTCTGTGCACATGATTCCTGGATCTAGATTCCAGCCCTAATCTCTTGAGCTCTGGTCCTAGATCACCAGCTACTTTTTGAACATCTGTCCTGTAGCAGAAGTGGGGAACCTTCCGCCTTGAGGACGCATGTGGCCTTCTAGGTCCTTGGGTGCAGGCTTTTGACTGAGTCCAGGTTTTACCGAACAAATCTCTGCTGCTCTTGAGGCCCCAGGTTCCCCACCCCTGTCCTACAGGCATCTCAGATTCAGCATGTTAGAAGTAAGCTCCTTAGCTCCCCTTGCCTCTTCTCAACTTTTCCATTACTTTTGTGGGTACCACAATGCTCCCAGTATGCCTCTCTCTGTTCTCTTTCTCTCTTATGCAATCTGTTGCTAAATTTTTTAGTTTCTACTTTAACAACCTCTCTTCTGTCCTCTACACTCCTACAGCCATATTCTCTTGTGGCTCTCCCTAGTCTCATCTTTTCCTGGATTGTAATAGTTTTCTAATCAGTCTTCTTGCCACATCCTCACTCTAATCCCTCTTTTCCTTCAGCTGACTTCTTAAAAGCAACCGTTATACACATACACACACCCTAAACTCCATTGGCTCCCTAGTACCTCTGGGATCAAATAAAATCTTGCATTTGGCATTTAATCTTTTCACAGCTGGGCTCTTTGCATCTTCTAGGCTTTATATACTTTTCCTGTTAACATTATATGATGTAGCCACCCTGGCCTCTTTGATGGCTCCCACATCTCTGTCTTTTCACTGCTTGTCCCTATGCTTGGAATGGTTCTCCTTCGTTACCTTTCCCTAACTTGCTCAGCTCGAATCCCACCTTCTGCCTGAGCTCTTTCCCTGTACCCCTAGCTGCTGCCTCTTGAGATGCCTTCCTTCTACTCTGTACTCTGTGCGTGCGTGTGTGTGTGTGTGTGTAAAAGTGTGCCCACTCACACACCTTCCCTAATGACAGTATGAGCTCCTTGAGGGCAGGGACTGTTGTTACCTTGGCATAGCTGGAGCATGGTGCCCAAGTGCTTAATAAATGTTTGTGGGGGGAGGGGGGGAGGGTACTAAATTCAAATATTGCTGCATTTCCTTCTGTGGTCTCTTCATCTGAGACTTAGACCGGGTGATCACTCTAACTTACTGCTTCTTTTCCTAGCTGGTGCTGACAAGAAGGCTGAGGCCGGGGCTGGGTCAGCAACAGAATTCCAATTTGTAAGTAATTTTATTTTGGACTTTGATGTATAGGTAACCATTCTCCTGAGCTTGGGTAGGTTTTAGAAACTGTTTGCACTGTCTTTAGGGCTTTGCTGGAGAGCAGATAGAACAGATAGGCAAACAACTCTTGGACCTATGGGAGTGGCATCGATGTTCATTGTCTCTAAGCATGAATTGGTTGGAAGTTCTTCTTCATAAACCGCTTGGACCTTCTCAGAAAAGCTCTTTGAGAATTCTTTTGAGGGAGAAGCAAATGTAAATGATGAGGAGGTTCACCAAACCCATGGGAGGAAGAGTAGAGGTAAAATTATGTGACACGAATGTAACTGTTTTCTTTTCTCTTACAGAGAGGTGGATTTGGTCGTGGACGTGGTCAACCTCCTCAATAGAAACTGTAGAGATATGTTTCATATTCAATAAAATTTGGGAAAAAACATTATTGGTCTTGTGTGCCTGTTTTATTGACAGTTGTAGTGCCTTTGGCCCTTCCCAGGAAAGACTGATTAATATATCAGTATGTAAACTGAAAGGCATCTTCAATATCTGAGCTGGGGTGGGGGGAAGTCAAGTCTTAACTTCCTTGCCCTCTCTTTCAAGATGACAGATATTCCTGTGACAGCTGCTTTGAAACAGCACCTATCCCTCTCTCACCCAGCCTGCCTTTAATTGCTTCTTTGCTTTGAAATGGGAGCTCTCTGTTCTGCCCGGCTGAGAATGTTACTGAGTTGTCTTGAATATTCCTCCCAATAAAGTCTGCTTGTTGCTGGCAAGAATGAACATAGTTTCTTAGTGGAGAGTAGGTATTTTCACCAGTGAAAAGTTTGAAAGGAATATGATGTGATGAGTGGAATTTTTTAACTGACTGGGATGAAAGTTCTGAGAAGCTGAAGAAATACTCAAAGCTTTTGAGCTCTAGTAAACTATTTACAGGCTACAGCTGTTATTAAATAGCTCTGTGAGAAGTCCATAGGCCTCCATGAGGGGTCTGTGACAGAAGATTGAGAAACCTTACTGTAGAAGGTTTTAGGGGGAAGGCAGGGTATGAAGTACAAAACTTAGGGGAGAACATGGGAGGGGTAGTAAATCATGGGTTTTCCATCCCTTCATTTTGCTTTCACTATAAATGAGTTTCAAGATTTAAGTTGTAAGAAATGTTTATTTCACCAGTTGATTTCCAATATTGGTATGGAGTTGAGGGTATGATTATAATCTAGAAATTGAGGAACTGAAAACAAAGCTGAACCTTATTTTCCTTCTCAAGAACTTGCTTTTCTTCATTTAGGCTGTCATACTTGTAAAACAAGTTTTAATTGGACGGTTTTTTATGTATTCCCTGTTCTACTCAATAGCCATTAGACCTTTTGAGTTACTGTAAGAATTTAAGTGAGATCAAGTGTTGATAGAGGGAGATCTGAATAGGTTACCAGTAGGAAGAGGATTCCTGGCAACTTCTTTTATTTGACTAAAAGGAGTGTTCCATAAAAACTTGCTTGAAGACATTCCAGGAGCTATGTCATAAACTCTAAACTGATTAGAAAGGGTAGCCCACAAGTCTGGCTAAATTATTGTTGAATGAACTAAAGGTTTTTAGAACCCTTCCCAGTAAGTGGGGATTTTTTTAAGTGGGTAGCCAGAAAAGTGGGTGCTTCGCATGTTTTCAGGACTTGTTGAAAAGCAGGTGTTTTTATCTTTTCCATGCAATCTGAGTGGAAACCAGTAGATGTCAGGCTACCGCAAGGCAAAAATCTCTTGCTGGCTTGCATTTATCAACAGCTAATTTGGAATCTTCACTGCCAGCAGGGGAAGCTTTCTTTGGCGGAAAGGGCTAGTGTTTGGGGGAACTTTCAGTGCCCCATTGGCTGCCTTTGCCTGGCCTGGCTTTTTATCCAATTTTCCAGCTGGCTTGAATGATGTCAAGTGGTTTGCCCATGTTCACACGCTGAGGCGATTGTTTAACCTGGATTAGACTCTGAGATGTTGCTGGCTCTGTGTCTTCCCTCTTCTCACTAAAACAGAATGTGAATGGATTTGTACTTTCTAGCCCAAATGGCCTAGCGCCCTAAATCTTTATAACTTGTTTCTTTTCAGTGATACGAATTAGCCTAGGCCCCTAAAATGAAGACCTGCCTTCCATATTCCCGATAATCTTAGACTGCTAAGCAATCGTGGGAAGGCTGTGAAACTATTAGGCCTGTATTATCTGTAAAAGTCCAGATCTGCAAGCAAATTTTCATAATTGTGATAATTTAAGCAAGGTTAAATACTGGTAGAGGGAGTTGACCCAGATAGCAAAGAACAGTATGATACAGATAGGAAAACATGGGTTCAAGTCCTAACTTAACAGGCCAAGTGATCATGGAAGTCACTTAACTCCTAAGTTCCTCAAGCAGGAGGAAGTAAAGTACCTAGGAAATCACACATTGGCACAACCTCTCTGCGCCACCCCCACCCCCCACCAAAAACTTGCACTATAATTGTTTTCATTTGTCATCCTACATACTTAATGCATTTTAAAACATTCTGAGAAGGGATTTGCAAGAAAAAAAAACGGTTGAACCCCCATCTAGTGCAAACCCCTCATTTTACAACTGAAGCCCAGCGAGGGTAAGTATTTTGCCAAAGGGAAATAAGTAGCTGAATCAGGTCTAAAATCTAGAACCCCTGCCTCCTACCTAGTCCATGGTTCTTTCAAGATACCATGCTTTGTAAAGCATACAAATTAGATGGCAAGAAAAATAATCTGCAGTAATTGGCTTTTATAGTACCACTACTAAATCAGTATCCCAAAGAGATTTTTTTTCTAAAACGGCAAAGGACCTATTTGTACAGAATATAGCAGCTCTTTTTGTGGTGGCAAAGAATTGGAATTTGAGGAGATACCCATCAATTGGCCAAACAAGTTGTGGCATATGACTGTAATGGAATATTATGCTGTAAGAAATGATGAGCAGGCAGATTTCTAAAAAACCTGGAAAGAAATATATGAACTGATGCAAGGTGAAGTAAGCAGAACCAGAAGAACACTGTACACAGTAACAGCAATACTGTACAATGATCAACTGTGATCGACTTAGCTATTCTCAGCAATAGTGATCCAAGACAATTCCAAAGCGCTCCTGATGAAAAATGCTGTCCACCTCTAGAGAAAGAACTGGTAGGAGTTTGAATGCCGATTGAAGCATACTACTTTTCATTTAAAATATTTTTTTCTTTTGGTCTGACTTTCACAACATGACTAATGGTAATATGTTTTGCATGATTCAACATGTATAATGTATATCAAAGTGCTTACCGTCTCAGGGAGGGGGAGGTGAGGAAAAGCAGGGGAAAAATTTGGAACTCAAATTTTTTTAAAAATGTTAAATTTGGGACTAAAAATTTAAAAGAGAATGTTTGAAATTGTCTTTACATACAATTGGGAAAAATATAAAATACTAAAAAAAAACTGACTTTTACATAGCCTTTAAAGTTAGCAAAGTATTTTATATCTAGTCTCTCATTTGGCCCTTTCCAGGGATGAGGATGTTATGGTATTTATTCTCTTCCCCACTTCACAGATGAAAAAAAAAAGGTTCACTAGAGACTTACCTGTGGCTCCAGAAACTAGTTAAATGTCAGAAGTAGGATTTGTCTTTTTCACTCTAGTTCTCAGTCCATTAGAGTCATAAGCCTAGAAAACATAGGAGTTGAGATTCAAACCTAGGTCCCTCTGGCTCCCAAATTTAGCTTTGTCACTCCCAGTATATCACTATCTCTCTCTCCCACTAACTTAGACTAAAAGCAGGTTTGAGAAATGATGGGAAAGTCAAATTAGAATATATAGATGGTTCTATACAAATGTTTGAAAGTGAATAGGTAAATCTGAATGCTACCAACATTAATATGGTGGCTTTGATGTATCTGGTATGTTGGTGACTTGGTAGGATGATCAATAGGCAATTTTTTTTCTCCTAGATTATAGGAGAGGAGCAGGTAAGCAACACTGATAAGGCATAACAACAAGAGTATATCATTCCTGTTGTCAAAAATTCCATGCTTTGTATTTGAAAAAGGACTTGCTTGGGGCCAGCTAGGTGGCACAGTGAGTGGAGCACCGGCCCTGGAATCAGGAGGACCTGAGTTCAAATCTGGCCTCAGACACTTGACATACTAGCTGTGTGACCTTGGGCAAGTCACTTAACCCCAACTGCCCTGCAAACCCCCCCCCCCCAAAAAATAAAAAGGACTTACCTAAACAACCAGGAATGTTTAAATAAGAGGTGAGGAAGCTACAGAAGGAAGTACTTAAATAATCCACACAGATTTTTAGCAAATTACCTCAATGTGTGCATCTCTCAGGTTTTTGAGCAGGAGAAATTTACTTCTTAAAATACTCTTTTTGGTAGGTTTTTACACTATGCTTAACTTGTACTAGGCTTCATGCAGTGAAAATTGGCGTGTCTGGGCAAGGTACTATGCTTGGTACTGGACTTGCTTCTGAATAGTTACTAGGAACTGGTGCAGGAAGCAATTGGGATCGTGACAACAATATCACTGAATTCAACATTCTGCTGGGAAAGGAGAAACCAAAATAAACCTGTCACTTGGTTACTCATTTTTAGAAAAGGAAACTGGGACACAGTGAGGGCAGCTGGAAAAAAAATGTTAGGAAAAGCTTTAAAATGCTATAACCTACAAGGAAGCCTTGGGACTTTCTATTTTAAAGCACCTTATTGGAAGCCCAGGGTAAATGTGTGGCACAGACCCAAAAGAAGAGACAACTTGAAAAATAATTCTTGTACAGTTAGTCGACAGTCAAAGAGCCTATTGTAGGGAAAAGGGCATCTCTTTTAATAAGGGCCACATTATTCATGCTAAGAGAACAGAGCAAAGTGGGGCAGTGTGAATGCAAGCTAGAATTTGAAGAGCACCTCACAAGGTTAATAAGAAATGGCTTCAGTATAGGTCAAAATCTAGAAGTTAATTTGGGAATCAGTAGAGGCCTTTCAACCCAATGCAAAAGGGATGCAGAGGGATGAGAAAGAAGCCACAGAGACAATGACTTCTTTGCCTGAGTCTAAGAAAGATCCCTCAATTCATCGTAGTTTTTTGAAGCAGAAATGTCAGAGGAACTAGATTAAATTGGATTGTAAAGCAGGTAAGCTATTCTAGGCCAAGGTGAAAGACTAGATTTAGGTAAGTTAGTTAAAGCAAGGGTTTTGATAAAACTCCAGGATGAAATTATGACCTAACAGGGTTCTATCCTGGGTCCACTTCTATGCTGCTTCACTTGGTACTCTCCTCAGCTCCCATGGATTTAATTACCATCTCTATGCTAACAATTTTCAGATCTACCAATCTCGCCCTAACCTCTCCTGACCTCCAATCTCACATTTCCAACCACCTCCAGTGGAAATCTTCAACTCAACATATCCAAAACTCATTATCTATCCCCCAAACCCTCCCCTCATCCTACCTTCCCAGCTACTGTAGAGGGCAATACCATCCTCCCAGTCCGACAGGCTAACAACCTTGGAGTCACTCGGGATTCTTCGCCATCTCTCATCCCCGTGTCCAGGCTATTGCCAAGACCTGTCAATTTTACCTTTGCAGCATCTCCCCAATACACTCCCTTCTCTCCTCTGACATGGCCACCACTCTGGATTATTCTAATAGCCTGCTGGTAGGTCTGCCTGGGTTTTATAGCCAGTAAGTAATGGGACCTGGGTTTTAGTATGCTGGGGCACTCTCTGTTGTTCTAGATTCTTCACTAGTGAGCCACATGATCAAAGGCCTGATTTTTTTAAATTACTAATTGATGCAAACCTAATGTGACTCGGTGGCTAATTTTTGTATGACTGTAATTGCTAAATTAAAATGTGTATTTAGCAATTGCTTAATTTTAGTAGTTGCTAAATGTTTTTGCTTAAGATCTCAGGCGGTTTATATTTGGCTGCAAACTAGATGCCCTTTGCAGGATTCCATGCACCATGACTTATGCTATGACTCCCCGAAGAATTTTTGTTTTTTTAACTGACAACACAGCGTAGTGGAAAACACTGGATTAGAGTCTTAGGACTTGGGTTCGAGTGTTGGGAAAGTCATCTTACCTCCGTGAGCCTTAGTCTCATCTGTAAAAGATGGATACTGATACTTTTATTACACACCTCTCTATCTTGTGAAGATAAAATAACCATGTATGTTACAGCCTCCCTTACAAAGAGGTTGGGGGGGGGGGTGTTGAGTGGAAGGAATGGAGCTATAGGTATAGAACACCTTATAGAGTATAAAATTTTCTGTTAGTTTTGCTGAACATTTTTTCCTTAAAATTTTTTTTTTAATTATAAAGGGTGGCTATCTGTAAGATGGAAGGAGTGAGACACGTTGGTCAGCCAGCCAGCGAGCATTTATTTAGTGTCTATGTCTAGCACTGCTAAATTTGGGGGATAAAAAGAAAGAGGGAAAAATCCCTACCCTCAAGTAGCTCACATTCTAACGAAGGAAATAACATGCAAACAACCATGAGCATATAAAATACATACAATCTACACGGGAGATAGAAGCATAAGTGAGGCACTGGGTGGAAGACCCTGAGAAAGCCCTCTTAGAGAAAGCTGGATGGGAGCTGAGTCTCAGACAAAGCCAGGGAAGCCAGGAGAGACAGACGAGTAGGGAGCATCCCAGGCATGAAGCATAGCCGGTGAAATGCATAGTTGAGGATTTAATGTGTGCAGAGCAGCAACATCGGTGTCATTGGCTTTTTTTTTTTTAATTTTCCTAAGCTTCCTAAGCCTTTTCCTAAGACTTCCCTAAGCCAAGATTTTCATGATTTCAAAGGGTGTAAAATGGAAGAATGTAAAGGTAGGAAGGGCCCAGGTTGTGAAGGACTTTAAGAGCCAAACAGAGGATTTTATATTTGATATTGGAGGGAAGAAGCCACTGGACTTTATTGAGTAGAGGCGTGATACGGTCTGATCTGTGTTTTAAGATCACTTTGGAGGACAAATGGATGAACTAGAAATGCAGAGAGATGAGGCAAGGAAAGTCTATCGCAATAGTCCAGGCATGAGGTGACGAAGGCTGGCACCAGGGTGGTAGCTGTACGAATGGGACGCTGACAACAGCAGTAGCAAAGGTGGTAAAGACTTAGGAACAGATTGTGGGGTGAAGAATGACACCTTCGTTGTGAACCACGGTAACAGGGAGAGTGGTGATGTTCAGTTGTAATAAAGAAGTTTAAAAGAAGGGAATGTTGTGGGGTCGGGGGGGGGGGTAGGGTGCAGATAGTGAGCTCTGTTTTGGACATTTTGAATTTTAGATGTCTACAGGACATTTAGTTTAAGATGTGTAATAGTTTGTGGTGCCAGACTGGAGGTCAGGATTGGAAATATATCTAGGAATCGTGCATAGAGATGACAATAGAAACCATAGGAGATGAGGAGATAGAGCAGGATAATATAACATGGAAGAAGAAGAGAAAAGGACCAAGGATAGCTCAGGGTTAATAGGATGAAGATGCAGATCCAACAAAGGAGACTAAGAAGGAATGGTCAGAGTGGTAGGAGGAAAACCAAGACAAAGCCGTGTCAGCCAAACCTAGAGAGGAGAGAGTATCCAGGAGAAAGACAGTAAGCCAGGCACTGTATTTATTGAGGAAGGAAAGAGAGTATCCTGAGGGATAGTAGATAATTCTTGATTGGGTGAAAAATATGGATTGAATGAACCTCAAAGGAGGAAAGGTTACTGTGTGATAATGGTAAATAAGATGACAGCTGTAAGCAAGAAGTTTCTAACTCCACCACAATCAGTGAGTCAAGGGGCATAATATAGGTGATGTAAAGATATCAAGAATTTTTAAATATTACAAGAAAAAGTAATCATGTAAACATAGAAGAAATAAAACATACATAAAAACCGAAAAGTCTGTAGGTATGTGTATATGGAATATACAAAAGTTTGTATGTCTATGTATATGAAAACTAAGGAATGAGCATTTTTGCTTCCATTTTTAGATTTTGTTACTATTTTTAATAGTTGTACTGATTCTGCTTTATCATTTCACATAAATCTTTCCATGATTCATTATATTCATATTTGTAACTTTTCTAGAACAGTATGTAATACGTTGGGCTCAAGTACAGGTTGTAACATTTAACAAAAAAAAAACCAGGAGTAAATTATATCATCAAAGAAATGTATGATTGAAAAATATGATGGGCTGATCATGTGTCCAGAGTGGGAAAGAACTGATGGAGAGATGGCCTAGCCTCCTGCTATCACATGCCCCAGCATACTGGGTGGAGACACGCTGGCGAAGTCAGAGAACACCAACAAGTGTCATTTGATACAAGCAGGCATGAATAAAGTACATTGTTGAAAGGGAATATTCACATTTGTGAGTCCATAGGTTCCTTTGATTAATATTTCATTACCTTGATATGCCATAATTTTAAAATTTATTTAGTATTTTATTTTTTCCCAATTACATGTGAAAATAATTTTTAACATTCATTTTTAAATTTTGAGTTCCAAATTCTCTCACTCCCTCCCCTCCTCCCCTCATGGAGAAGGCAAGAAATTTGGATATGCCACAATTTATTCAGTCATCCCCCAACTGTTGGGCTTCTAGGCTGTTTACCTGTTGTTGTTGGTTGTTTTTTCCCTAATGACAAATCCACTGTAAAGGTTTTTCTACAAATTTTTTTTTTCCTTTTAATAACATCCTTGGGCCTTACTAAGGAGATCTCTGGGCTAAAAGGTTGGGTCAGTTTTGCAATGCTTATTTTATTTCGCCAAATCTGGCTTTCTAACAGATAAATGGTTTTGTTTTCTTTAAAAAAAATAGATAGATAGATGTAGTCAATATATATGCTGTTCTAATCATATCACTTTATGTTACTTCACGCCTTCAGATTTTCCTGTGTTCTTTGTAGTTAACATTATTACAATACTTTGTGATATTCAAATATGCCATAATTTAGATGTTTTCCATTCATCGGACCTATTTGATGGATACATTAACGAATCTCAGATTTTATCAGTTCTTTCCAACATTGCAAATCGTGACCCATCCACACCTTCTAGTCCTCTGCTACCCTCATCCATGTCCTCAGCGTTTATCAAGTGGTATGTCTGACATGCTGGTAGGCAGCTGGGCAGTACTGGACGGGGAATCAGGGATACCTGAGTTCAAATCTGACCTGAGACACTAATTAGCTGCGTGACCCTTGACAACTAACTCACTTAAGTACTTTCTGCTTCAGTTTCCTCCCCAGTAGATTGGGGGCAGTAATAGCATTTACTTCTTAGGTTGTTGTGATGATAAATTGAGATTTTTGTAAAGCTCTTTGAAAACCTTAAAGTGTTATGTGAATGTTAGCTACCCCTATCATTCCCCTAAGTCTTTTTGTCATGGATGATAAAAGGGAGCTCTAGTTGGTTGAGTGTGGAGAGGGATGGTGTAAGTGACAAGGTCAGGTGTGCCTTTTCACAAGGTCACCAGCAGCCGAGCGGAGGAATAAGGCTGGGGAGCCACTTGAAGGAGGTAGTCCCACCAGGACATGACTGCAACAGTTCCAGCTTGTGGTGATGAGGACCTGCTCCGGGGTGTGGCATTATCAGAGAAGAGAACAGAGCTTCACCAGGGATGCTGACATCTTGATGTGTGCCTGTTTATAGATAACATTGTTCTGTTCACATCCAGTCCAGGAATATTCCTGGAACCCCACATGGGATCCAGAATTATTCAAAATAACTCAGCCCATTCACGTCGATAAGGTGGAGGAAGACAGCTTGTTTTCCAGATTATTACAAGTAGTTCACCAAGAAGCAGTGATGAGCATTCACGGAGGCATCTCTTTTGGGCATTCTCAATACAACATAAACTCTTTGAGAACAGGGAGTGTCTCATTCTTTGTCTTTCTATCCTCCCACCTGGCACACCAAAGGCACTTAACAAATGCTTGTTGACTGATGGACTAGGGATTTAGAGGCAAAAAGGAAACAATCCAGGCTTTTCAAGGAACTCATCTACAGCTAGGGAGAAACATACATAGTGTACATAGATGTTGATTACAAACTGAACACAAAGTAAATACAAAATAATTCCAGGGTGAGAAATGATTTGTTCTCTCTCACATTAGTAACCAATTATTGAATTAGGACCAGGATTTTTCAGGTTGTCCCCTCTCAGAAGGACATTGCTGATAATGAGATTGAATTAACTTTCTCAATCTTATTCAGACCTCACCCAGGTTCCTTGTGCTCTACCCAGGTTTGGGTGGGGATAAATTCTTTGATTAGATTGCCCAAGGCTGGGCAATTTAGAAGTAAATGTCAGGATCCTACCCCACCTCCAGCCCCTCTTTGGAACAGGTTCACCAATCATTGTAAAATTCACTTTCTGTCAATTGTTAACCAATCAGAGTTGATTGCCACCCTCATGAACACCCACTCTTCCAAGGGCATATAAACTGTGAGCCCACAGACACTATTAGTTTATATGACATTCAAGAGTGTCACTGACCCATTTTATTAGTAATATTCTAGCATTATGGATAAAATGATGAGTTATCCAGAAACTATGTCTCTTGAACTTTATAAACATCATAAGAGGCTGAGGGAAGAGCACCAATAATCAGGGAGATCAAGAAAGGCCTCCCTCTGATAGGCCTTGTGGGGTGGTCAACCCACAAAAGTAATCTAACAGTATCTATGCCTTGGACAAATATTGCAGTGGGACAATGAGTTGGGTTCAGAAATGAACAGAAGAGCAGACTGGAAACCTGCAGTCCTTTTAATTACTCCAAGAATGTCCCTAAAAGGTCCATTTTTTTTAAAGCAGTCAATCATTTTCTAGTTTTTTTGTTTGTTTTTGCTAAAGCAGCTATGACAATTGTACAGGACGGCATAAACAGGAAGTACCTAAAGCACTGGCATTAGGCCTAGTTTTAAAGTTCTTATGATTAAAAAAAATTTAGGGAATATGCAGATTGGCAACAGTTTTTTTTTTTCCAAGTACAGAAATGCTAAGTTAAGAGGAATAAGTTTCAGGAAAAGCTCTTGAATTATATGAGTTGGCAAACAATTGATTCAACAAGTATTTCCTGATAAATATTTCTAATATGTGCAGAGTATTTTTGCCAATTGTTAAGTAATTTAGTACTGGAATTGTTATTACTCAGAGTGGCTAGGAGTCATTGTAGATTGTTCCCTGAAAACATGGGCTTTGTGTGGTGTTTGAAACCAAAAATTCTAAAAATGCTAGGCCACACAGGAAGTTAATGGCATTTAGAATCAAAAGGGACTTCAGAAATCCCTCTGTCCAACCTACCCGCTTTACAGATGAGCGGAGTCACAGAGAAGTAAGTTGATTTGTCCAAGGTCACAAAAGTAATAAGCAGCGGCGCTGGGATTAAACGTAGGTCTTTTGACTCCAAATCTTGGTTTCTTTTATTTTTCGAAGACCAGGTCTTTCCACCTTGGTTAGTCTGGAAGTAGAGTACATACTGATAGGTCAAACTGCTGGTAAAGACGCTCCTCTTTCTGAGCTGGATCACTTTGTGCTCCTCCTTAGTAACTCCGTGGCTCCCTACCTCTAGAGTTTGACCATATTGGTGTGGATACCCAATCACAAAATCAGCTTTTGCCCTAATTTAGCTTGGAACTCCTAAGCTCAAGCAATCCATCAGCCTCAGCCTTGCCAGGTGCAGGGATTACAGGTGTGTGCCACCATGCCTGGCTCCAGATCTTGAGTTCTTTCAACTACACAGGGATCATTGAAAAAGATTTGGAAATAAGCAGACAACACCTAATTTGTATATCTGTTCTCAGGATTCCCCCTTACATGGGGGGAAAAAATCTGGAGATGTACAATGAAAATAGGGGGAGAGGGAAAACAGTCATATGCCAACAAAAAAGGGTAAGACTTCACATTGAAGGGACATAGGTCTAAGCAGATGCTATAACTACAGCGAATAAAAGTCAATGTCATATAGATGAAGCAAACACATGTAGAAACTTTAAAGAAATAAATTTAGGGCACATGAAAAACAGCTTTAAGCAACAGGCCATAAATACCTGAAGCTGATTGCTGTAAGTGATTTAGAGTGAAAATGCAAGTAAGTTGATGGAATAAGGTAAATTCATCTTTACTAAACTCCTATTCTGAAGCGTAACATGGCACGAAGGTAGCCCCGGGCTCTAAAAGGCTATGCTACTGGAAACTAAACCTTGGCAGGCCCTAAAACCAAACGGGAGGTGCTTCAAGTATCAGCCTGGTGGTACAGCCTGTTATCCAAAGACCAGCCTAAGTAACGGAGAGCTTTGCCGTCAGGTGATGAATTTCTTCGGCTACCACAGCTCACAAACTTAACTACAAAGGCATGGAGAGATTTTAATTCGTAGTGATGGGGACTATACCCACAATGATCATAAGATCATAAATTTCAATCTATGGAAGGGACCTTAGAGGTCAACATGTTCAACTTCCTCTTTTACGGGTGGGACTTAGCCAAGAACTAGCAGAGCAAGTAACTGGTTCCTGATCCAGTATCTTTTTTCACTTCACCAAACCGCCAAGATTGAATCTCATCATTTTTGAAATAATTAGATAAGATGAATTAATTGCTTATGAAGTCATAATAGGTTATTAAAGAAAGTTATGGGATGTTTTGTGACCCATTTCTAATCTTTTGACCCTAAAGGCAACCACACCCTCCCAAGGAACTTCTGGTTATGGGTTCAGTCCTGTCTGACTCTTCCTGACCTTATTTGGGGTTTTCTTCCGGCCCATTTTATAGATGAGGAAACTGAGGCAAACAGGGTGAAGTGACTTATCTAAGGTCACACAGCTAGCAAACGTCCCGGGCCAGGTTTGATCTCAGGAAGAGGAGTCCTTCCTGACTCTAGGTCTGGCACTCTATCCACTTCACCACCTAGGTGACCCAGTCCAAGGAACTCACTGTCAAGTTAAACGCTGAATCAGATCGAACCATGACCCCGTTCTGGATGGGGCTGGGGACAGGACATATCAATAAGGAGTCTTCCTTGACTGATTAAAAAAGATTCAGTGTGGGAACAATTCAGAAAATTGAAGGAAGCCCAGGAGACAACTTTACTCACAAGTTTTGCTCAGGAGGCGGCCTCAGAGGTCAGTTTGTCCAACTTCATCTTTGGCAGGTGAGGACAAGGAGACCCAAAGACTTTAAAGCGACTTGTCCAAGAAGCGGGGTAAAGGACTGACTCCAGATTCCCCCCCTCTTCCCACAACGTGCCAATGCAACCACACAACCTCCTGGGGATGAAGGATGGGGACAGCAAGTTGCTACGACTGAGTAACCACAGAGAGGCGGGAGGAGATGGCTCAAAGCCCGAGGAACGAGGCCATGCTCTCTTACATTTCTTGGGAGTTTTTTGCCTCGATTTTTTTCCTTTATGAATGGGGGGAAGGAAGCTTGGGAGGATGGGGTTCATGGTGGGGGGGCGGGGTGGACGGTTGTCCTAAGCTCCTTCACGGCGGCCAGCGGTATTTCTACTTTAGACTCTTGGTAGCCCACCCCATTTATGCGAAGCAAAGGCGATTTCCTTGGATTTTACGAAGCCACGCAGATAAATATTTGTTCTTCCGAATGGCCGGCCCCTTCCTGACTCACCCTATAGCCTGGGTCCCAAGCCGAGGGGAGCGCGGCTCCGGGGCCCCGCCGATGACGTAGCGCCGAAGCCGAGCCCCCGCGCCCGGCCCAGGCTGCCTTTATCCTTCTCCGAGCGCAGCCCCGCCCCCGCCCGCCCCGCCCCCCGCTCAGCTACGCTACTAGCGTAGCGGCCTCCCCGCCCCCACCCCCTCCGCCGGGGCCGGCCCCGTCCCAGCGCCCGTTTGCGCCCGCGCGGTTGGCGCCAGGGCTCGAGCCCCGTTCGCTGGGGAGGGAGCGATTCCCGAAGGCCGCCTGCGCCGAGAGAGCGGGAGCGGCCCCGTCGCCCCGCCAGGCCTTACGCCGCTGACGCGGCTCGCCCAAGATGGCGGCCCGGTCGTCGTCGGTGGCGGCGGCGCTGGCGGAGGGGGCGGCGGCGGCCGTGAAGCGAGCGGCGGCGGAGGGGGAGGCGGCGGCGGCCGTGACGGCGGCGGCGGCGACGACGACGACGACGGGCCGAGGGCGGGAGGAATGAGGCGGACGAGGCGGGACAGCGGCAGAGCCGTGTAGCGGAGAAGCGGCTCCTTCCCCTCCTCCCTCCCGGCGCGGCCTGCAGACCCCGACCCGGCCCCTCGCCCCGGCGGCCCCTCCCCCTGCCGCGACCCCGCGACCCCGCGACCCCGGGCCCGGCGATGATGAAGCTCAAGTCGAACCAGACCCGGACCTACGACGGTGACGGCTACAAGAAGCGGGCCGCGTGTCTGTGCTTCCGCAGCGAGAGCGAGGAGGAGGTGCGGGGGGCCCGGGTGGTGGGGGGCGGGGGGCCGCGGTCCGCGCGTGGGGACGGGCCGAACCGAGACAATAGGGGCGCCCGCACCTGGGTGGGGAGACGGAAACGGAGGCGAAGAGGGGCGTCCGCCCCCTCCCCCCTCCTCCGAAGGGAGGGGGGCCAGAGGGGACGGTCATTTGGGGCTTCCCCTCCCCCAGTTAAATGGACTGCGAGGAGGGTGGGCAGGGCGGGGCGCGGCCAAAGAATGGGGCCTGGGGGCTGGGGCTGGAAGAAATCTAGCCGAGCCATTCCCCGAGGTGATGAATAAGGAAAAGATTATGGCGAGGAAACGGACCGGAAGCTGCCGGGAGAAACTATGGAGCCCCAAAGGAGGGGAAGGGGGGCCTAAAGGATGTGGCAGAGTGATCCGGGAGCCGGCGGTGGAGACGAGAATGGCTGAGGCGTAATGAATGGGCCGGACTCGGAGCGATCTTCCGCGCCCTCGGGCACAGACCCGCATTTGTCGGACGCGTCGTGGAGTGGCCGCCTCGTAGCTCCGCTTCGTTTAACGTCTGCGGTTTGCCCGGGGTCGGTGCTGGTGGCGCAAATAGCGGAGCGTTTGGATGGCCTGCGGCAGCTTCGTTACGGGGAGCGTTCTGCCCAGCATTTTAGCTCATCTTCGAGGCTGAACCCTGTAGTTTAGGTCCTTGGACCGATCCCTTCCACTGCCCCAAAGTAAGGGTCTTAGGGCAGGATGGCTCGGGAGGGGCATGTGAAGAAGACGGGAAGCCTCTGAATTCTTGGTTTGTTTTGGGTAGTGATGGAAAAGTCTGCGTCCAAAGTAGTTTCCATGGTGGCTCGGAAATAAAGCACAGAGGCTTTGGAAAGCCAAAATGGTGCTTTTGCAAAAGTGTATACGTAATAAAAGTTAGGTACAAACGGAAACAGTCTATACAGGGTGTTCCTAAAGTCTGGACACAGGCAACTGACCGCGACGTGGAGTTCACGTGAATCTTGCAAAGCGCATCGACCTTTGCATCACAAGTGAATTGAAGATGTTATTAATATTCCAATTAAATAAAATGTTGTTAAAATTTCATTCATTTCTTGAAAATACGCATCTTTGCCTATGTGTCCAGACTTTAGGAACACCCTGTATTGTGGGAAAGCATTCAGCAGTGTGTTAATAGGAACGGACCTATGCTATAGCGCATCATATTGAAATGGGGAAAGAAATTTGAGCCAATGCTTGTGAAAGAAGCTGCGATGAATTGATGGATTGTCTGTAGGTGCTGTCCAGAGAGATTTTAGAGGAAGTGGAAATTAAAATTGTCTAAAAAAGTGAATTCTTGTAGCAATATACATGTTCTTGAGGTAGTATTTCCTTACAGTAGAATCTAAGGGACTATATACAGGCACTTGCTTTAAAGGTTTCCAAAGCAGATACATTTTAAGAGAGATTCTAAACAGTGATTTCCTGTAAGTTACATACTCTTTTAGGACATAAAGTAGCTGTCTTAGTTTCTTTGTTTACCATCGTATTTGTAGCTTTAGGATATCAGATGGGATCCCAGGCTTGGGGGGGCAGGGGAAATTATTTAAGTAATTATAGCAGATTTTGCTGTAATCTCCCCAACATAATTCTATTATGAATGATTTAAAATTTTTTATAAAGATATATACACATATATATGCATTTCATATATATGTAAACTGATTTTTTTAGAAAACAAATCCATTATGGATAAGTTAATTAAGGTTCCTTTTCTCCTAATCTTTTTTGCTTAAAAATTATGCCACTTAGTAATAACAACTAAAGTAGCAGTACTTTAATCATCAGAGATTTCTAAGCTGTAGGTCTTTTCAGTAGCAGCAATAGTCATTAAATGTTTAAGGGCATCCTAAAAATAAAAGTCACAGGCATTGTTACTCATTTTTAGGATTTTAATCTAAAACTCTTCAAAGGAATGCTGATAAATGTATCAAAAAAATTTTTTTTAAACCTGACTGAATATTGAATTAACTTGAGAATTGGGTAATGAAGCTATTTGTGGATCATGGTCATGGAATATTAACGCTCTAAGAGATCTAATTAGCTTAACCAACTTTCTTGATTTTGCAGTTTTACAGAAGAGGAATCTTAGGCCCAGGGAGGCTACAATATGCTCAAGGAATATAGGTTTGTGTTGCTCTGTGACAGTATAATATACCCAACCTTTTTTGTGAAGAGTTTGTCAATCAATAAACATTTATTTATGCCAGGCACTGCGCTAAGCTCTAGGGATTCAGAAAGAGGCAAAAGATACTCTTTGCCTTCAAGGAGCTCACATTCTAATGGAGGAGAAAACATACAAACATGTACAAATAAGCTATATATAGGATAAATAAGAAATAATAAAGAGAGGGACAGCAGTAGAGTACAGAGGGGTTGGGAAAAGCTTCCTGTAGAAAATGGACTTTTAGTTGAGACTCAAAGAAAACCAGAGAAAGCAGTAGACAGAGATTCCAGTCATGAGGACAGCTAGAGAAAATGCTCGGAACCGAGAGATGAGTGTCTTGTTCCTGAAACAGCCAGGAGGTCACTGTTACTGGATCAAAGAGTATGTGGCAGGGAATAGAGTATCAGAAGATTGGAAAGGTAGGAGGGGCTAGGTCATGAAGGATTTTGAATGCCAAGCAGCGGATTTTGATTCTGGAGAAGGTAGGGAGCCACTGGAATTTATTGAGTAGGGAGTGGTGATGTGATCACTCCTGTACTTTAGAAAAATCACTTTGGTGACTGAATGGAGGATGGCTTAGAGTGGGAAGAGATTTGAGGCAGGCAGACCCAGGAGCAGTCTATTCCAGTGGTCCAGGTGTGAGGTGTTAAGGGCCTGAACCGGAGTGGTGCCAGTTTCAGAGGAGAGAAGAGGGTGTTTTGGAGAAATGTTGTAAAGGTGAAATAGATAGGCCTTGCAACAGCTTGGATAGGAGGGTGAAAAGATAGGAGGTGACGATGACTTCTAGGTCATAAGCTGGAGGGACTAAGAGAATAATGTTGCCTTCAACATTAGTAGAGAAGTCGGGAGGGGGGGCCGGGTAATGATTTAGGCATCGGTTCCCAAAGTGGACCATACCACTCCCTGGAGGGGCACTGGAACAGTTGGGTTAGGGGGGCAGTAGTAGTTTGAAATGATGCAAATTTCAAAAAAAAAAACAAACAAAACAAAACAGTAAAGGGTTAAGGAAAGAAGATTGGGTGGGGGGCACTGAGTAATTTTTTTTTTTTAAAAGGGGGCAGTAGGCCAAATGAGTTTGGAAATCTGTGATTTAGGGAGAAAGGTAATGATGTCAGTTTTGGACATGTTGGGTTTAAGCCATCTGAAAGGCAATTGGAGATTGGATGTCAGCAGAGAGTTTAGGGTAAGATAGGTAGATTTTAGAATCATCAGCATAGGTCACCCAGTGAAGTAGTTTAGACTGAGAAGAGAATAGAGCCCAGGACTGAACCTTTTGGGACCCCTATAATTAGAGGGTGTTACCTGGATGAAGATGTAGCAAAAAAGACAGAAGGAGCAGTCTGATAGATAGGAGGAAAACCAGGAGAGAGTGGTTTCCTGAAAACTAGAGAGAAGATGGAGGGGAGGGTGATCAACAGTGTAAAAGGTATCAGAGAGGTCAAGGAGAAAGAGGATTAAGAAGAGGCCATTGGATTTGGCACGTAAGAGATCATTGGTAATTTTGGAGAAAGCAGTTTTTGGTGGAATGATAAGGTCAGAAGCCGGGGTTAAGAAAGTAAGAGGAAAGTGGAGGCAGCAAGGGCAGAAGAGATACAGGAGGATAGTGAGGGTTTTTTGAGGATGGGGGAGACATTTTCAAGTTTGAAGGTCGTAGGGAAGGAGCCAATAGATGGAGAAATTGAAGATAAATGAGAGAGTGGGTATAACAGAGGAGGTGTAATGGAATGGGATCACTTGTGCAGGAAGAGGGATTAGTCTTGGTAAGGAGTAAGGCCACTTCATATAAGGCAGGGGTGAAGGGGGATAAAATGGCTTAAGGCATCTGAGTGATAGGAGATGAGGAAGAGGAGAGAAGGAACTTACAGCAAATGGCCTCCATTATTTCTGTAAAGTTTCTCAGCTGAGAGGGTTGGGGAAAGGGAAGCCATTGGAGGTTTGAAGAGATGTAAGGATTTACAAAAGCAGCTATGGAGAGTAGGATAGTGAGTTGATAAGGGAGGTATAGTATGATTGCCTAGCAGCAGTGAGGGCCCAGGTGAAGATGTGTCACATTATTTTGTTCCGTTCAGTTCAATCCGAATGGTGGTGTGCTTTTGTTTTCACCTTCATTCAGCATCACATGTATAGGAGAGAAGGTGGCTGGATTGTGGGAGTGATCCAAGGCAGTGTACAATTGATAATATAATGAGGGAATTCAAGAGAAGATAACTGTGCAATCAAACTAATTCACCAAGGGGTCTGGATGGGGAAAAGAGCAGAGAACGGCAAGTGCAGGGGAGACGTCTTAGGAAAGAGCTGGGGTGTTGAGGGATGGAAGGTCGCCATTTCAGAAAAGAGCAGGGTTTGGTAAGGAAAGGCAGAGGGAGAGGTGGAGAGCCAATAGATTATGGTCAGATAAAGATGTTTTGGAATTCTTGAACATGGAGATGGTGCATTTGTGGATAATGGCAGAATCAAGGGTAGGATCATCTTTGTGTGGCTGAGGTTCACTGGGGGACCAGGGCAGGGGTGGAGAACCTTTTGGCCTTGGCCACATGTGGCCTTCGGGGTCCTTGGGTGCAGCCTTCTGACTGAGTCCCAGTTTTACAGAACAAATGCTTTTATTAACCATTAGCATTTTGAGGAAAAGTCAGTCTGTATATGGAAGTCCTTAGGTATCAGCCATTGAGAGAAAATTGTGTCAGGCACCAAATTCATTCCTGTTATTAGTGATTTGGAACATTCTTTTACTCTTTTCGTTCTTTAGTAGTTTGCAGTTCTTCTGTGAATTGGTTGTTCATCTGCTTTGACCTCTTATCTGTTGGAAAATGGCTTTTTTGAAAATCATGTATAGCTGGTAGTTGTCTGTATATGTTGGATATCAAACTCTTCACTGAGAGACTTGATAGTTTTTTTCCCCCACGTTAACCACTTCCCTTCTTACCCCAGATGCATCGTTTTTGTTTGGGCAGGAGCTCATCAATTTCATGTAATCAGAGTTCCTATCTTTTGTATTGCGTCTGTCTCTTGTGTGGTTAAGAATGTATTTCTTAAGCTGGCATAGTGGCACACACCTGTAATCCCTGTGCCTTGAGAGGCTGAGGTTGGGGAATCCCTTGAGCTCAAGAGATGTTAGCTACAATAAGGCTAAAGCCAGTCAGGTATCCACACTAAATCCAACATATGTTGAGCCCCTGAAAGCAGGAGGTGCTACCAGCTGCCTCCTGAGGAGGAGTGGATCAGCCAGGGTTGGAAATAGAGGAGGTCAAAGCTTCTGTGTTGATCAGCAGTGGGATTGGGCCCGTGAATGGCCGCTGTACTTCTAGCCTGGGTGAGATGGGGAGTCCCAGTCTCCTAGACAGAGAGATAGGAAGATAGAAGGAAAATACCCCCTACGCTTGGTGTGATCTTCAATATTAAGGTCACTTAATTCATTGTGAATTTATTGTGGAACATGGTATTGGCATTTCTCTGAATTGCCATATCTGGTCTTTTCACAGTCCTCTTCTGGACTATCCTGTCTTGGAAAATTTTCTTTGGTTTGTTTTTCATAATACTAGTCTTATTGCTCTGACTTGTGAATGTGCCTCAGGGTTCTGTTCTAGGCCCTTTTCTCTCTGTACACTCACATTTGTTGAGATCATCAGCTCCCATGGGTCTAATTATCATCTTTATGCATGTGATTTCAAGACCTCTCTACAAAGCACTTTACGTGCATTATTTAGTTGAGGCATCATAACAACCCAATTAGATAAGTCGTACAGGTATTTTTATCTCTATTTCATAGGTGAGGAAACTTGGACTCAGGGAATTTATGTGACTTGCCCGTAGTCGTACAGCTCCTGTCAGAAGTGGAATATGAACCCATTCTTCAGTCTGTGTGGCCTCAAGTCCAACATTCTATCCACCATAAAATGCATTTTCTTTTTACATTATCATGATAGCATGTATAAATTTGAATCTTGACTCAGCTACTTACTACTTTTGTGACCTTGGGTAAGTCACAGCCTTTCTCTAGACTTCAGTTTCTTCACCTCTAAAATGAAGGTGTTGGATTGGATGATTACCATGGTCCCCTTCCAACTCAATTCCATAAAATCACTTGACAAGTTTTTATTAAGTGTTTATTATGTGACCATGAACATCTTTCAGGAGTCAAAATTTTTCATATCTCCATCATTTCCTATAGAGCTAACTGTATTTTCTTCCCATCTGTCACACTTACGGGCATTGTACTTCCACTAATGTCCTCTTCTGATGCCTCCTTATGGTGTAGACATGACCATACACAAGCTTGGCCAGATTCTATCAAACTGTAAAGACCTCTAATACCAGCCCAGGGGGAGACTGAGAACCAGCAAAGCTAGATTTCAGAAAGGATCCTTGATGCTGGATGTTTGGCCACCGGATAGTCTTTTATTAGGTAGCAGGGAGTTGCAGTGGGTGGAGTGCTGGACTTGGAATCAAGAAAATAAGTTCAAATCTGGTCTCAAACACTTAAGTGTGATCCTGGCCAAATCACTTAACCTCTGTGCTTTAGTTTTCTTTACTTCAAAATGGGGATGATAACAGCACCTACCTCCCGGAGTTGTTAGTCATTTCGAGATTCGAACGAGATGCTCTTTGTAAAGCTACTAGTGTAGTACATGGAACAAAACAGACACTTAATTAAAACTTAATTGCTTCCTTCTTTCCTATGGAGGCGTGGGGGCTACAGGTTGTGTCAGTGGGAAAGTTATCCACACCAGTGAAATCATAGATCCTTGAAGTGCTGAAATAAATATATATTCTCTTGTTTTAATCTGTGGTATAGCAGATAGGTGTGTGGTCTTGTCAGCGTCCAGATCTTGCTGCTGACCCACATACGAGCTTTGTGATCCTGGGTGCGTCTCTGTGCCTCAGTTTCTTTCGTCTGTAAAATGAGGGGATTGGACTTGATGCCCTCTAGTTCTCTTCCAGCTCTAAATTCATAATCTTGTGACTCCGGCATTTGGGCAACTTTGAGGTTTTGGTTTGTAGTTAATGTTGTTGTTTGGCTACTATAGAACATAAGCTGTAAACATTTTTGTGCGTGTACAAATAGGCTTTTCCCCTCCTTTTGAGTTCAAAACCTGGTTTCAGACATGAGCTCTGTGACCAGTTTATTAAACTGGCAAATAATTTAACTTCTGCCTACCTCTGTCTTTTCATTTGTGGAGTACGGATAATAATAAAACCTAACTCCCAGAGATGTTGTGAGGATTAGATAGACAGAGTGCTTCGCAAACTTTAGAATGCTATGTCAATGCTAGCTGCTGTTATTTTTATTATTATCGCTATTATTTGAGTTACTTTAGTAGGTACAGCCTGTGAGAAGCATCCAGTGCCAAAATCCCTGAAGAATTAAGATTGTTGATGATCCAGGGGGCAGTGGAAAGATACTTGGAGTGTAAATGGGCTGTAGAATATGAACGATGATGATTCGATCGCAGGAAGAAAGACATTGTAAATCTAAACACAGTTACTTTCTCTTATCCAAGGTTGGCACTTTGCATCAGTCTGAAAGGTGATGTACTCTGACGCTAGTACGGTTTTTTTCTAAACAAATCTTATTTTGCGTCAAGGGTTTTGAATTTCCTTACTATCCCAACAAAACCATGCTGAAGTCTAAATATGTATTCAGTAAGACCACTGTCATCTTCCTGTTAGGGCCAGCACATTGGAAGTATCCAGAAGATGCTATTCCCATTCTGCATAGTGACAACATTAGAGTCACATCTGTATTAGTCAAGAAAAAAATAGCACAATTAATGTTTAATATGGTAGAAGAGAAGTTTAGCTTAATTACTTATATGTTGGCAATTGATAATGAAGACTGGAAAAATACTCAAATTTTTTTGTCGTGCCAGTTTGATCTGCCTTGTCTATAGCTTTGCCTTGGAACCCAAAGTATAAACAAAAGTAGAATTTATTTCCACGTCAGACTCAGAGAAGAGAACTCCAATGATGATTGTGGTCTTCATTTTTTAATAAATTGCAAGATTGATAATAGAATTTTCAGAAGTACATCCTACTGATTAGGCTAAACAGATATATAAAGACCAGTCACTAGTTAATGTCATTACTGATGGAATAGCAGCAAATTTTGAGGTTTTTTTCAATACATTCCCAACGCTTAAAGATTTTTTACCTTGATCAGAGCTGTTAGCATTTATAAAATACGCTGACAAAAAAGGGTTGTTTGCTAACACAGGCCACAGAGTAGATACTTAATAAACTCCTGTTAATTACTTAACTGGCCACTAATCATTGTGACTTGGATATGCAAAAGAAGATCATGGTGCACTTTGTATAATTAGCAAGAGAAAGACTAACATAAGAACCTGTAATGGAGAGACCATCATTTATTTATTTATTTAAAGTGGGTTTTCCCCCCAATTACATGTAAGACAATTTTTAACAATGCTTTAAAAAAAATTTTTGAGTTTCAGATTTTCTCCCTCGTCTCTCCTTTGTCTCTCCCCCTCCCTAAGAGACCGTAAGCAATTTGATATAGGTTGTATATTTGTGCAATCATGTAAAACGTTTCCGTGTTAGTCATGTTGTAAAAGAAGAAATAGACCAAAGGAAAAAAAAGCTATGAAAAAAATAAATTGGAAAATAGTATATCTGCATTCAGATTCCATCAGTTTTTTCTCTGGACATGGATGGCAGTTTTTCATTGTGAGTTCTTTGCACCTGGCCTGGGTCATTGTATTGCTGAGAATGGCTAAGTCATTTCACAGTTGGCCATCCTATATGCAGTGGAGAAATCAGGTATACAATTAAGGACTTTCATTATAGAGAAATGAAAGTCATCATTTAATTCTACTCTGTATTTCTTAAAAATGTTCTTACCAAACAAACAACCGTGTTTGGTAAAAGGAAGTAAAAAACATGAATCGAAACTTGTACTTTTCATGAGATTGAGCGGTAAAGTATGAATGAACATGCCATGAAACTACATATAGAATAAAAGTTCTGTGGAATGATAGCGGTATCCATCGTTCTTCAGTGCTGTTAGCTGTGGGCTTGTGGCAGACAAGGTCAGTATCAGAAGAGCTGTATTTAACATACAACACATGATTTCCTACAACAGTAATTGTTGGAATTCTAGTATTTATTAAAAAAAACTTCACAAAAAGAATAAAAAGTTGAAGGATCATTTAAGTCTTCAGGCAATTTAATGGGTTATGTTGGTAGAAAATAGGGAATAGAGATAATTGGAACACAATTGGATTTGAGATAGAAATAAGGAAAAACTGTAAATGCTGAAACATTATAAATGATGGTGGTAAATCTTTCTTTGAAAATAAGCAACATGCATGTAAATATAGCCCTGCTTTGAGATAGAAAAATAGAAGGGTAGCCTGTAATTTTTATCAGTTGCTAAAGTATTCTTGTCTGCCCAGAAGAAAATCTGAGGTATTTTCTACAAACTGTGGGACTTCAGAGGCCATCTGTTCCAACTCATGCCTGAACACTTCCCTTCAACAACATAAACCCAAGTGGTCATTCAGCTTTTGCTGGAAGAGTCTCCGGTGCAGTAAAACCTACTCTCTCCTGAGGCAGAATATACTTTTGGATAATTCTAATTGTCAGGAAGGTTTTTCTTCCATCGAACCCAAATTTGCCTCTTAGTACCTTCCATCTGTCGGTTTTCATCCTGCTATCCAGGGCCAACAGAACAAGTCTCTTGCCTCTTGCCTGTGACAGCTGTCTTTTCTAGCTCCAGATTTCCAAGTTTCTGAACCTGTTAGCATATCTCTCCTTCAGAATCCTCATGATCTGCATGTGGCACAACTGTCAGGCCCTCCATCATCCTGCTGCCCGCTTTTGTGTAGTCAGCACTTGATCAGTGTCCTAACTAAAACGTGGCACTTGAAACAGTATGCTAAAATATGGTTTAATCAGGGCAGAGAACCGTTATTTGACCACCTCCCTGGTCTTGGAGCCTAAGAACACAAAGGATATCAAATCACGTTTTTGATTCATATTTAGCTTGGAGTCCCACTCATTTCGAGTTTACTGATAAACTACTATATAGCTGTGCCTCTCTTCCTTTGTACTTGTGAAGTTTTAACGGGAATGTAAGAGTTTGCATTTTTCTTCTATTAAATTTCCTCGTATTAGATTAGCCCAATGCTCTAGCCTGTCAGGATCATTTTGAATCCTGACTCTGTTAGCTGTCCCTTCCGGCTCTGTATCATTTGTAGATAGGCACGCCATACATGTCTTTATAGCTTTGATGAATGTCAAACAGCATAAGGTCAAGCACAGGATTCTGGGGCATACTCCACTGGAGACTTCCATGTGGTGATATCAAACCCATTAGTGGCCACCATCTTTTTGTGGACCTTCCCATTTAACCAGTTCTGAATCTACCTAATCATATTGTCATCTAGACAAAATATTTCTAAGAACACAAATATATTTCACCATTTTTTTGGTAGTTAGAGTAAATAGTCTTATTGTTAAAAAGAAATTGGTATTTTAAAGTGCACACATACAGTCATTTGAAAGGTTTCTCCCCCCAACCTTGCCCACTAAATATTCTGTAATGTTGAAAAGCTGATTTTGTACTTCTGCACTTAAATATTAAATACATTAAAACTTAATTGATTTTGACTAAATTGGGGAAAGGCCAAGAAACAATCTGAATTATAGGCCAAAGGTTTTGTTCCTTTTAAGTATGTACAGTAATTTATAGGGCTAATAAAGTATTACTTGATGGAGATCATTATGAACAGCCAAGGTTTGTTTGCATAGATAGTTTGTGTATGAACACATTCTTGAGGGTAATTTTAAAAGCTTTTCACATTATTTAAATATCTCCCTATAAATCTTTTTTATACTTAGCATACCCTTCACAAAAATGTAAATCTTTGCTAAGCCCTTGTCTGAATTATGAATTTTAAGTTATTCAAGTATGAATTGATGAGTCTAGTATTATACTACTGGATATGTATTATTGCAGGAATATTTCTAGTGGTTTCAGTAAGGGATTAGGAAACAGAGCAGCTTGGTGCCCTGGAGTGGGTCTCTTTTGAAGCATTCCTAATGAAAACCTGCTTGCTTTACCATCTGTAGCAGGAGTTGAAGGAGTTCCAGTGTCTTGTCACTGATTCCATCTTTTGTGGCAGATAACCCTTTTATGATGTTAGTTTTAGGGAGGAAGAAGGAAATGATTATAAAAACAATGAGAAGAAACTTATGAATAGGATCTTTGTTGTTTTTAGCCTTATATACCACGTTCATAAGAATGTAGAGCATTTAGTTTTGTGGAAGAAATTCTCAAAATTGAAGATGTCATTGTTTCTTGATCATAACAACACCAAGAGGCCACGATGGCAGATAATTCAAAAATCATTTTTATTTATATTTAGAATGTCTTAATTATTGACATTTGAATAGAGGGTATACTCCATATTTGGGGAATACCTCTTTAAATAAAGCCACGCTGTGAATACATGAAAAAGAAAATAATAGGCATTTGGCCAGTTTTCCCATCCTGAAACCTTTCTCAGCTTCTTTCTGTAACTCACTCCATGCTGTGAATTGACCGGCTGGTTTCCTAGGCTGAGGTAAAGCACTGGAGGAAGCTGAATTATTCCATTCCTTAAACATTACCTAGAGCAAGGGTGGTGGTCAAGTGCTTGGGTTTCAAATAGCTTTCTGGAAAATTGCTTGTAAACCAAGTAGAGTGGTATCTGCATGTTAGCAAAACTAATCAGTGGCAGGGAATGTTGTCAAATTTGAAAGTTAAATTTTTTATGAATACTTGGAAGAAGATGATTTGTAATACCTATTATACTTTGTCAGTTCATTAAATCTTCTAACATCAGCCCGGATATGCCCTACTTTCTCCAGTGACAATGTTTTGAGAACTTAGTACTGAGATGTTTTATATTTGATGTTTTACTGTTTGTCACTTGTAACAACGTGGCTGGAAGCTGCTGTAGGAGTGTAAGACCCAACAAGACCATCAACAAGAGCTGCCAATACTCTTTGATCTGCTTTTCCAAGGAAAGCAACTTTAAAGGGTTAACAGTCTCACTTTAATCAAACATACATATATCATTTACCTAGTTCAGGGGGAGAAGCCAGCACCCTGAATTTCAGAGCAAATACATATAGAAAATATCACCAGATCACATAACACAATTCAAATAGGCTTTGTCTGGTCAGGACATCACATACATAGTTACCAAAAAGAGAAGCACCTGCATCTGGGTTTTCTTCAAAGCTAGGGGGCTCCAACAGCTACCCAGAGTCTCCACACCAACATTCTTCCAGTGAGTGAGAGCCCCAAACGAAACACTAACCTCTGAGTTTATATATCCTTCTTAGGGCCAGAAGGCTTCACACCTAATCAGCAAAAGGTTATGGGCCTAGGGCTTTGTACCTAGTAAGACTTAATCAAAGGCACTTGACTACTTCAGCATTCTAAAAGAGAAAAAAGTAAAAAAAAAAAAAAAAGAGAAGTCCCACTTTAATTAATATTACATCACTTGAACTATATAAGCTACCTTTAGTAAATGTGGAATTTTTGTGTACATTGAAGATGATAAAGCCCAAGCCTAATATAATGTTATGCCCCCATGCACAGTCAGTAAATGTTTTGATTTATGATTCTAAAGTAATGAGAACCTTCCTAGTAATTTATAATAGACATTCTGTATAATTTCCACAGTTTCCTGTTCTTATCAGGATAGTAAAATTAGTTAGGATTTAGTTTTTTAAATATGCAGAAGATATAAATGTATAGTTACTAAAATATGTTGTTCATCAGATTCTCATCTAGTTATACTTCTATTTTGGTTCCCCTTTCCAGTGCCAAGACTTCCTAATCTCATAACTGCTGACTGGTCCACTCGAACTACAAGCCTCTGTTTTCTTCATCATTTTCCCTTAATATGTTTTGATAAAACACAGTTTTAACACCAGCTGTTGTTTATAAAAGCTGGAGGAAGCTGGAGGGGAAGGTGAAGTCTATGCTCTTGATAGGCCATTATCTCTTGGTCACTTGTCTCTTTAGGCCACTTCATTCACGTAACTATTATATTATTCTGACTGAAATGACCAAATCGTTTGACTTACTTGGACAGTGACATTCTTCATTTGCATATCTCCGCATCTTCTGGCTCAGAATACATTGAGCATTAGTGTGATTGGTTGCTCCCTCGTTGTTGTTGTTTGTCCTTTGTTCTTGAAGAGGACCATGACCTCAGGAAGGTAATGTTATGACTTATGAGTGAAATTGTATTTAAGTGAGGTAGGGCTGTACAGAGTTACCAGCTTCACTGTCTCCTCCTGTGACCCATCTGGATCCAGTGCCAAGATATAGATCAGGACAACTGGAGATGGCCCCAGAAGCAGTTGGGAGACCTTGGTATTTTTAAGCTAAGATCATTCCTAGGTCTCAGTTTGTCTGAGGCAACACCCATTCAGTGATTAAGGCTAGGTAAGAAATGAGGCAAAGAATGGCCTCTTTTATTTAATTAAAAAAAAAAAATCCATCTGGGAGGGAAAGACCCTCAGGATTTCTGGCCAAAACAGGTCAGCTTTCCTTATTTCAGAATAGTTGGGAAGTGGGGTATCCTGGTACCATATATGCATTACTTATTTTCACATAATTAGAATAGTCATTTTACTATATAAAGTCACTATGCATTAAAGCTGTACATCTTTTTTAAGATGATAGTAATTTATGACAGCAACATTTGTCAATTTTATGCTCTTGAAAATATCTGTAGTTTGTTTCTACCACTACATCAGCCTTTCTTTCTGAGCCCAGTAAGAGTGAGGTTCATAAGATTTCCAAGATCCTTCGCCCCCCTAAATCTCTTTTTTAATAATAGTAGCATTTGCATAGCACTTTACAGATGTTTTCCAATTTTATCCTGGCAACAGCCCTGGAATACAGGTGCTATTTTACACACAAGGAGAGCAATGATATAACGATGATCATCTGTGAAAGATTTAGATACTGTGATCAATACCGTGATCCTAGACAGTTCCGAAAAACCCATTATGGAAAATGGTATCACCCTCCAGAGAGAGAAGTGACGAACTTTGAGTGCAGGTTGAAGCACACCCTTTTCACTTTGTTTTTTGCTTTTCGTTTTTTGTTTGTTTGGTTTTTGACTAATTTGTTTGTTTGTTTGTTTGTTTCCATGACTGATATGGAAATATGTTTTGCATAGCTTCACCTGCCCAAATGATATCATATTCCTTGCCTTCTCAATGGGTGTAGGAGAGGTGGGAGGAAGAAAACTTGAAACTCAAAACTTTAAGAAATGAAAGTTAAAAATAAACAGGTAACTAAAAGAAGGAAAAATGAGTTACAAAGTGGTTAAGTGGCTTGCCCAGGGTCACACAGCAGATAGATAAATGGGAAAAAAGGGGGAGATGTTAGTTTCAGAGTAGTTAATTGACTTGCCCAGGATCACAAAGCTATGTGCTTACTTTTCTTAACTTTCTTGTCTTGCATTTTTTCAAAAATTTTTATCTAAATTCAGTTTTCTTGATAAGAAAATCTTTTTTTCTCCATATATTATTATATTCAAGTTGCAGGATAAGTTATTCTCACTTACAATCCATTACTATTCATAAAGCTGTACATCTTTCTTTGCTTTGTAAGGCACTTGAATTTTTGCAGTGTTTTGGGGTTATTAGGACTGACAGTTTTTATTGTAGGGTATTGTAGATGCTGACGAGGTTAAGTCTACTAACCCTGTGATATAGCCTAGAAGTACATCTCTCTTTCCTCGCCTGATTTCAACAGCATAGGGAGCTCCATGGGTATCAGTGCAGATAGGTATCTACTCAGTAATTTTTAGTCCGGAAGTTGTTGGGACTCCTAATCCTGTTGCCCTCCCTTCCATTTAGTTCCCATTCTGTGCTATGTCCTGTTGACAAGTTATCGTTGTTAATATTACAGAGTTTACTTAGATCAGTTGTGTTTCTCCACTCATTTTTGGGTCACCTTCAGTTATGATTCTCTCTAGATAGCTCTGTTCTATTTCATGACTATACGGCATCATTAAGAGAATATTGGTTTTGAAGAGGTGGGCCAGTGCATCAAGCAGCAAGTTATGACCGTTGAACGTGCACCACAGTTTCCCAAATGGAATACAGTTCTTTCTACTCCTGTTCGTTCATGGGCCCAGATCATTGTCCATCTGCAGTATGCGAACAGGGTGTAGCATGTGTATCAACTAACTCAGGTGAACTGCATATCATACTCTTGAATACCTAATCCATTATTTAATTTCTTTTGTGGATTGCTAAACAGTCTTTTTTGAGTGACTGCATTTTCATATTTATAACAAGAATAAAAAATTCCAATCCTGAAAATGGAATTAAAATGGCTTTTTTTTTAAAGGCAGTACCAATTTTTCAGTGACCTAGTTACGCACTTCCCAGGACCTTCATTTCCTCCCCCAACTCCCCAATAATTTAATTTGCCAAAGCTTCACTTAGTCTTCTTACTCACTCTCCCATATGTCCTTTCCCAGTAACACAAACTTAGTTCAGTTTTTTATTGTCCTTCACCTGGATTATTGAAGTAGCTCCCAGCAATTACTCCCTTCTCCCTCAAAAGTCAGAAGACCATTATCCCTAATTTTGCATGTTAGTTATTCCCAGTTAATCATTTGAATATGCTAGCAATAACTTAAGTGATACTGTGTTGTTTTAAAATTTTGCCATCTTTAAAAATTATTACAATCTTTTAATGCTGTTGTGGGGCAGCTAGGTGGTACAGTGGCTAGAACACTGGGCTTGGAATCAGGAAGACTCATCTTCATGAGTTCAAATGTGGCCTCACACACGTCCCTAGATACGTGATTCTGGGCAAGTCATTTAAACATTTGCCTCAGTTTCTTCATCTGTCAAATGAGCTGGAGAAAGAAGTAGCAAACCAGTCCAGTATCTTTGACAAGAACATCCTAGATAGGGGTCACAAAGAGGCAGCTACAGCTGAGCCAACTCAATAAGAACAAAATGTTGCATTGTGAGACAGGGTGAACTAATTTAAGAGCCCATTAATTTCTCCCTAATGTCCAGGTTACCATATGACATCCTTCTCTCCCCAACCTCCCCTACCCCATTCAGTAAAGTCCAGTGGCTTCCTACAATCTCCAGATCAGATAAAATCCTCTCTTATTCAGAGTCATTTATAACCTCGCCTTCTCCTACCTATCCTGTCTTCTTATGCCTGACTCTTCCATCCAGTGACATCAATGAACGCCTGCTGTTCTTTGTTCTTCTTTGTTGTTTGTTTTTGTTTTTCAAAGGGAGGAAGGCAAGGCAGTTGGGGTTAAGTGACTTGCCCAAGGTCACACAGCTAGTAAATGTGTCAAGTGTCCAAGGTTGGATTTGAACTCAGGTCCTTCTGACTGCAGGGCCGGTGCTCTACTCACTGTGCCACCTAGCTGCCCCTGTTCTTTGTTGTTCTTTCAAGGCATTCTTCTCCTCATTGGTTTTTTGGAACTCTTTTGCCGTTTGAGTTAGTCTATTTTTTAAGGTGCTATATTTTTCAGTATTTTTAGCAAGTCATTGACTTGTTTTTCATGGTTTTCTCGCATCCTTCTCATTTCTCTTCCTAATTTTTCCACTACTTCTCTAACTTGCTTTTCCAAATCCTTTTTGAGCTCTTCCATGGCCTGAGACCAGTTCATGTTTTTCTTGGAGGTTTTTGTTGTAGGCTCTTTGACTTTGTTGGCTTCTTCTGGCTGTGTGTTTTGGTCTTCTTTGTTACCAAAGAAAGATTCCAAAGTCTGAGACTGAATCTGGGTGCGTTTTTGCTGCCCGGCCGTGTTCCCGGCCAATTTACTTGACCCTTGAGTTTTTCGTTGGGGTATGACTGCTTGTAGAGTAAAGAGCTCTGTGTTCCAAGCTTGAGGGGATGCGCTGTTGTTTTCAGAGCTATTACAGCCAGCTCTGCCACACCAGCACTCCTCCTCCCCCAAGAACTGCCAACCCAGACCAGACTCAGATCTAAGCAGGCTTTGCACTCCTGCTCTGATCCTAATTCCTCCCACCAGGTGGGCCTGGGGCTGGAAGCAACTGCAGCTGTAGTTCTGTAGCTGCCCCACCTCCGCTGCCTCTGGGGTGGTGGCTGAACCACAAACTCTATCCCCTTGTCCCCAGCAGCTTTTCCCACTAACCTTCTCTGTTGTCTTTGGTGTTTGTGGGTTGAGAAGTCTGGCAACTGCCACAGCTCACTGATGCAGGGCGCTAGGGCCCACTCCGTCCGGCTCCTGGTCTGGTTGGTCCGCGCGGCCCATGCTGGCCTCTGCTCCGCTCTGCTCCACTCCCAGCTCAGTGTGCGAAAGACCTCACCCAGCAACCATCCAGGCTGTCCTGGGCTGGAGCCCTGCTTCCCTCCACTATTTTGTGGGTTCTGCAATTCTAGAATTGGTTCAGAGCCATTTTTTATAGGTTTTTGTAGGGACTTGGCGGGGAGCTCACACTAGTCCCTGCTTTCCAGCCGCCATCTTGGCTCCGCTGTTCTTTGTTCTTCTTAATAGATAGTGATAGAAATGTCATAAAAAAGAGAATTAATAAAACATTTTTTAAAAAAAGTATAGAAAGGTACACAAAGAGAATTTTTATTATCTCATTATATATGTATGTGCTGGTACAACATACATATACACATTTTTAAAAACTACCAATTGGTGGTTTATAGTTTAATAGTTTCTTGTTCTTTATATATTGAAATATTTGTGTTTTATGAACAAATTCTCAATAAAAAATACTTTTTTTTTTAAGGGAAGAGAAGGGGCTGTCAGTGTTCTGTCAGAAAGCTCTCCTACTTGGAACTTTATATCACTCTGAGCATTTAAATATATCTTCCAAAAGAATGATTTTTCAATGTTCAACCTGTTCCCTACCCCCACCCCCACTTAGTTTCTCATGTTTGTGGGGGGGCAGGGAAGAAGCTGGAGATAGCTACAGGAGTTAATATTTGATAATATAGTGTATCTACCATTGGCTTCTTGAGTTAAATATTGAACTTTTTTCTGCATGTAGTTATATTTTGAGAGGACAAAATTTGAGCCATGGTGTCAGATCAGAATAATGGGGAGCTACGTAATAACAGTTTTACCAAATTTATTACTAAGACCACCCAGGAGAAGTAGTTGACCGGTTCTTTAGTCTCAGAATCTCTTTACGCTGTAAACAATTATTGAGAGCCCCTTCCTTCCAAAAAGCTTAAGTTTACCTGGATTATCTTTTGTAAAGCAGGTCTATGGTTCTAAAACTTAGTGGACTGTCCAATTATGCCTGTAATCGTAATCTCATTCAATAAGCCTAAGATTCAGAAGGACACCTAGGGAAATTGACAGATAGGAGATAAGCCCTATATCAGCTGGGTGAAAGACCCCCTATAATGCACATAGCTTCAGGCCTGACTGTAAGTACATCTAGCATCTGTTAAAGGCATGAAGTGGAGTGTACCTCAGCAACTAGACTGCTTTGATGTTTCCTTAGTGTTTTCTTATGGATGAAGATAACAAAGAGAGCTTGGAAATTGTCTCCTTTCTTAGAAAATGAAGTTTTTTAGTTTCTATGTCACTGTTGTTAGGCAGAGTAACTCATCATGGGTCTGCTTGCTTCCCTCTAAATCTCATTTTATGAAAGAATTATTCTTCATTTTTTACAGCACAGTAATACTCCATCACATTTATATGTTATGGACGTCTTCTTTGCAAGATAGCCTACTTTTTCATATTTTTGTTTTTTACACAGATTTCCAAAAGTCCCAGATGGCTCCATTTTTTTCATGCCCTTAACAGATGTTAGATATACTTGTAATCAGGCTTGAACCTTTTATCCAGTTGATATAGGTCTTATCTTCTATCTGTCGATTTCCCTAAGTGTCCTTTTGAATGTTAGGCTTTGTTGAATGAGGTTATGATTACAAGCATAATTTGGGCATTCCAGCAAGATAGTTTTAGGACCATAGACTTAAAGCTGGAAAGGACACTACTCTTTCCATAGGGGAGGAAACTGAGGGTCGTAGAGTGCCAAGTGACTTGCTCACAATCGCGAGTCTATTAAGTGTTAGAGGTGGAATTTGTACTTGGAGCTTTCTGACTCCAGCATTTTATATCTGCTAAGCCTCTCTGCCTCTCTCTTCTATTCCATTTCAGTCTTCTGTTTGCAAGATGAGAGTGAATATTGAGTTTTCTATTCAGTTTTTTAGCAGGGTGCCATTTGAAATTCTGATCAAACCTTTAAAACATTGGCTGCCATCAAGCCCCAGTCATGGTACATTAATTCATTCTCTAGCACTCTATTCTGCTTTATAGGAAAAATACTCAGCATTACCTTATTTGATATGGTACTTTTCTTCTGGCATCCGGCTAACCTGTATGACCCCAAACTCTACCAGGAGGAGAGCACATCATTGTCAGGTCATCTTTCTTGATTACATGTTGCAACCCAGTGAAACTTAAATTTATCTTCTGTTATTATGTAACATTGGATCATTTTCAATATAAGCAAGTTTACTTAGGACTCTTCTAAAGAATAAAAATGATAGTAACCTATGTTGTAAATATTTTAAAGAGCTTTGTATGTGACATTTTAGAAGTCTATAGACCTTTATATTTGTATAGTATTACAAAAGTAATGGGTTGGACTTTCTTACTCAAAGAAACTGTTGTGTGGACTATAAAGAAACTTCATCAGTTAATGTGAGTAGAATTTCACTTTCAGCTTAAATTATTTTTGTCCTGATTTTCGGTTCTCCACTCCAATCCAGTAAGCATTTATTAAGGGTCTACTGTGAGCTTGATACTGTACTAGTCACTGGGTACCAGACACAGAACAAAAAACAGTTCTTGCCCTCATGAAGGTTACATTCTCCTGGGGAGAATACAAGATAAAGCAAAGTTTACATGATAATTTGAAGGTTTAGAATAAGAACTTAGAATCTCATTTACAATTTTGAAATGTATGTGCTGTTTTATCTTTTAGCTGGGTTGTCAAGGAAAATTGAAAAGGAAAACTATTTACTTTTCACAATAATAGTTGTAAAAATAACATCATGAAGTTGTGCAGTTTCTTCTGCAAGCCACTTGTTACTTTGACTAGTAATGTCTCCTTATTTTGCAGTTATTTGTACCTTAACACAAAGCAGTAGAATTTGTTGTGATGGCATTCTAGGTCATCTTCACCTCTTAGTGATTTAGACATTAGATACTACATATTGAACTGTGACTTTTTTCTTTGCTCTAGCCTTTGAAATGTCTTTCTGTGGTTCAGTTGCACAGAATTCTTAGGGAAATTACTAAAGAGCTGTATTCACTATGGCATATGATTTATTAGTCTCGTTTATTTTGCCTTTTATTTTTCTTGGTTGGGTTCATATATTTGGTCCAGATCTGTGATTTTGGTAATGTAGAAAATTGTAGAAGTGTGGAAGTTCTTTTCACTGATAACACACTGTCAGTTGCTGTGTCATTTATAGAAAGAGATGATTTTAGAGAAACTTGGGAATATTGGTGTGGACTGATGCAGAATGAAGAGAACAATTGGTACTATAACATCAGCGTGGTAAAAACTATTATGGGAGAAATGGCTTCTTTCTGAGCTCATGTGGTAGATAACTGTTGCCAAAATACATTTATTACAATGCAGAAATTATGGAAGTGAAAACTGAAGTTTTATTATTATGCTGAAACATAGGTTCAGGCCACATAGAAAAGGAAAACAATTGAATTCTAAGCAGGATTACATCAAGGTGACAGAGAAATCAGTCTTCTTAGGCCATAAAAGTTAAAGATAAATCCATAATCCCTAATAACAAAGAAGTTTTCTAAAAGAGAGAGGGGGGAAAGAGAAAGAAGAAAAAAATTCAGCAAAACTGATGAATACTCCCCCCTAGAATCTGAGTGGCTTCCTTGGCCTGAGAAATATTACTTTGGTAGCTGCATAATGGAGGATGGATTGGACAGGGTCTGTATGTTAAGGAGATAATTTATTAAATTAGGGATTAACCGCCATGGCAAGGGTGCTGAGTGTTTGATCATTTTGGGGTTGTTGTTTTTGTTTTCTCTAACTTTGAAATTTTCCAAATAAGCGTTTATTATATGCTATATGGATGTATACATATTTATATCTACACACACACAAATACGTTATTTTTATGTATTAGGTGCTGCTGGTGAGCAGTAGTCGTCATCCAGACAAATGGATTGTCCCTGGAGGAGGCATGGAGCCTGACGAGGAGCCCGGCGTGGCTGCTGTTCGAGAAGTGTGTGAAGAGGTATATATCAAATAAAAAGGAGCGCTCTTTTGAAGAAATTTACATTTGTCAATATCTGTCTCTTTTTAAGGAGGAATGTTATCTCTTTCCCTTCTAATTTCTTGCAGTAATCTGATTAAATACCCTACCCCTATTCTGTTGTATTTGTAAAGTCTTTTAAAATATTTCCATGTGTTTAATGCTTTTGGTATTATAGAGTGGTAGTTTCTGATCATTTTAAAATGTGCCTCCCTTGTGTCTTAAAGGGAATTGAAAATAGCTATACTTTAGTGACATCAGCTTCTCTTACGATTCAAAAGTAACTTTGGGGGACTCAATCACTCTGCCTTTGTATCTTTTCTGTAATCTTGTTATCTTAGCAAATTAAAAATCAAGTCATTGTTCAGCCCAAAACTACCTCAAAGGATAAGTTATAAAGCTTAAAATGATTTGTAAATGCCGGTTATTATTAGTTACCCCTAATATACCTTCTGATATAGCTTATTACCTGCTACTTTTATGGTGATGAGGAATGTATTGGTCTTTCCTGTAATCTAGTCAGGCGCCTAGGAAAGGTGAACCATTGCAATGTCTGATGACTTTTAGCTTTGAAACTCCTGAGAGGAAAGTGAATGAATGAGTGAGTGCAAAAGCTCTTAGTAATAAGCACTTACTTGGTGCAAAGCATTATGCTACATGCTAGGGCTTCAGATAGAAAAACAAGACAAACTAATAGAATAGAGGTTTGTAGACTTTTTTATGTCATGGATCCCATTGACAATCTAGTGAAGCCTATGTTTCACTTCTCAGAATGATATTTTTAAATACATAGAAAAAATTATGAAGGAGACCAACTGTATTGAAATACAGTTATCAGAATATTAAAAACAAGTTAATAAGATTTTAAGAACCTTTGTAATAGGAGAGACAGTACATATGGGAGATGCCAACTGCAAGTTGAATGTATTCAGTCTGTGCCACAAAAATTAAACACATGTACAATAGATAACACTATTTTCCCCTTTAGTCAGGTGATTTTTCTGGATTCTTTTATTCAGCAGATATGTACTAAGCATTAGGTACTATGAGGTTAAGGAAAAAGTAGGAAATAAAATTCATCTTTTTCAGAGCTTATATTCTGTTGGGGAAATAGTATATACACATATGAAAACAGGCTGCAATTAAAAATAATTAAGAAACAATTAGATGGTAGAATAATATAACCTTGATTGTGCCTACTTCAGCTCCTTTCCTTTTAACTTTTAACCTTTTAACTGGAGTTTCTCAAGATTTAATTCTCAGTGTTCTTCTGCCATTATCTATTGTAGAGCTTTGAGTATTTACTTCTTTATCGAAGAGTGAGGGAAGTATTGTGTTCCATCTCCTTCTGGAAGGCCTCCTTACCCACCCAACTTATTAATGCTTCACCTTCCTCAGATTTTCTTGTAGCACTTTGCACTATCCCTTGTCCCATTCATTCCTTACCTGTGTATATGTACATGTTATATCCCTGAAGGAGAATGTATGTTCCTTGAGGGCAGGGATTGATTTTTCAAAAATGTCTTTGCATTCCTACTCCCTATGCTAGGACCTAACTCAGTGCAAGTATTTAATAAAGATTCATTGAGTTTAGTAGTCAAAAAAGGACTGATTTTGGAACATGTGACCTGAGTTTGAATCCTGGCTCTTAATATGCTACCTGTGTGACTTTGGGTAGGCTACAACCTTGGGTTTTATCACCTGTTGAGCTAGATGATCTCTAAAAACTCTTCCACTTCTAAATTTTGTGATCCTACAATTCCATCAATAACATATTTAACCCTTGATGAACTCTGATATCGTATTTCACACCACTCATAGCCCATGTACATCCACTTGAGTGTGCTTAAACTCAGCATACCCTGATCCAAATTTATCATCTTTCCTCTCTTATATCTTTGCCACTGGCTTCTTTTGCCAGTATGTCCATGTTACTGTCTTAATAGAATTGCCCAAGATAAGGATCTCCTTATGTTCACTATTTAGTTTTTTTTAAGAATGTAAACAATTCATTTCTTTTATTCACAATAACATTATAAGTTAAAATGCTTACTATTCTTCAACAAAATGTGCTTTGGTATTGTAAAGCACTTTTAAATGTTGATATAGCACAGTTATTCTGGAATATAATGTCTTAAAATGTGTTTTTCTCTGTGAAAATTATGTAAACGAAAATACACACAATCTCTACAATTAAACTGACAAACCAATTAATGTTAGATAGCAATGACAGGAAATGGTGCGAGGTGTTATCATACTTCCCTAGACTGTTCCATGATTTTTCGGTGAGGAGAAAAAAAATTAATATGTAGTGGTCTTATATAACACAGAATCATAGAGATGGAAGGAACTTCATATGATTATCCTTTATCTATCATCCTTTACACAGGGATTATCATGAGAGACGATATGAAAAAGAATGCAGGTCTTGTGGTCAGGAGAGAACTGAGCTCAAATCCCAGCTCTGGTACTTATTAGCCATGTGTAACCAATGGGCAAGTCACTCAATCCCTCTGAAACAAGTTCTTCTTTCTGTTGAGCTGAAATCTACTTTTCCCTAACTTCGTCCAGTAGCTTTTCATTTTGACCTTTGGGGCTTATCAAAATAAGTTTAATCTCTTCTCTGCATGAAAGCTATAGGGGTACCTGCAGATAGATTTCATGGTCTTTCCTAAATTTTTCCTCTCCAGATTTATCTTCCCAAGCCTCTTTAATAGTTGTTAATCCTCTAAATACTTTGTTCACCTTGCTGTAAATGAACTCTGGCTTGTCAGTGTCCTTCCTAAGAATGTGTAACTTACAAACAAACACAATATTTTTGATATGGTCATCTTTGCAGATCTGACCAAAATTGATTTATACTAAAAAAATGGAGGAGCAGGAAGAAAATTAACTACTTATCAACTCACATATAACAGAGAGTAGCAGGAATACTCTTGGGATAACATGGGTCTGTTAGGCCTCGTACCCAGAATTCTTTAGGCCAGTTTTTTCTCTGCCCAGTTCTGAGGCAGTACTACCTATAATCTTCCACGACGTTCAACTGTTAGATTTTGTAAATTATCTTATATTCTATTTATTTTCCACCCAGCTATGGCCACCATTGAAGACTCTTCTCTTGTTTAGACAGTAATCTTGTATGGACTAAACTTCACACTCCTCTTCAATACCGCTTCCTCATTTGTAGTGAGCCTTTAATATATCTTGACACTGTTAGTCATTTAGAGCCAAAATCTATCATGTTAAGGAGTTTTGGAAGTCCTGATATTAAAACTGTATTATTTCTCAGCTGCTCCCTAACCACCCTGTCCTGGTTCTTGATACACCCAGAATTTTGCCTTCTTGACTCCTTGAGGCTGTCTGTCTCATAGATTCTCTGTAGGTTGAGTCTGTCCCATAACTGGCCTATAAGCTTGAATCATTTTAACCTTTTGTTTTCTGTTGTAAGCCTATTCTTGTTTTAGCAACTCTCTCCTTACTAATTACATCTTATTTTCTATCTCATTTACTTTCTGATCTTCTAGTGCCAGTTCATTTCTCCGTATATTACTGACCTCATTCTAATCTGGCTCTTCATTCAAAGTCAGTTCCCACATTTTCCTAGAAATAAGGTGACTCTTCTCTACTCCATAAATGTTGGATTGTAAATATAATGCATATATGGTTGGAGAGGGAGGAATTTGCCTCATACCTCAAAAATGGACCACCATTCTCCCAGTCCTGTAGAATGGAAATCTAGAAGTCATTCATCCCATTCTTCAGTTAACATCATAATTCCACTAGTTTTCTATAATGTATTTCAAATTGTTCCCTTCTTAATTTGTAGTACCCTAGCTACAGCCTCAGTACCATGTTATGACAATGACCCCGAGCTTCTAGTCTCTCTTCCACTCTATCCTATATACCACTGCCAGGTTATTCTTACTCAAGTACTGGGTATTTTTTCCCATGTCATTGCCATGCTCATGTGGCTCCATTTTCCCTTATCACATCAAATCTAAATTCCTTAGCTGTAATATTCAAGGTTCTCTCAAGGTTCTTAGTCAATTTGTAGTTAGCTACTCTTTTCTTACTCCATCTCATTTCGTTTTGTTCCCCTAATCAACCCCTTATGCTTGCCTGCAAATCTTAGAGCATTATAGGATTCACAACTGGAAGGAATTTTAGAGAGTTTTCAGTCCAGATCCATCATTTAGAAAATAAAATGTATTTATGCCCTTTCTTTTTATTAGTCGTTTCTACAAATACACTTATCCACTCCAAACCCCTCTCCAGATTGAACCCTCCCTTATGACAAAGAAAAACAATCAGAAACACTCAATACAGTAACTGATTCTGACAGTATATACAACACCCTACCCTAAGTAGTCCCCAACATCTCTGCCATGAAGTGGTAGAGATTTTAGCATTACTTTTTCTCTGCCAATTTTTAGTTTTTCAGTTCATCAGAGTTTGGCTTCTCTTTTGCAGTTTTTTCATTTACATTGTAGTCATTGTGTGTATTTATCTTTTGGTTCGCATCTTTCCCTCTGCATTAGTTCTTATAGGTCTTCCTGTGTTTCTCTGAATTCCTCAAAATTGTAATTTCTTATTATACAATATTCCATTATTCATATACCAGGGATTTTTTTTCCCAGTTATTTCCTAAGGTGGGTACTCCTAAGATGGGGCATCCACTTTAGTCTCTGATTTTACAGATAAGGAACCTGAGTTCTAGAGAGATTGAGTGATTTGCTCAAGGTCATACAGGTAATAAGTTGCAGATTTTTTTTTAAATATTATTTTTCATTTTTCCCCAATTACATGTAAAAACAATTTTTGACATTCAGTTTTAAAAATTTTTGAGTTCCAAATTCTCTCCTTCCCTCTCTCCACTCCCCCTTCCTAAGACAGTAAGCAATTTGATATAGGTTATACATGTGCAATCATACAAAATATATTTCCATATTAGTCATGTTGTGAAAGAAAGCACAGACCAAAAAATAAAGAAAGTGAAAAATAGTATGTTTCAATCTGCAGTCAGACTCCATCAGTTCTTTCTCTGGAAGTGAACAGCATTTTTCATCATGAGTCCTTTGGAATTGTCTTGATCATAGTAGGTAAGTCATTCACAGTTGATCATCATGCAATATTGCTTTTACTGTGTACAGTGTTCTCCTGTGAACCCATATTTTCTGACTCCGCAAACAAGGCTCTTTCTACCAGTTCGCTGCCATATATCAAAGTCTCAGAACTGAGAGACCAATCTCATTAGATCAGTGTCTCAGTTTCCCTCTCTAGCCTCTGCCTCTTCCCGTGTGTCTATTCTTACTGTCTTTCACAAATCATGACGCATCTTTACCTGTATGTCTTTGCTTTTGCAGTTTGCCCTAAATAGATTTCTCCCCTTCTGCCTACTCTGTCAGCCCAAATTCCTCATTTCTCTCTAGGCTTACTTTCTTCCTAAACTAATCTTGCCCCATGGGTAATTTTTTTTTCCTTTTTGACCAGCAATTTCTGCAGTATTTTGAATTGTAAGTACTTTGTGGGTTGGAAACTAACTTCTTTTTCAGTCCCTTATAGTGATTGGGTACAGTGATGAGTACACAGTGGTTGATTAATAAATACTTCTTTGATAAATATAAGTTCTAGGAAAATATGAAATGCGAAATACCTCTTAGAAAAAATGAGATTTGAACCAAAATTCAACATACAAAGAAAAGAGAATTGTATATGAAACAATGAACTTGTCTTTGTTCCCTTCTGAATTCCTTCTCTTCTCTTTGTATTTTTAATCTCTTATTGATGCTCTCTTTTTTTTAAATCAGTCATCACCCATTAACTTTCCCCCATTGATTCTCCCCTCCCCCTCAACAAAAGCCCTTCCTTGTAACAAGTACTTAGAGTCAAACAAAACAAAATCACACATTAGCTATGTCTAAAAATATCTCTCTCGTTTTGTACCTCTGGTCTTTTAACAAGGAGATCAGAACTATCCAAACTCATAATTGGTCATTGCACTGATCAGGGCTCTGCAATCTTCCAAGTTGTTTTCTTTACCCTGTTGTCATTGTATAACTTGTTCTGATTCTTTGAGCCAAGTTTTAAAGAAGCAGTGACTATGGATGGGCAGAAAGCAAGCTGGAAGGCATTCTTGATCTGAGCAGCAGCATAAAAAGGAGAAGCGAGGGGGAATAAAGAAGATAGGGACCACGTGCTGTTGAGAATGTTTGCCTGGCAAGAGCAGAATGGCATTTCTGAGTAATGAATGATAAATGTGAGGATTACGGCCATGGCACCCTTTGCCCTAGTTTCACTTATGAGTGGAAAAAATCAGGAGAAAGATCCAAGTAGCATAGATAGTGGCCAAGAAAGGATAAGCATGCCTCTTAACAGATTGTAAGTACTGAGAAAGGCTGCATGGCCTACTGAAGAGAATGCTGGCCTTGGAATTAGGAAGACCCCAGAGGTTCAAATCCTGCCTTAGATATTTACCAGCTGTTTGACCCTGTGCAAGTCATATCACCTCTTTGGGCCTGAATTCTTCATCTGTTAAAAATAAAGGGGGGGGGGGGATTGGGGGGACGGGACGGGACTAGATGGCTTCTAAGTTCACTTCCAGTTCTATGATCCTATTGCCTATTTATGTCTTTCTGCTACTGGTTTGACAAGAAATGAATAAGCTTAGACTTAAACTACAGTAAATTTAAAAAAGAAAAGAACTTAAGTAAAATTGAAGCCCAGTGCTAGCAGATAAAAGCTCTTGAAGTTTGTTAGAAATTTGGTTATAGTGGATATGTTACAGTTGGCAATGTTAACAGATGTGTATGTAAATGTAACATTTTTAAATATCAAAGAGATATTTGTTCAGGGGCTTAATATCCCCTGCTGTGAGTGGCAGTAGCAGAGAAAAATAGCAATGTGAATCTAGTAAGAGCATTCTTTTTTTCCTTTTGGTGTTTTAAGTTGCTTCTATATTTATATTGAAAATTAAGGAGAAGTATAATTCTAGGGTTAGACGCGCCCTCCTCACTCTCACTAGGTAATTCTACATTCATTCTAATTAGCTAGAATCACCTGGTTGTCATTATTAACCTTAAAACGTAAATCAGGAACTATTTCTAATGGGACTAATAAAGACTTTCTCCTCCTGTGGTACATTCAGTAGGCAAAAGGAGAACAGTCTCATTGATCTACAGATTTGTGCTTTTTTTGTTATTGTTAAATGTGAGTCTTGGGGAGTCTGTAGCTGTGGAGACGTCCAGTTTAGACTCAGCGGGGTGGCTGCCCCTTCTGTAGCTCCGTTGGCTGGATAAAGATTTGAAGGTACGGTTAATATACAAGTGTCCTTTTCTTGAGTGCAGCGCAATTCAAAAGACAAGACTCAGTGTCCATCAGTAAGCTTGGATAGCTGCTAGGTTAACCAACTTAATCTGTTACCATCCATTGTTACTATCAAAGGGCTAGCAGTCACTGCCTCAGCTCTTCTGGGGTGGAATATCATGTGTCTTGTTTCCACTCTTGGGCAGTGTTAGAGTTACACATATTTTCCCAGAATATTGGGCAAAGTATGTGTCCCAGGCGGAGTAACTGCACCTAGCCTTTTTCTCTTTTTCCTGTTACTCATTCCCATTCTTCCAGATGTCCTCAGGATAAAAATAATTCGTCCTGAGATCCAGGAATCTCCTGGAATTAGGTCTGTCTGTTTTAGTCCTTTCATTTTATTGGTGAGGAAACTTGAGGGCCAGAGAAGTGAAGTGACCTGTCTGGAGAATCCTAATGGGTAAAGAAGAGGCAACTAATGAGAAACCTAAAGTCCTGAAGTTGGAAGAATAATAGTGGAAAGCTCTGCCTTTTCATTTGATATCCCTCACTCTTGCCACGTGACCAGCCAATTTTTTCCTTTCTGTTGCGCAGTTCCTTGATTCCTATTCTTTGGAGTTTCTCTTTGGTTATATATTATTTATTTTATATTATATATTACAGTCATATACATATATATCATATATATTACAGTCTTCTCACACCCATCACAAACCTATCCATTGCCCTCGGTGTCATACTGATAGGTCTTCAAAGGCAATGGTATTCCATGTCTTGCTGCCATCTAGCTATGCCACTGGAATGTTACTATTGAAAAGTTGGGCTTTTCCTTACTCGGGAAGTTGAATGTCAGTAAAAGAGTTTTGCTGTTTCACCAGAGTAATCCTTCCTGCTTTGCTCCTTCTTTTCAACTCTGAGTCCAGCTCATTTTTCATCTGTACTATCTATCCCAGGTAGATTTACTATTGGGCAATCTATATCAGGTCAATCTAACTGCATGCAGAAATCTGGGCAATAAATATTCTTTGTCTTTCAGTTTTTCCTTTGTGGATGGTCAGCTCAGACTCCTTTGAGTGATTGCAGAGACTTATGGAAGAGAGCTCTAATTGGGGCCTGCTGTGATCAAAGCAGCATCATCCACAAATAAGGGCACCTGGAGTGTGTCACCATCTCCAGGGAATCCTTCCTCGATCTGGACCCTAACATTATATAACATGGAGCTGAAGGCAAGATGTCAGGTTTCAAAACCCAGTTCCTCATTAAGATAGTTGACCTTGCATAGATTTTTCTTTTAAACATGTTTCCATTTTCCTATCTTTAAAAGGATTTGAGGCAGCATAGCATAGAGCAGAGGTATCAGATAGGTAGCCTGCAACACTCTGGACTGTAGCTGAACCAATTAAAATGTAATTGGGAAATATTTAGTACAATAAATAAAAATACAGTAGAACCTAGATAATTATGCCCATATGTGGTTTTCTAAGTCAATATTTGACCCACAGGGATCTTTATGTATCCTTTGTAATTGGTTGTTTCAGGCATTTCCTATTCTTTTCGATCCCATCTGGAATTTTCTTGGGAAAGATACAGGAATAATTTACCATTTCCTTCTCTAGATCATTTTGTAGATGAGGAATCTGAAGTAAACAGGGTTAAGTGACTTACCCAGGGTCACACAGCTGGTACATGACTGAGGCCAGATCTGAACTCAGGAAGATGAGTCTTCTTGACTCCAGGCCTCATGCTCTATCCCCATGTACAGTTTAGTGGCCTCCATTTTTATTTAAGTTTGTCACCACTGGTCCCTAGAGCACAGATGGAGTTGGAAAGAATTCAGTTGAAATTCTGCCTCTTGACTCTTATGAGCTGGGCAGCTGTGGTGGCTATTCTCTGAGTCTTACATGCTAAGATTTGGATGAGTTGTGATCCACCTAGTATTGCCCTGATGAAACCTCTGCACCAGCATGAACAAGATGCTCTTCAGTCTGGCTTCAATCCAGAGAAAATAAAATGATATGTTTGAGCTCCTTTTGGAAGCTTAGGGCGAAGGCAGGGTATAAATGCAAGGTTTATCAATCAGATGAGATGTAAAATTACAGAAGGACATAAAAACAGTATAACAGCCTCCATTCAGATAGGTGGTTTATTGCAGGCTTCTTGTTGGATAAGAAAGAGAAAAAGGCATTCATCATATGCGTTCTAAAATCAACTGAATTGAAAAGAATGTTAGAATAAGTATTTGAGTCTTAATTTTTTCCAACAAATTTTGACATTTTAAAAACTGTTCTTACTAATAAACTATGGAAGCATTTTTCAAGTAACAGCTTGAAAGAAATGCATTAACTTAAAATACCTTTCCTTCCTACAGCCAGCTTCCTTTTAGTCTTCACCATATATCTAGTTGGGAAAGCTGTTATAATTTATTGTTGTTTTAAACGAAGCAAGACTGTTAGGTAGCATATAATAGCTTTATCAGACATAGGTATGATTAAGCCCAAACTGCTTCTAATCCAGTGTTTGCTTATCAAACAGATTTAAAGACATAGCATATTTGCTAAATTTTTTAAAAAAATGAATTTGCTGCATTAGAAACATTAGCTGAATTATTAAATAAAGCCCTATTTTAAAATAGATTACTTTTTAAGAACATATTTAACCACCCTTTTCTAGGTAAGCCTCCAATTTTTAGTTCATTGGGGAAAATTCCATTACTATAAATACCAAAGGGACCTGTCTTACAACAGTGTTATTTCCTTGTTCTGCTGATACTCCATAACAGGGCAAGAAATGCTTTCTCCAGCCATCCTTGTGACAAATTCTCTGTGTAATAAAAAGCACTCTTTTGTGTGGTGTTTGCAAAGCAACTTTCTTTTACTAATTCATTGTGAAAGTTAAAAACTGTTGGCTGGCAGAGCTGAAGAGAGAAGCTGTATCAGAATTCTCTTGTTCAGCAGTTACAGTGCAGCTTCTTTTACCCCTTTCTACTTCAGATGTCTCTAACTTTCATCAGGACGACTTACTTTGAACTTTGAAAGATCTATGCTGTTTTGAGGGTGCCAGTGAGCCTTCTGACAGTATCATAGCCCACAACTCTTTCAGGTCATACACATCCTCAGCTTGTTAGAACCACTTAAGCACAAATAGGAATTTTGAAAAGAAAAGTAATCAGGATAAAGACATGTTAAACTTTTTCTTTACCTGCAACAGTTGAGCAACATGGGTATGGTGGCAGCAGCACTGCACTCAGCAAGTATTTATTGAGCTCACTATGTAACCGAGTTCTGTGCTACATATTAGAGGTGTAAAGAAAGGCCGAGACAATCTCTAACCTCAGCAAGTTTCCATTCTAATACAGGCATACCCTCAGAGATACTGCGGGTTCAGTTCCGAACCACTGCAATAAAATGAATATGCAGTAATGTAAGTCACATGAAACTTTTGGTTTCCCAGTGCATATAAAAGTTATGTTTACATTATGTCTATTAAGCGTGCAATAGTATTATGTCTTTAAAAACGTATGTACCTTAATTAAAAATACTTTATTGCTAAAAATGGGAACCATCACGTAAGCTTTGAGTGGTTGGAGGGTCTTACCTCGTGTGGATGGCCGCTGAAGGCTGGAGATGGCTGTGGCAACTTCTAAAAATAAGACAACAACGAAGTTTGCCACTTTTGTTGACTCTTGCTTTCACTTGAATGCTTGGAGGCCATTGTAGGTTATCAATTGGCCTAATTTTTCCGTATTGTTTCTCAGGCCCAAGGAACAGGGGAGAGACAGGAAATGGCCTGTCAGTGGAGCAGTCAGAACACACCCCGCATTTAACACTGAAGTACCCCAAAAACAATTATAACTGTAACATCAAAGATCATTGATCACAGATCACCATAACAGTATTATAATAATAATGAAAAGTTCAAAATATTGAGAGAATTACCAAATGTGACATAGAGACACAGTGGGAGCACAAGCTATTGGAAAAATGATGCTGCTAAGATTTGCACAATTCAGCGTTGCCGTAAACCTTCAGTTTATTAAAAATGCAGTATCTGTGAAGCACAGTTAATACTGAGTGCAGTAAAACAAGGTATCCCTTTAGGGGAGGTGACGTGTAAATAAATAGGCACGTATAAGATATCATACAGAGTGGTCAAAAGGTAACTTTAGAGGGGAAGTACCTAGCAAAAATGGGGAGTTTAATTCTGGCTTTGCTGTTCAATACCTGTATAACCCTTGGGCAGCTCAGCTTCTCTGAACTTGAGTTTCTTCATCAATAAAATGAGAAGGTTGGACTAGAAGTTATTAGATAATGATTTTTAAGGTCCCTTCCATTCCTGTGACTTTTTAAAATGGTCATTAAACCCATAACTATGAATTTCTTTAAGTAAGGACATATGGACACATTCAGACCTTAGAGAACTGGAATTTTGGATGATCAAAAAATCTCTAAAGGCTTATAAATTCTTGCCAGCTTCTCTTTTGAGCCACAGCTAAAACTCTGTGATAGAAAATTGTATTTGTTAGATGTGGAGGAAACTAATTCTTGGGATGGACAGGTGTTAGCATTAGCATATAGGTGGCAATATGTTTATAGTAGTATATACATCTGGTAATTACTGAGCACTTCAGTGCCTGCGTGATGGCTAGGGTAGGCCCTGGGGAAAGAAAGGCTATTGAAAATGTCTCTTCTGTGAGGGAGGAGACAGCGTGCGTGTGTGTGTACACAGATATACACGTATGTACAAATAGAGATGTATGTGTCTATATAATATATAAAAATATATAACATGAAGTAATTTTTTAGTGGCGTATCCAGATATCATGTAGAAAGTGGTTCTAAAGCTGAGCTTTGAAGGAAACTAGGGGTTTTCCAAGGCACTTGTGAGTAAGTGCTTCCCAAGCATGAGGGGCAGCCTGTGCAAAGGCACAAGAGATAGGAGATGTTGTTGTGAATGAAGAACAAGAACAGTCGGGCTGAACTGAAGGGTCTCAGGAAAAGAATATGTGATAGGATTGACCAGTTAAGATGGGGCCAGATTGTAAAGAGCTTTGAGTGCCAAACAGAGTAGTGTCTGTATTTGATCCTGCCGGGGAATAGGGAGCTACTGGGTTTATAGAGTAGAGGGGTGGCATGGTAAGGAGATCGATCTCTGGTTTGGGGAGGGAGAAACTTGAGATAGGGAACATACAGTTTGGAGGCTATTGCATTAAGTCCAAAACAAGAAGTATTAAGGAGCTGTGTAAGTAGAGAGAAAAGGGCAGATATGAGAGATCATAGGTAGGATCAACAAATTGAGTGGGTATGTGGTATGAGGAAGAGTGAGTAGCTACAGATAACTTGTGAGGTTGTGCCTAGACAGAAGTAGGGAAATTCAGAAAAGGGGAAGGTTGGAGGGAAGAAGGAAATAATGAGTTCTGTTTGGACATGTAGAGTTTGAGGTGCCTGTGCGACATCCGGTCAGAATCGTCCTGTGAAGCTGATGATGTTTGAAGAGAGCTGAGGAGAGAAAATGGGGCTGGATATATTTGGAAGTCATCTACATAGAAGTAATAATTAAACCCATAGGAGCTGACAAGTAACTTAGAGAAAGAAGGATCTGGACAGAGCCTTGGGGGATACCCACAGTTATGGGCAGGCTTGTGAATTCTGATTCGACAAAGCATCCTAAGAAGGAGCAGTCAGATAGGTAAGAAGGAACCCAAGAGAGAGCAGTGTCATGAAAGAGAAGAAAGTGCCTTAAGAGAGATAAACAAGGATGAGAAAGATTAGAAAAGACCGTCAGACTGGGCAGCTAACTTGTTGCTGTTCAGTCTTTTCAGTTGTTTCTGAGTCTTCGTGACCTTTTGGGGTTTTCTTGGCAATTGCCGTTTCCTTCTCCAGCTCATTTTACAGATTAGAAACTGAGGCAAGCCCAGAGTCATGTAGGTTGTGAGGTGGGTGGGGTCGAATTTGAACTCAGGTCTTCCTGACGCCAGGCTTGGTGCTTTATCCATCTAACTGCCTGTGGAAACTAAGAGATCATTGCTAACTTTGGAAAGGGCAGTTTAGTTAATTTGATGAGGTTGTTGAGAGCCAAATTGAGAAGGTTTGGGAAGTGGGAGGAAAGGAAGTGGAAGCAAGGGGAATAGAGAAGGGTTTTTTTGAGAGTTGGGTATGAAAGAGAAAAGTAAAAGAATAATAGGTTAAGATGTCAAGTGAGAGCTTTTTTTTTCAGGACAGAGGCCACCTTTTTATCTTTGTAGGCAGTTTTAGGAGATTGGTGATTGAACATGGGGGGTGGGGGGGAGAGATCATGGAGGCACATTTTTTGGAAAAGATAGGAGGGGATGGGACAAAGGACACATGAAGACTTTGACCTTGGTGAGGCCAAGGGTTGCCTTTTTGTCAGACTGAAGTGAAAGGAGAGAATGTCTGACAAAGTAAAGGGGCTTTGAAAAAGGGTAAAGAGAGCTTACAGGAATGGTTTCCATTTTCTCATTAAACTTTGAGTTGAGGTCCTTTGCCGGGGTTGGAGATTTAGGAGAGAAGAAAACAGCTACAGTGAGAGAATGAGATAGAGAATCAGATGGAGGAGAATAAAGCATGCCCTTGTTGCCCTGAGGGCCTTAGTCTTCGGGGTTACAGGACTTCTGTCTCCGTTCTTTAGCATGCAGGATGCAGGTAGTTATTAGCGACATATGCCTATCCCTTCCCCAAAAACAAATTTAATATTCTTATAATTGCTGTCCATAACCTGTCCTCTTGTGCTCTAATGTTTTAATGCTATCTAAAATACAGTGCCAATCATTTAGTGCTTCCTTCATGTGGAGCTTGCAGTCAACCAAAAACCCCCAGAACTTTATCATACAAACCACGCTGAACATACACCTTTCTTGTTCTTATGAAGATTTTTTTTAACCCATGTAAGACTTTTAAATTGACTCTTTTGGTCTAATATTCTTTATCATCAGTATTACAACGTATGTGTCCTTTGTCTTATGGTCAGTGTACAGTACGTGACAAGCACTCAAATGGCATTTAGCAAAATGCCACTTTTTTCATTGCTCTGCACAAAGTAGGTGCTAATATGTTCCTATATTGATGTTAATTTTCTCTCGTACTAAAGACTTAACAGTAGCAGAATTCTTTCTCTACTCATAGAAGCCTCTTTTTGTTTTGAAATGCTGGCTAGAGATAGGGTGGCTCCGAAAAGAAGGAAGAAAAGGCCATTGAAATCCATAAAAGACTATAATAGTACTCTTCAAACTTTTGGAGCCAACATTGCAGGCAGTGTATTAAAAGGCCTGGTTTTAAAATACCTCTCATTTGATACCATCGAATATATTTGGTCTTAAAATAGTAAGAATACTTGTGTAAATTAATCACCGCTTATTTAGAGCATAAGAAATGCTGTACTGGATTGGTTCCACAGTTCATCCAGTCTAACATTCTTTGGCTTTGAAACTGGCCCTGAAGCCCATTTTGTACTAAGTCATTCCAAATGACATATGGTCCACATAGCCTAAGTTTCTCTTAATCATTCGTTATGGCTTCCACAATTAATTTATCAAAAAGCTTTGTGAATTCATTCATTTAAGAAGAGATAAAATATTTCAATTCGGTTTATTTTCTCTCTCACCTCTTGTCCACTGAAAAAAAGAAAACCAATCCTTGTAACAAATATGTGTAGTCAAATAAAACAAATTCCCATATTGACCATGTCAGAAACATGTTTTTTCATGGTGCTATTTTGTTCATGTCATATGTGTATCCAAACGTATCTAATGAAGTATGACCGTGAACATATAAAATAGCTTCCCTTGTCACCTTACCTGCCTTTAGCTACTCTAGGTCTGCAGTTGTATACAAAGCGGATTCACCAATTCTATTTGAGTATGCAGCTTCCTTTCCCAAAAGCAGAATAAGACTGGCATCTGAAGGTGGCTGTGAGGTGCAAACAGGTTTCCTTAGATCCTTGACTGTTAGGTTTGTTTCACCAGTGATGTGCTTCTCTTACTTAAGATCCAGAACCATACTGGCACATCCTGTAAAGTAGCAATTCACAGATTCTTTTGGTTTAACTCAAGTTAATTGAATTTGAAAAGACTTGTCATACCTTACATTTTCATTAACCTGTGAAGTTTAATTTACTACTCAATTTAAATAATACCTTTCTTGAAAGTGTGCTATGTGACTGAGTGACTGAATGAATGAAAGAGCGCTTACCAAGTGCTTACTACCAGCCAAGCACTGAACTAAGCATGGGCTTACAAACACAGTATAATGGGGGAGACAGCACATATGGGGATGGTGGGCAGGGAGGAGTGTTTTTGTTTGAGCAGCAGTCAGTTATCAAGTAATTATTAAGCACCTACTGTATATAAACCACTAGAAATACAAAGACCAAAATGAAACAGTTCCTGTTTTTCGCAGAGGTTATGTTTAGTTAGGGAAGTGATCAATATGGTATAGAATAAATATAAAATACATTAGAGGTAATTTAGGGAATGGAAGGCACAAGCAGTTGAAGGGAGGTAGAAATCGCTAGAGACTTCATATAGAAGGTTGTGTTAACTGAGTCTTGAAGGAGAAAATGAGGAGACTGCTTATTCCGGGCTCGGAGGACAAGAGGTGTCCTTCCCAGCGCGAGGGACAGCAAAAAAGGCTCGTTTGACTAGATTTTAAAGTACGAGAAGGGGAGTAGTAATGTACACTAGAGAGAGAGACTAAGGGCCATGTTGTAAAGAGTAGTTTGTATTTTATTCTGGGGGCCAAAAAACATCACGGAAATGGTGAGTGGAGGCCTAGAGGAATTGATTGACTTGGGCTTTCCACTAGCTGAATCAGTTCACCAACTAGATAAAACACAACTGAGGAACTCTTATACTCTGTTGAGAATGAGTGATTTCTCCCTGAATTCTGTCTCATCTGCCTGTAACTAGTTGTGTGACCTTGGGCAAATCTCTCCATCTCTTTGGGTTTTTTTTCATCTGTGCAATTGAAGGTTTTAGGTCAGAGATGCCAAATAGGAGGCTGGCCCAACGATCCTGAGTAAGGCCACAACTCAGATTAAAATGTAATTGGGAAGTATATGAAAAATAAATATAAATACAATAGAACACAGATAATGTTAATATATGGTTTTCTGAGTTAACGTGCAACCCACAGAAATCCTTGTGTATGGTCTGTCTTCCACCCCCATACCACCTTTCCATTTGAGTTTCATACCACTAATCTAGGTGATCTCTAGGAGCTTTACTAACCCTAGCAAATCAAGATATCTATGAATCTTTAGGACCTGAATTATACTATTGTATCCCTCCTTAGTTTCTCTCTTTCCCTATGTTTGAAATGAAGGGAGTTTTGGATTAAGTGTTGTCTGAGGTCCCTTTCAGCTCTAAAATTATGTTATTTAAATTTTTTCATTTAAAAACCCAAAGTGACTGTAATTTGCAACAGTGGCTAAAATGTTGAGAAATTTGCTTTAAAAAAAAAACTAAAGAAAACTATAGGAAAGGGCCTCCAGTTTCACTAGGAATAAATTTATTGTTTGATTACTAGCATTCAAGCTGATAAGTACTTTACTCAGAATGACTGGCTGCCAAGTTTTGAATTACACTCTCTAACCATGTGAGCAAGGGAGATATGGCTGAGCAGGGGGATTATCACAACCAGCTTAAGCCAGTTTCTTCACTGGAGATGATACCTCTGCCAGGGTTTCCTTTCACTCACTGAACTGTAACTGAGAAAAAGGGCCTTTCCAAGTTCTCAGCTGCCAGAAACCAGAGATCCATCAGTGATTTATTTAAGGGCTTGAAAGGTACAGCCAAAGATGTGAACTGACTCCTGATTTCCAATATGAAAAGGCACCACAAGTAGTTTCTAATGCAGATGTGGTCTTTTTTCTCCCTAAGAGGCATACAGAAATTCAGAAATACACATGCAGTTTTTTCTCTTGGGGTAAACTGAGTTCTTTGCCTCCATCTTTAGACATTAATGGTTTTGCCGTGTTACTAACCTAGGAGACAGAACAGGACTACCTCCTAGAATAAAAAGATACGTGGGGAAAGATCTCTAAACCTATGTTAAATGACTAAAGGATTTACTAGAGGTCGAAAAGGAAAATTACTCTTTAATTACTGGGTTACATATTCCATAAAGCCCTTTTTAAAATCATCTAATACTGTAGAATAATAAGCTCTAATTGTACCAAAAGGTTCTCAAGCTTTTTTTTTAATTTTTTTAAAATTTTTTTTATTTTTGCTTTTTTTTGGCAGGGCAGTTGGGGTTAAGTGACCTGCCCAAGGTCACACAGCTAGTCAGTGTGTCAAGTGTCTGAGGCTGGATTTGAACTCAGGTCCTCCTGAATCCAGGGCCGGTGCTCTACTCACTGCACCACCTAGCTGCTCCCAGTTCTGAAGCTTTTATGAATAAAATAATCCAGAATACTAAAGATCTAAGTCCTTATTAAAATACACATATTCATTTTATAGGAAGTAGTATTATTTATTTATTTTTTTGTATTACATAGAATGTCTAATATGGTTCCTTGCATGTAGCAGGCACACAATAAGCATTTGTCGTTGGTCTATTCTTAATCAGTGATTATTTTAAGTAACGTTTTTAGGTACACACTGACAGGTATTTCCATGATTACTGTTGTCTACGAGTACTTTAAAGCTAAAATCAAACCCCCCAGAGAATTCTATCTTAATAAAGGTGGATTTTAAAAAATAGTCTGTAAATGCACTTTAAAACAGAAATATGGGGAATGTCCTTTGAGTGATAGTTTGTTGGGAAGGGAATTTTTAAATAGGGTTAATCACTTAGTTTGGATCTCCCTATCTCACTCAGGCTGAAAGTACAGTGGCCACTCAGGACTCAGTCCCAGTGTTGAAAGGTATGGTAGCTTTGCCTTGCCCTTTTTTTTTTTAATCTAAGCCTGTGCACCCTTCCTTGGGCAGCTGGCTATACCTTCACTCCCAGGAGCTCACTATATTAATGCCAGAGTTAGTGCACATACCCGATCACCTTTAGCCTCCTAAACTCAAGTAATCCACCAGTTCAACCTCCCCCACTAGTAGGGGGATTTCTGTTGTGAACCATGGGTCTTTTTGCAGTGACCAAGGAGTACACATATTACTTGAGCAAACGAATTATATCTTGACATTCTTACTATAAATGAAACCAGAAGATAGAAAGAAGTTGCATTAAAGTAAAGGACAACTCAAAGATACTCCCTTGAAGAATCCAAGGATGGTTGGCAGAGTAGGTTTAAGCACATGCCCAAAGGAAACAAGAAACATCACTTCATGGGATACTTGGTCCCCACAAACTGTAGTACTAATAATTAAATATTTGTGAAATGAACACCATGAATATAATTACAGCTTATATACCAACATCAATTGCTAAGGATAAAGTGGGTAGAGAAAGTCTGTGAAAAATCATTAAGACGCTCAAAATGAAATTAACAAAATATTCTGATATGTGGTGACTTTAATCCAAAAGTGAAAAAGATGGGGTAGGGGGAAAATATGGGAAAGAAATTAGGAAGAAAATGAGAGAGACCAAAGACTTTTAGATGTTTAAACAAAAGCTTCACAGCTCTGCTTCATGAGCACATTCTACAAAAAAAAAAAACCAAAACCAATAATAATAATTAGCATGTGGTAGATATAACAAGCGCCAAGCAACACAAGAAACAATAAAATAGATTACATTTTGACAGACAGGAAAAGACTTGTTATTGATGTGAGAATTATCCCTGGGTCAGTTCTCAGTGTACATCTAGATTATTGACTCATCAGAACTAAGATAAGAACTAATAAGATAAAATAAGGAGAACAGGATATGGTATACTATAACCCTGTGCAACTACCTTATAATAATAAATATCTGGTGAGGCAGGAGTCAAGTGAGATACTCATTGCCCTGTGATGGAGGAGATCAGGTGCAGAGTCCTGGTTTATGGGGGGGGTTCTCTTTAGAAGCTAAGGTCCTCTTGATCCTCCCATTTGCAAGTGACATAATACTGATTGCATCAAGCCTCAGAACACTGCAGAGCCCACTCTAAGAGGGCTGTAGTCACTCAAAAGAGTTTGGTCTGTCTATCCACATAAGAAAAACCAAGCGGGTGAAGAATTATCTATTGCCCAATTTTCAACATGCCCTTTGGATGGTCAGTGTATAGAGCTTCTTCATCATTGTACATCTCTGAGACAAACCATACACATGGAGAGTGAGTTGGGCTTAGTATCGAAAAGGAAGACTAGAATAGGCTAAATTGGTTTAGGGAAATTGCAAAGCTGTGTTCTAACCCTATGCATCTCATGAAAAGCATATTACACTGCACATGATAAATGTTTGCAGTAACACAGCCATGAAAATAATTGTAGCTTATGCATGAAATCATTTTCAAAGAATAAAGTGGTAGAGGAGTGTGGAGATGGAGTGTCGTAGGTGAGGAATAGCAGGTAGGCCAGTATAGCTATGTCATAGCTTACATGGAGCAGAGTAAAGTGTAAGTAGATTGGAGAGATAGGAAGGGACCAGGTTGTAAAACCAGTTTATATTTGATCCTAGAGGTCAAGGTTCATTGAATAGATGGGTGACATGATCGATCCTGCACTTTAGGTAAATCGGTTTACAGCGGAGCGGAGGATGTACGTGAGCAGGGAGAGATTTTGCAGCAGAAGAGACCTACCAGAAGGTTATTGCAGCAGTCTAGGTATGAGAAGATGCAGGCATGTACCTAGGCAGAAGTTTGGTGAAGGGAGAAAAGGGAATATGAAAGTAGAAAGGACAAAACTTGGTGACACATTTTATTTAGGGCATGTTAGAGATTCAGGAGTCAGGGTTGACACCTTGTTTTTAAACATGAGTGACTGGAAAATTGGCGGGACTCTTGACAATAACAAAGGAGGTTTAGGGAAAAGGAGTAGGACAGGGAGAGGGGGAGACGGTGGAGCAAGTAATAAGTTCTGTTTTGGGTATGTCTACAGGAGATCCATTTTGAGACATCTGGTAGGCAACTGGTTATGAGCCTGGAGGTCTGGACTAAAAAGACCTACAAATCATCTGTACAACTTTCCTTTTTCCTCCCTTCTCTTCTTCACATCCTCAGAATAGAACCCAATCCAAGGACCTCTGTTTTTGTTATTTAACTCTGTCCAGTACCTTTTGAAGATACACATTAAAGTTCTGAAGATATTTCTTCTCTTTCTCTTAAAATGTTAGCACTGCATCATCATAGACCCTTTCAACTGCTCAACTAAATTTACCTTTCTGTGTTTCTCTGGATTCTTGTATTTATATTTCAGAGTTCCTACTCAGTGCTGGTCTTTTTACCACAAATGCTTGAAAGTCCTCTATTCCATTAGAAGTGAGTTTTTCCTTCTGTAGGAATTATACTTAGCTTTTTTGTATGGTAAGTTGTTCTTGATTGTAAGCCGATGTCTTCTACCTTTTAGAATCTTGTATTCCAAGTTCAAGTAGGTGGCACGATGGATAGAGCACCAGGTCTGGGGTCAGGAAGACTTAATCTTCCTGAATTCAAATCTGGCCTCAGACACTTACCAGCTGTGTGATCCTGGACAAGTCACTTAACCCTGTTTGCCTCAGTTTCCATGACAAACTCACTCCAATATCTTTGCCAAGAAAACCCCAAATGGGGTCATGAAGAGTCACACACAACTGAAAAACGTCTGAAGAAAAACAAAAAATTCTCTCATGAAAGTTGGTGGGTACCTGGTACTTGAATTGTTTCCTTTTGAATGCTTAATTTATTTTTCCTTTGAAATGTAGGGCTTTAGCATTCCTAAGACTTTTCTTCTTCAGGTTGCTTTCAGAAAATGATTGGTGGATTCCTTCTACTTTTATTTCACCCTCTGATTCGAATAGATCTTGGCAGCTTTCTTTTGTGACTTTGGTCAAACAGTGTGCAGCCTTTTTTATTTAAGATCATGGCTTTCAGGGAGCCCAGTGATTCTTAAAGTTTTCCTTCTTGATCTGGTTTCCAGGTCACTTGTTTTTTATAACAGATATTTTGCATTTTCTTCTGGGTTTTTTTTTTTCTCAGTATACTTTTTTCTCTCACTAACCTCATTACTATCTAATCTGTTCTGGTTTTCAGGGAGTCCTTTAATTGGAAAAGACTTGACATTTTCTCTTCTAAGCTATTTATTCTCCTTCCAGTTCTTTCTTCCAGAGCTTTTATTTTATTTTTCAATATCTTGCTTCATTTCTTGTAGATATTCATGTAGTCCTTGTGGAAAATCCCTTTTTTTCTTTTGAGTCTCTGCTTGGAATTGTTAGAATTATTCTCTCCTTCTTTTGGGGGATCTCTAGATCTACAGTAATTTTTTATACCAGTTAAGTCAACAAGCATTTATTAAGTGCTATGTGCCAGGTACTTTACTAAGCTCCTGAGATACAAAGAAAGATCAAAAAAACTCCCTGCCCTCAAGGAGATTACATTCTAATGGGGGACAATATTCAAACAACTGTACAAACAAGGTATATACAGGATAAATTGGAGAGTGTCTGAGGGAAGGCACTAACATTAAGAGGTACTAGGAAAGACTTGCAGAAGGGGGAATTTTGATTCTTATATTCTCTAGTATCAGTAATAGGATTTGAAGGAAACCAGGAGGCAGAGATGGGGAGGGAGCAAATTCCAGGCCTGCAGAATAGCTGGGGAAAATGTAGGGAGTGAGGAAATGGAATGTCTTGTGTAAGAAACCACAGGAAGGCCAGGGTCATTGGATTGTAGAATATATGAAAAAGAGAAAGGTGTAAGAAAATGAGAAAGCTGGGAAGGGGCCAGATTATGAAGGGTGTTTAAAGCCAAACCAAGGACTTCCTGTTTGATCCTGGAGGTAAAGAAGAGTCATAGGAATTTATTGAGTAGAAGGCTGACATGGTCAGAGCTGCACTTTAGAACACAGGTCAGTATTTTGATTAATCTCTGTCTTCAGCATTGATTTTCACAAGAGTTTGGATTACAAATTTTCTCCCCATTTCTATCCTCCCCGCCACTCCAAGATGGCTTATATTCTGGTTGCCCTGTTCCCCAGTCAGCCCTCCCCTCTATCACCCCTCTCCCTTCTCATCCCCTTTTCCCTTCCTTTCTTGTAGGGCAAGATAAATTTCTATGCCCCATTGCCTGTGTATCTTATTTTTTAGTTGCATGTAATAACTTTTTTTTTTTGAACATCTGATTTTAAAACTTTGAGTTCCAAATTCTCTCCCCTCTTCCCCTCCCACCCACCCTCCCTAAGAAGTCGAGCAATTCAACCTAGGCCACACATGTATCATTATGTATAACCCTTCCACAATACTCATGTTGTGAAAGGCTAACTACATTTTGCTCCTTTTCAACCCATCCCGCTTTATTGAATTTTCTCCCTTGACCCTGTCCTCTTTCCAAAGTGTTTGTTTTGATTACCTCCACCCCCATCTGCCCTCCCCTCCATCATCCCCCCCCTTTTATTTTATTTTATTTTTATCTTCCTCCCTCTTCTTTCCTGTGGGGTAAGATACCCAACTGAGTATGTATGGTATTCCCCCTCAGGCCAAATCTGATGAGAGCAAGGTTCACTCATTCCGCCCTCACCTGCCCTCTCCCCTCCTCCCACAGAACTGCTTCCTCTTGCCACCTTTATGCGAGATAATCCACCCCATTCTATCTCTCCCTATCTCCCTCTCTCAGTATGTTGCTCTCTCATCCCTTAATTTCTTTTTATTTCTTTTAGATATCTTCCCTTCATCTTCAACTCACCCTGTGTCTGCACTCTCTCTTTTACATATATATATATATATGTGTGTGTGTGTGTGTGTGTGTGTGTGTGTGTGTGTCTGTGTGTGTGTATGTATATATATATGTATACGTATACGTATATGTATATGTATACGTATATAAACACACATATATATACACATACATACTCATACATACATATTCACATAGATATATACACACATACACATTCACTCATATATATACATAAACATATACATATATATATGCATATTCCCTTCAGCTACCCTAATACTGAGGTCTCATGAATCATACACATCATCTTTCCATGTAGGAATGTAAACAAAACAGTTCAACTTTAGTAAGCCCCTTGCAATTTCCGTTTCTTGATTACCTTTTCATGCTTCTCTTGATTCTTGTGTTTGAAAGTCAAATTTTCTATTCAGTTCTGGTCTTTTCACTGAGAAAGCTTGAAAGTCCTCTATTTTATTGAAAGTCCATATTTTGCCTTGGAGCATGATACTCAGTTTTGCTGGGTAGGTGATTCTAGGTTTTAATCCTAGCTCCATTGACCTTCGGAATATCTCATCCCAAGTCCTTCGATCTCTTAATGTAGAAGCTGCCAGATCTTGGATTATTCTGATTGGGTTTCCACAATACTCAAATTGTTTCTTTCTGTCTGCTTGCAGTATTTTCTCCTTGATCTGGGAGCTCTGGAATTTGGCAACAATATTCCTAGGAGATTTCTTTTTGGGATCTATTTGAGGAGGCGATCGATGGATTCTTTCAATTTCTATTTTGCCCTGTGGCTCTAGAATATCAGGGCAGTTCTCCTTGATAATTTCTTGAAAGATGGTATCTAGGCTCTTTTTTTGATCATGGCTTTCAGGTAGTCCAATAATTTTTAAATTATCTCTCCTGGATCTATTTTCCAGGTCAGTGGTTTTTCCAATAAGATATTTCACATTGTCTTCCATTTTTTCATTCCTTTGGTTCTGTTTTATAATATCCTGATTTCTCATAAAGTCACTAGCTTCCACTTGCTCCAATCTAATTTTTAAAGTAGTATTTTCTTCAGTGGTCTTTTGGACCTCCTTTTCCATTTGGCTAATTCTGCCTTTCAAGGCATTCTTCTCCTCATTGGCTTTTTGGAGCTCTTTTGCCATTTGAGTTAGTCTGTTTTTTAAGGTGTTGTTTTCTTCAGTGTATTTTTCAGTATTTTTTTGGGTCTCCTTTAGCAAGTCATTGACTTGTTTTTCATGGTTTTCTCGCATCCTTCTCATTTCTCTTCCCAATTTTTCCTCTACTTCTCTAACTTGCTTTTCCAAATCCTTTTTGAGTGCTTCTATGGCCTGGGGCCAGTTCATGTTTTTCCCGGAGGCTTTTGTTGTAGGCTCTATGACTTTGTTGTCTTCTTTAGGCTGTATGTTTTGGTCTTCTTTGTCACCAAAGAAAGAATCCAAAGTCTGAGACTGAATCTGGGCGCGTTTTCGCTGCCTGGCCATATTCCCAGCCAACTAACTTGACCCTTGAGTTTTTCAGTGGGGTATGACTGCTTGTAGACTAACGAGTTCTATGTTCCACGTTTGGGGGGGGGGGGGGGGGGGGGGGGGGTGCCAGCTCTGTCAGACCTGCACTGCTCCTTCCCCAAGAACCCCCAACCTGAACTGGGCTTAGATCTTCAGCAGGCTGTACACCCCTGCTCTGATCCACCACTTAATTCCTCCCACCAGGTGGGCCTGGAGCCGGAAGTAACAACAGCTGTAGCTGCCGCACCTCTGCTGCCCCCGGGGCTGGAAGCCAAACCTCGAACTCCTTCCACTCCCGCAGCTTTTCCCACTAACCTTCTCCGCAGTCTTTGGTGTTTGTGGGTCGAGGGGTCTGGTAACTGCCGCAGCTCACATATTCAGGGCGCTAGGGCCCCCTCCGCCCGGCTTCTGTTCTGGATGGTCCATGCCGCTCAGGCTGGGCTCTGCTCCACTCCGTTTCCAGCTCCCAGCTCCGTGTGGAATAGACCTCACCCAGAGACCATCCAGGCTGTCCTGGGCTGGAGCCCTGCTTCCCTCTGCTGTTCTGTGGGTTCTGCCGTTCTAGAATTGGTTCAGCGCCATTTTTTATAGGTTTTTGGAGGGACTCAGTAACGGAGCTCACTCTAGTCCGTGCTTACCAGCCGCCATCTTCTCCAATCTAATTTTTAAAGTGGTATTTTCTTCAGTGTTCTTTTGGACCTCCTTTTCCATTTGGCTAATTCTGCCTTTCAAGGCATTCTTCTCCTCATTGGCTTTTTGGAGCTCTTTTGCCATTTGAGTTAGTCTATTTTTTAAGGTGTTATTTTCTTCAGTATTTTTTTGGTTCTCCTTTAGCAAGTCATTGACTTGTTTTTCATGGTTTTCTTGCATCCTTCTCATTTCTCTTTCCAGTTTTTCCTCTATTTCTCTTACTTAGTTTTCCAAATCCTTTTTGAGCTCTTCCATGGCCTGAGACCAGTTCATGTTTTTCTTGGAGGCTTTTGATGTAGGCTCTTTGACTTTGTTGATTTCTTCTGGCTGTATGTTTTGGTCTTCTTTGTCACCAAAGAAAGATTCCAAAGTCTGAGTCAGTTTTTGTTGGGGTATGACTGCTTGTAGAGTAGAGAGTACTTTGTCCCAAACTTGAGGGGCTGCGCTGTTCTTTTCAGAGCTGTTTCTATACAGCCAACTCTGCCACACCAGTGCTTCTCCTCCCCCAAGAACTGCCAACCCAGACCAGACTCAGATCTAAGCAGGCTCTGCACTCCTGCTCTGATCCACCACTTAATTCCTCCCACCAGGTGGGCCTGGGGCTGGAAGCAACGGCAGCTGTAGTTCTGTAGCTGCCCCACCTCCGCTGCCCCTGGGGTGGTGGCTGAACTGGGAACTCTGTCCCCCTGTCCCCAGCAGCTTTTCCCACTAACCTTCTCTATCGCCTTTGGTGTTTGTGGGTTGAGAAGTCTGGCAACTGCCACAGCTCACTGATTCAGGGCGGTAGGGCCTGTTCTGCCCTGCTCCCGGTCTGCTTGGTCCGGCTGCAGCCCACACTGTGTTCTGCTCCACTCTGCTCCCCGCTCCATGGGATAGACCTTACCTAGCAGCCATCCAAGCTGCCCGGGGCTGGAGCCCTGCTTCCCTCTGCTATTTTGCGGGTTTTCCAGGTCTAGAATTTGTTCAGAGCCATTTTTTATGGGTATTTGGAGGGTCCTGGGGGAGAGCCCTAGGCCAGTCCCTGCTTTCCAGCCACCATCTTGGCTGTCACCATTACTCTCTGTCTTACTCAGATGTCTTTGATTACTCCTCTCACCAAACTTTAGTTCCTGAATTGAAACCTTGTGTCAGAGCCAGGATGTCCCCTCCTGTACTTTTGGAAGTTATGAAGGAGATTGTCAGCCCTCCTTCACTTTGACCAAGGCTCCCTGAATTCTTATGCTGACCTTTTTTCCTCCTGGACTTAGGCCCTCCTGAATCAGTGGTCTTACTGGCATTTTGAGGTTGAATTCTAGTGACCTTTGAAGCCCCTGGGCTGTTCCCGTCTGAGTGTTGTGACCGCTGATTGATGCCGCTTTCCCTGGGGCTTCCAAGATTCCCATTCTAGAACTTTCGGGCTGTCACGGGGCTTTCCTGGGTCTTCTAGAAGGCTACCTTACACTGGAAGTGGTATTTCCAGTGGGTTTCTAGCTGACTTCTTGGGGAGTTCTGAGGTGGAAGAAATCACTGTGTTCTCTCTAGATTTCTTGATCATCATTTGATCGTCCTAATTTCAGGGTTTTGCTGGAATAGGTGGGTAGGAGCTGGGTGGTCTGCTTTGCTTTGAGGCATCCATCTTGATTTGATGTCTCACTTATTATTTAAACTTACTTTGTTTTTTTCCTTTTCTAAAACCAACAATATTTTATATTTTTACTCGGTACTTTTTGTTTTGGGAGGCTTGTGTTGGTGAATTTGCTTGTATCCTTCTGAGTACTTTCACATCTTTTCTTCCTGTCCTATTTTCACATCTAGACCAAAAAAACCCAATAAAAGTAATATTGATTGTTACTCTGTTTAAAAATCCACTTGATAAAAATGTTATCTCTTTGTCTCTCTGTGTTTATTTTATTTGTCTGTGTCTCTCCCCCTCCTTTTTGGCTGGATGTTGTGCACATGTGACATTATTCCATATTTCAGTGTCCTGTTATTGTCAGAACACATAATGGTGCTTTATTTGAATCCAGTTAGACACTGCAGATGATTTTTCCTTCCCTGGTCCCTTTCTTTCCCTTCTTCTTGGTCAGAATATGCCTATTATGCATTACAGTGAAACCTGGCAGCTTTACCTATATATAGATAGCTGTCAGTTTTTTGGGGACTGATTTAGCTAGACCTTTTACTTCTTTATCTTCATTCTGACGATGTAACTTTGGCGGCCATTTTCTAGCTCATTAGTAGATTCTGCTGAAAGTTAGGTAGTGGAAAGAAAATGGAATTAGACTTGATGACAGAGAATATTGAAAATAGGAGTTAATTGATTTTTGCATTATCTTTATTACTATGAATTATTAAGATATGAAAATGCTTTAAGCTGTTTCAATCCTAAGTAAAATTCAAAGGCTAGAAGTCATGTTTGTGGAGATCTGAAATACTTTGAATATTAAGAATTTTCTTAGAAGTGCCAAAATAATAGGAGAAAACAAAACACATTTTTTTCCCTCCTGATTTTGGATGCTGTATGTTTGAGTTCAAATAAAGCAAAGTAGAATAGCTAAAATTCCGACTTGAATTTTCTTTAATATCTGTGAAGAGAAATAAAGCTGTATATCTGGGAACTGAGTTCCTTTTTGTTTCTGATACCAGTTCAGCTTTAAAACCTGAACCTGCCCTTCTGGACATTTTAACATTTATTTTCTGAATAAAGATGTGGGGGTAGGATGGGATGGACCTGGGATGTTCTTCTCTGAGTGTTGTGCCCACTGATTGATGCCTCTCCCTGGGGCTTCCAAGAGTACCAACCTAGAACTTTCCGGAGAAAACAGAGGTAAGGTTAGGAAAGATACAATTGAAATAGGGTTTATTTGGAAAATTTAGACCTTTTAGCAGATAAATCATTAGGCTTTTTCTTTACAGGACAATTATGGGATAGGGAGCTTCATGAGGAAATTTCCAAATAAAGCTAACAAACTTAGCAGCATACCAACTACGTTGCCATCCATATATATATGGATATTTGTGTGTGTTTGTGTGTGTGTGTGTGTGTGTGTGTGTGTATGTATATATATATAAAAATATTCCTCTGTGGTGATGGTAATATTTTTTGCTTAAAACTTAATAACTCAAAGCCTAGCAAATGTAAATAGATGCCCAATCCCCAACCACAGGCAGTTTTTGGATTCAGGATGTAGAGATTTGGGTTTGGGGTGCAAAGAAATCCAAAAGTTTGATAAGAAAAAACTTAGTGAATTAATGAATGAGAAAATATATTGAAGAAAAAATGTTTAATAATTGCTTTTCACGGCTTTCACTTCTTTTGAAATGGAGGCAAAAGGCTGTAAATACTAAATATTCTAAGCGTTGTGCATAGTAATCACTTGGTAAATAGCTCTTGATTCTAATTGCTACATTTACTTCAGATCTACTCAGAACCTCCACTAAAGTCCAAAGAGCTAGGTTTTTGAAGGCTGTACCAATGGATTGTAAGCTCTCACAAGATCCTGATCTAGGGACAGAATGTGTGTTTGTTGTCTAACAATTAACCTAGCTAAGTCAGTGACAAGGCAGTGAATTTTTTGACCCAGGCATTTCTCAAAGACCACTAGCTAAAGGCGCTTATAATAATATGTAGTTTGATATCTACCTGCTGTGCTGGAATGATAATATCTTGTGCAGCATCATGTACTTTATTTCTGTCTTTCCCATTTCCTTAGACTTCTTAAATCCCATGACCCTTTGCCCTTACCTAAGCTACCCCAAGGGCTGATCGGTCCTACAGTCAAGTAGTATTTATTAAGCACCTGATGTGTGCTTGGAACTGTGCTAGGTTTTGGGGATACAAATACAAGAATGAAACAATCCCTACTCACAATGAGCTTACTTTCTAATGGAGGGAACAAGTACATATATTAATATGTATCACACAAATAAAAAGTTAATTATTGCAATTAGAGACAAAGTATTTAAGGTAGTTTGACTGGGGGGATGTTATCAGTTGGAGAGATGATGATAAACGTCATGAAGGAGATGGTACCTGAGCTGCATCTTAGCAGAAAAGAGGGACTCATGAAACATCATAAGAAGGAGTGAGTGCATTCTAGGCACTCGAGGTGACCGTGTGAGTGGACCAGTGCAAAGGACTAGAGATTGTGGAGTGCAGCAAACACAGTAATGTCCAGTGAGGCTGGAAAGTTTCTAGGGCTCTAAAAACTGAACTTTGTTTATGTTTTATCCTAGAGACAGTAGGGAGCCACTGGAGTTGATTGAGTCGGGGAGTCATATGGTCCTATCTGTGCTTAAGGATTTACTTTGTCAGCTCTTACTTGAGGCACACCAGATCCCACAATTACCCACAAGTGTTCCATGTCCTTAAAGATAGAAAGTCTTAACATTCTTCTTTGTCAGGCAACTAGGTGCTGCAATGGATGAAGTACTGGTCCTAGTCAGGAAGACCCGAGTTCAGATTCAGCCTCTCACACTTCCTGGCTGTGTGAACTTGGGCAAGTTACTTAACTTCTGCCTGCCTTAGTGCCCGCATCTGTGAAATGGGGATAACAGCACTTAATTTCCAGGGTTGTTCTGAGGTTCAAATGAGATGATATCATTAGTCTGTAATTTTATTTTTGCCTGTCTAACCATTAGGATTCTGTTACTGAGTCAGTGATAGGTAACAATATTTTAATAAGGCTATAACCCTTGAGTCAGGTAAGTGTAAATGAGATTCAGCTGTCTTTAGGTCGAACACATTATAGGCAACTTCTCTTTGGGATAGGGGAGGAAGTAGAATGCTAGAATTTGGGTTTTCTCTCAGGCTTAAGAAGTACTTCTGAAACTATATTAAACTTAATCTGTGGACATACTTAAGTAAAAACAACACCACATTAGTCTCCATAAATTATGTTCTCAGGGCAGAAATCCAGAATTCATACTTCAGAAATACACAAAAAATCTGTGAAACCAGCTATTAGCATTGCTGTAAAATCAGGCAAAAACCTTCTTCCATTGTTTGTTCTGAAAAATTTTCCTTTGAATTAGAACTAACTTTACAAGAGACGATTAGGATTAACATCTGAGAAAATGGGGAATGTTTTATGTACAATTAATATTTACAATATGTACAAACTTAGCTATGAGCTGTATGGGACAGTATTTTTAAATAATAGGAGAGACATCCTTAGGAGAAACAAAGGAAATTTATTTCACAAACCTTGCAAGATTTGGGCACACCTCCATAATGGAGGAGGCGAGGTAAAAGGGAACCTGCCTTAATTTATACTCTTAATGAAAAGATTACCACCCACCTCTATCCCTTCTCACCATTGGCTGGGAGGTGGGCTTACAGTCTAGGTGCGAAAACTACACCCAGGACCAAGGTTGATCTGGTCCATTTAGGTTTTTGCCTATCAGAACTCAACTGCCAGGGTGGCATCTGAAAGTCTAGAAGAAATGGGGTGGAGGGGGGTGGGAGGAGAGACCTTCCTGGAGCAGAGAACAAATAGCTCACAGGAAGTTCATTATCTTCTAACATCTGAGAGAGAGGGGGAAGGGCATGCCCCCAGTTCCAGGCCTACCTTCCAGAATCACAAAGCCAAATCCCAAAACCTCTCCTGCTCCCTTAGACATACCCTGTGAAGTCTTCACAATTATCCATCCCATTCAGAGTTATTTCTTAGGTTTTATAGTTCTGGTGTTCATCTCTGGAACTGGATATGTTGAAGGATTGGGGGATCTTATCAGTCAGTACTTGTGATTCCATTTAGCCAGCAGAAGAGGTGGAATTCCAGAATAAGAGGAAATAAATTTTGGAAACTTGGATTGCAAGGTAACCCCCTAGCCAGACTGCTAAACGCCATCTCTGAAACGTGCTGATTGATCACACCTCTTTTTTATGAAACTTAGAATTGTCGTCTTGACTCTGAAGGAGTGAGGCTGAAGACTTGTGAAGCTCTGCCCCATTTAAATCCAATACGAAGGCAAATCAAGACTTCACCCTTGTGATGTCATTGGTCCTTTTCCAGAATCAAGGATGAACTACAACAGAGTTCTGCATGAGGTCTCTACCCAGAGAGAGAAGGACATCCAGGTGTTTGAGTTAAAGCTTTGTCACACATATTCCTTACGCGAATACCTCACTACTATTATGGTCTAAATTTAAGCTTACTCCTCCCATGGATGCTGTGTATATTTGTGGGAAGGAGTGAACCAGGCTTTTAAGAGAACATTTTATATTAACTGTCTTTACCATGTTATTTGAGAGCAGTAGTAGCTGCCCTCTGGGGAACCTAACCTGCCAGAAGTTGGGGAGGGCTGCAATTTCTTCTTCTTTTTCTTCCCCATTCCCCCATCTCCTCCTCTTTGTCTTCCTCCTCCTTTTCTTCTTCCCTTGACATACATGGTCCTTCTCTCTACTTGGGGCACTTATATGTGAGTGCTCTGTTTATAGGAATATAATTTTTGCATGATTTTATTTTGTAAGATTTTGGGGCTTGGGGAGGGGGAGCTAAATTAGTTTATTTAGTTATCCATTCAGTAATTTGTTTTTTTAATTTTAAATTGATTTATCTACCACCACCACCACCAACTTCTCCCCACCTCCCGCCCCCCCCCCCCCAAAAAAAGGCTGGGACAGTTAGCTTTTTATCCTAGTTCTGAGCAGTTTTCCTTTACAATTTCTTGAAATACAGCTATGAAAAAACAGGCTTTTAAAAAAGCCCATTGTGTTTCAAATGGAGCTACTTGACTGAACCTTTAAACCCAAATCACTCTGGCTTTCATTGAATGGCCCTCCACCCAAGCTTCTGTGGCTTATTGTTTAGGTTTTGAGGGCTTAGAATGAGCATAAATAGCAATTGTTTTTTGTTCTGGTCACAAACTCTTAAGTGTCTTCCCCTCCCCAACGATATCTTTGTGATGGTAAATTAGGGGATCTTTTGTCTCAGTTCTTACCCAGCCCACAGTCATTGAACAGGCAAAAATTTCCTCAGACCTACTGACAAAAAGACCTTAATTTAGAAAGACCAAGGTCTCCCACTACTAGGCCATGGCCAGTGGTCTTGTCTTTACTTCTGTATTGCCACTGGACTTCAAGGAACCTAGAGGAGAGAGTAAAACTGATGACTTTGCACAGTTCATTCTCACTTAAATCCAATTCAGATGCAAGTCAAGACATCACCCTTGTGATATCATTGGTCCTCTTCAAGAATGAAGGACAGGGGGCAGCTAGGTGGCACAGTGATGTAGATATAAACAGTACCCTAAGAGTTAAAAACAATATTAAGGGTTGACTTTGTAAAGCCCCTAGTTTACTCTCTAACCTGAAGGGACCCTGGTGTCTCCTCCCCTTATCTTGAGTTACCATAAAACTTCTCCCTTATCCTGGATCATAAAATTCCTTGTCTCTCCCCTTCAGGCATCATAAAACTTTCCATCTCCCTTATCCTATCCATAAATCCCCAACCCCCATAAGAAACCCTAAAGTCATCCTACAGGCTGTATAGCTTTTGGTCTATATAAGTCTGGTTCCTTCCCTACATCAGTGCCTTTGTTTAGCTCCTTGCTAAATCTCAGGCCCGCCGCTTTTGCGTCAATAAAGCTCCGCTTGGCTACAGAGAAGGTCTAAGTGAATTCTTTCACATTTGAACCTGCTCTCCCAACCCTGACCTCATCAGCAGTGAGTAGAGCACCGGCCCTGGAGTCAGGAGGACCCGAATTCAAATTTGGTCTCAGACACTTGACACACTTACTAGCTGTGTGACCTTGGGTGAGTCACTTAACCCCAGTTGCCTTGCCTTCCCCCCTCCAAAAAAACAAACAAAAGAATGAAGGACAAACCACAATTTTGCTATAACTTATTATTCTTTTTCTTCCTGGGCCTCAGCTGACCTAAACCTATTCTTTGCCTTCATCTATGCCTCTAATCCCTCTGTCCTGCATTCTTTAAGTCTAGGTAGCAAAGATTTATTGTTATGCTTTTCAGCAGGCTAGAGTACTGAAGGAACCTGGGACCTAACAGGAATGATACTAAAGCTTATATAGGAAAACTAGTAGATTATCTGGCAGATGTGCTTATTAGGTGATAATTTACTACCTTGATCACTGGTGTCATTCACTACTGGAAACCAGGGGAAGGGGTTTCTCAGGGGTGTGTTTTTGGTCTCTTATGTTTGTAGCAAGATAGCTTTGAGAGTTGATGACTATAGCTTGACCTCAGAATTAAATATGTTAACTTTGGGAATCAATACATGATAATTATGCAGTTACAAGATAGTCCTGTTTTTACAAAAGAATTTCTTCAGAGCTCAGCTTGTTCTTGTGATGGGGCAAGATAGTTGTTTTAGTGGAGCCCACTCATGAGTCCTTGCAGGGAAAGGTAGTTTGTCTTGCTGGGGCCTTGGGCTGGGGAGAAAACTATAATGGGTAGGGAGAAATGTGATTTTAAAATTGGGATCCAAGCACCCCTTCATTTTCTCAGGCCATTACTTTCTAGTCTCAAACCTATTGTTAACCATTTCAACTCAAAATTGTATTCTGCTCTTAAATCCTTCACTCTCTTTTCTAATCATCTCTACCAGAAATGCACTGCTCCTGCCATCTACCTCTTCTACACACATGCTGTTCAGTGAAGCTAGAGAAAGTCATACAAACTCATTGAGCAAGTGTATTTTAAATTCATTTTGTTGCAGTCTAGGGGTGCTGAGAACCCTGAAATTCCAGAGCAAATGAGGCGGGTTCTGCCTCGATTGAATTTGACCCAGGCCTTCTTTCAGTCAAAGACAAGGTTTATTAAAACACCAGTTGGGGGTGGGCAAGATTTTAAGAATCCTTGCTATTTGTAACACTTATCAATACAGGCAGCCAGACTCTTAAGGGGTCTGTGCAAGATGGACATTTATATACAGTGGTGAAGGAGTGGGTGTAGATGGAATCAAGAAGTGGCAGTCTAGGGTGGGGTCAGGTACAGATTGTGAGGGCCACAATGAAAGGATTAACTGGGAAGGGTGTCCCAGGCAAATGCCAGGGACCTTGGCCAAGTGGGAAAGTCCAGGGGCTTTTCCTTTTTGGGGCCCATATCACAAAAACATGGTCTTTTCCTTTTAGGGATTCAGATCCCATCCCCATCAATTTTATCCAGCTTTAAGCGCGTGTACCAACGATCTTGCTAGCAGCTGCTATAGGGGTGCAAGACCCACCAACAACCAGCACCCAGAAAGCTGCCAACACAGATTCTTTGATCTGCTTTTCTAAGGAAAGCAGCTTAAGGGGCTAACAATCTCAGTTTAATGAAACATACAAATATCATTCACAGTTCAGGGGGAAAATATCAAGGCAAATACAAACAGAAATTACAAACATCAACAGACAGACCTTGTCTGGTTCAAATCACAATATAGGTACTGATGAGGGCACAGTGTCTGGGAATCCCCTTGAATCTGGAATACAGTCTCTGGGAGCCCCCTTGAACTCTCATTTATTGTCCAGCTACTTCCCACCCTTAATCCCTTTCTCTTGGCTCCTGGAGTCTGACCTCCTCTGGGTCCCATCAAGCCCCTCCTTAGACTCCTCCTCAAGACCCTCCCTAAACCCCTCCTCTTGTGATACCTGAGTAGCCAGCTATTGCTAAAAAACCCTGCCCCCAGCCCCTAACGGCAAACCCCAGTTTGTGTAAGAAAATCAGACTTAGTTCCTGCCGTTTGGCGTTCAGTGGGTGTCCTTGACACCCCCCCTCCCATGACTGTTCTGGGAGTATGGAGTATGGCCTTGAAGGATGAAAGCCTCAGCCCCAGATATTCTTATGAATTATGTGACTGTTCCTAGCTCTTATCTCATGAGTCATGTTGTGGGATGTATGGCAAACTGGACACAGAGATTCTGGGTTGTAATTCAGTTGACACTTAGTCAGCTGTCTGATATGTTGTATCTACAATCTATTAAGGAGTTTCCTTTGATCATGGTCATAAAAGGTACAGGCATGCCGAGTCTGCAAAATGACATTTCAAGAGATAATTAAGCACTGAATCCTGTATTCTCTATAAAAACTACCCTCTCCCTTTAAACGTGGCCATTGATATGGGAAGACCCCAATGGCCGCCAGCTAATAAACTTCTCCATTCAAAACTTATACTCTGTGGCGTGTCTCACTCACTTCTGGTATAACACTCTAGTCACCCCAGACCACCCCTCAATCCCCACAATCTTTGTGTATATAATCTCCATCTTGCCTCCATGAAGGTGCTCAGATTCAGTCTAGCTCAGTAGGTTGAATCTGGCCGGCTTGTGAAAACAGGCGCACAAAGGGTGGAATTTCTTAAGACAACCCATTATGGTGAATCCCTAATAAACTTTGTTTTTTCCCTTGGCTGAGAAGGCTTGAGTCGAATTCTTTCAGCAGGACCTGCCATGTAGGTATTTTGGGGTCTCGAGCACCCCTAAAAACCAATAGCTCCCTACCATCATCATTTTGCTTAGACCTCTTCAGTTACCAGAGAAGAACCAACATCTGGGTTGCAAAGCTGGGGAGCAGTTACAGCTTGCCCAGAGTCTCAACACTCCTTCCATGAGTGTGCCCCAAAAGTCAAAGGCTAAGCTCTCAATTATATCCTGTTCAGAGCCCTGAGGCCCAGGCTGGGGGTGGGAAAGTTCCCCATCCCCCGTATTGCATTATATACAAATCAATGACTCCCAGTTGTTTCAGTGCTGAGAAATCTGCCCCACTCAAACAAAGGCCAGAATCATTAAAGGCACTTAAGAGGAGAGTAGCAAAAAGTCCTGCCTTAATTACTACTACTGTGAGTTACAATTGCAGCAAGGAAATCTTTGTATTTCTCCCGAATTGATTCCCTATTTCAAAGGTGTTCTAAACCTTCTCTTTCTCCTGCCTCCCGCATCTCCCCACTTCACTAAGAAAAACTAGGCTATTCAACATGAATTCTTTCTTTTTTCCTCTTCATTTCAAATCACTGACATTATTCCCAGTCCCTTTCATCCTTTTCCCTAGTCTGACGAAAAGTTGGCCCCTTTCCTTAGTAATGATGCAGTTTGGGATTGCTGGGAACCCTGAAATGACAGGGTATAGGGCAGCGTCCTGCTGGGATGAATTCACGCACTCAAACCTTGCAGTCATAGTAACAAGGTTTATTGTAATGTCAATAGTAGCAGAGATTCTTAGGGAATCTGCAAATTAATGAGGGTGAAATTGATACTTATATATTAAAAAAAAAGACAGTGAAAAGATCTAGGTGGTGATGAGGTTTGGGGTTATGGGGTGCTCAAGACCCCGAAATACCAACGTGCCGGGTCCTGCTGAATGAATTCGACCCAAGCCTTCCCAGCCAAGGAAAAACAAAGTTTATTAAAGATTTGCCGTATTGGATTGTCTTAAGAAATCTCACCATTTGTGATGCTTGTTTTCACAAGCAGCCAGATTCAATCTGAGCTAGATTGAATGTGAGCATCGAGCACCTTCACAGAAGCAAGATGAAACTTACATGCAGAAAGATTGTAGGAGGGATCTAGGGTGGTCCTGGGGTGGTGGGAGGAGGGGTTTAGGGAGGGTCTTGAGGAGGATTCTAAGGAGGAGCTTGATGGGACTGGGATGAGGTCAGACTCCAGGATGGGAAATAGCTGAAGGCTACTTGGAGATGACAGACAATTAAGAGAGCTAGGGCAACTGAGCTAGGGTGTAGATACTTTGATCCGGACTGAGGGTGGGAAACAGCCAGAAGGCAGTCCAGAGGTAGCCAGACAATAGAAGGCTAGGCTAGGCTAGGCTAAGCTATTTGAGCATGAAAAGCCAGATCCAGTGGAAAGATTCAGGGTGGGGTTTAAGGGGGTTCCCACAGTCTCAACCTCATCATTCCCCCCTCAAATGAATGGGACCCGAGTTCTTTTGGGGTTCAGGGGAGTTCCCACAGTCCAAATCCTATCATTGGGATTAAGGAGGGATAAATAGCCTGAGGTGGGCCAGGTGAAATTGTGAAAGGACTATTAAGTAGTCTGGAGTGGGTCAAGAGTAACTGTGAAGGACTGTCAAGTATCTAGGTGGGCTTGCAGAAGTCTAAGCAAAGTGATGATAGGTAGGGAGCCGTATGTAACCATACGTTTCCAGGGGTGCTCGTGACCCCAAAATACCGACACAGCAGGTCCTGCTGAAAAAATTCGACTCAAGCCTTCTCAGCCAAGGGAAAAAACAAAGTTTATTAGGGATTCACCATAATGGGTTGTCTTAAGAAATCCCACCCTTTGTGATGCCTGTTTTCACAAGCAGGCCAGATTCAATCTACTCCTTCATGGAGGCCAGATGGATATTATATACACAAAGATTGTAGGAGGGATTGAGGGGTGGTCTGGGGTGACTAGAGGAGGGGTTTAGGGAGGGTCTTGAGGAGGAGTCTAAGGAGGAGTTTGATGGGACCCAGATGAAGTCAGACTCCTGGAACCACTGTGCCCTCATCCGGCTGGGGTGGGCCAGATGCCTTTCTGAGACCCCAGTGATCTGGGCTGCTGAAATGTGTTGGAAAATTCAGGGACTGGGTTGCTTTCAAAGACATGGTGTTTTCCTTTTAGGGGTCCAGGTCCCATCACTCCATCAGTAAGGCCAACCCACCCCAACCTCTTCCTTAGCTACCGATTTCTTCTCTACTACCCCGATTAAAAACAAACAAAAAAAGATCACTTTACCATCCTCAACCATCTGCTCACGTTATCACTCTCGTTATCCCTTCTCTTTCTCAGCCAAACTCTTTGAAAAAACTCTATATTCACTCACTTTCACTTCCTTTTTCTGACTTTTCAACCCTTTGCAGTGTGGCTTCCTCATCTCAAGTGACACTACTGTTGGCAGAGTTACCAGTAATCTCTTAATTGCCAAATCTAACGGCTTTTTCTTAGTCCACATCCTTCTTGTAGGTTTTATCTCCTATAAATTTCTGGGTATCTTAGCTGCTATTTTTCCTGATCTGTGGCTATTCCCTGCAGTATCTAACTTTGTGGATATCGGTAAGCAGTCTTGTCCCTCCATCCTTTTTAGTTTAAACCCTTTTAATTAGACTTGTATGACAACTGGCAAAATACTTTCTTAGTAGCCTTTGTTAGGTGTACTCTGGCCAGGAATCTGTCAGCCCTGTATTGTAGCCATGTTCCACAATTGTTCATTTCCCAAGTTAGTTTTTCTCTGGTATCCATTGCCTTCAATAGGCAATAAATGGTGAGGAAAATACAACCTATGTCCCTATAATCTTAAGTTTTTTGCCTGAGACTTCATAATCATTGACAATAATTTTTAAGTTCCTTCTGGTAGTATCATTTGTGCTACTTCCCCTCAGTAAAGCTTGCTTGCTTTGCTTGTCTGTTGACTTCCATCTTGTGCTATGTTCTGTCATGCCCTGATCTGCCTCTCTAGTTTTCCCATTTAGGAACATCAGCTATTGACCAGAACTGGGACTAATGGTCTTGACAGGGGCACCTACTTCCCGTGATGTGACTTAAGGAATGTAACAAGCGAGAACTAGTACTCGAAACCTCATGGCAGGACTTCTCCCTGGCTTTGAGTAGGGACCTCCCCTGAACCTTCAGTCTCTTTCCCCTGGCAACGTAAGTGGCACATAAAGGAGAATTCTGGGATCCTGAACCTCACTCAGACTACATTAAGGTATCTGTCTATTACTGGATGATCTCTCACCTAACAGCTTCTGTGGCTCTATTCTAACATTCTTCCCTAGAGTAACCATCTTTTTCTTTAGGAAGAGCCTCAAATTTGTATTTAACCTCTAACTGTATGACTGTCATTTTCCTTTCCTTTCTTCTCTTCCACACCCAATCACCCTGACACGGGTTAACTCCCTTTGCTTCTACTAGTACCCTCCCCTCTACTTCATATTCCCTTTTTCCCCATTGAACTCTTTTGCATTTCTTTCTTTGCAGAGCCAGGTGAGATGGCAACTATCATAAGCCTACTTTAATGCCACTGAAATGTTTGTTATTCCATTTAATGTTTCTTTTCCTCTTTATTGTCTTTCCAGCTTGTGTTGCTTTTGTGGGTAATGGGAAATAAGGGAGAGTGACCTGAATAACTGATTTTACCAGTTCATTGTTTTGTTAATGACTGTACCTCAAGTCTTTAAAGCAATACTCCATCAAAACATAGAGTAAAGACAGTCTCTCAAAAGATGGAAGCATAGTGAGAATGATTTTAGAATAGAGGAAGAAAAAACAGAGACAAGGAGGTAGTGAGCAGTGGCATTTCGAAGATGTCTATAACTTGTCAAATAACCTCTAACTAAGATGATGACAGCAGAAAGGAGGTGAACTGAATAAAGGCATTATTTGAAGTTCTCAAGACCAGAGACAAGGGAACATGTTTCTATACAGGAAATATGCAATCAAAATCATAGTTTTCATTCAATCTGAACTGTATTTCAGCCTCACAAGACCTTTAGATTCTTTGCGGTGGGGTTGCCTTTCGAATCCTAATTTTTTTAAAGATCAAGCAGACATTAAACTCTAAAAATTTTCTGTGTAAGTAATTTTACTTTAAAAAAAAAACTTCACTTTTACTGGCTTCTAATGGGGGATTAAAAGGGTGAATTGAGCTTGCTATGGCTACTCACTCTAGTTTGGGAAATGATTCTTCTGTATAAATTGATTGTGTGTAGTACTAAACATTGACGAAGGAAGTTTTGTTATGGTGTTGGCCACAATTGAAATTTTCTTTTTGCCTGCTGATGGAATAGTGTATGAAGAGTAACAAGAGGTGGCAGAATCAAAGACGCAGGAATGAGAGGAAGCATTTTTGCATTAGCTGTTCGTTACACCTCTTCTGCAACAACCTAGAAAATGCACTAGACCAAATTCTGAACAAGAAATTGAAGAAAAGGTCACAATGAGTTATTTTTCCAGCCCAAGGCAGCTTAAGAAGATAAAGAGAAAGGTCTGCTAGCACTAGGGCAGAGGCTGACCAAGAAAATGCAGGCAGCAGCAGTAAAGAACACTATAACACCCAGGGACCAAAAGGGAGCCAAGACAGAGCACCAGTACAGGAATTTTGGGGGCAGAAAGAGAACCCAGAGGACCCTTAAACTAGTGCTGGGAGCAAGAACAAGAGCTTTCTGGCAGCTTTGTTGCCCTTACCTCAGTTCCAGGTCACAGACCCAGGGCAGAGAGTAGTGGTTGCAAGGGAGCTCATTGAGTACTAAGTACAGAACAAATTCTAGAAACTTGGCTGTCTAGCTTTGAGTCCAAGAGCAGAAAAGTGACTCAGTTATAACCCTTAGCCTGCATAAACCTGCAGTGGAATTATCAGGGCAAGAGACCAGAACCAAAGGGGAGCTAGCAGTTCAGTCATTCTGAACCTGCAGGACTTCCCAGCAGACTAAGAGTGACTGAGGTCAACAGCAGTCTCTGGAAACTCAGTCTCAAATCAGCCAGAGGACCCAACTTGCAGAGCTCAGACCAGGAGGGCAATGAATTCTCCCTGGATTACACCACTTTGGAAGCACTGAAAACTTGCAGGCCTTGAGGCTGAGCTATGAAAGCAGCAGAAGGATGTAAAAGGACAGATGCTTAGGCCAGACATCACTCCTCTCTCACCCCAGGTGAACAGAGCCAAACACTAGCATAAAGTCCAAAATCAAGGAGGCTGGAAGAATGAACAAACAAAAAAAGAACCCTACCATAAAGAGCTACTGTGGTGACAGACGATAATGACTTAAAAACATCAACAAGCAAAGACAAATATAGATTGGAGGCAAGCCCAACAGGAATTCCTAGAAGAGTAAAGAAAGAGCTAAAAAAAGAAAGATATGAAAAGAGAATTAACAGTTTGGTGAAAGAACCACAAAATCTTATTGAAGATAATGACTCCTTGAAAATTAAATTGAACAAGGGCAGTTAAGTGGTGCAGTGAGTAGAGCACCGGCCCTGGAGTCAGGAGGACCTGAGTTCAAATCCGGCCTCAGACACTTGACACATGTACTAGCTGGTGTGACCTTGGGCAAGTCACTTAACCCCAATTGCCCTGCCAAAAAGAAAAAAAAACATTGAAGCTCATGATTCCATAAGACATCAAGAAATAATAAAGTAAAAAAAAAAATGAAAAATAAAAACAGAAGAAAATGTGAAATCCCTCATAGCAAAAACAACTGACCTGGAAAATAGATCAAGGAGAAAGAATATAAGGATTACCTCAAAACCCTACGTTAAACCCATGATCAGGAGTAGTGTGACTTGTTTTTACTATGTAAATGATAGTTTCTCTTAGTAAGTAAGAAATGAGGGAGTAAGGCAAAGAATCAAAACCAGATCTTCTAAACTGAATTCTGGAAGCTGATGTACCACATGTCAGGGAGGTAGCCTCGTGTATTAGGTACAGTGTATTTAAACTGATGCTGGAATGCTTAAAGTAGTATAGTATGACGTTGGTTTAAGCAAATATAAATGAAAAAAATCTTCCGGGCATTATTTAATGAAGGGTTGTAATAACTGACACTTACATAGCACTTTATACACATTATCTCATACGTTACTTAAAACAATACAGTGATGTCATAACTTCAGGTAGAGAGGAGGACACTGAGGCTCAGACAATTTGAATGATTTGCCTGTGGTCGCACAGCTAATAAAGTCAGAGGCAGCATTTGAATCTAGTTCCAAATCTTATGGAAGTGAATGTTGAAAACTAAAAATAAATAAGTTATGTTAAAAGAAACGAATGAAAAAAAATTAAACAGTTAACCTCCTTTTGGTCAAACAATTAATGCTTTCTATATACCAAAATTTTTTAAAGAGTCCTTGTATTGTATAAATAAACTGTCCCTAAATTATTATTACTCTTTTTTTTACCTGAACTTCATTGGAAGATGTGAACTTTTTACCTGACTTGTAATTGCCTGGGTTTTTTTTTTTAATCTTAATTATTTTATTTTTTTCCCAATTACATGGAAAAACAATTTTAGCTTTTTTTTTTTTTTTTTTTTTTTTCGAATTTTGAGTTCCAGATTCTCCCCCTACATTGAGAAGGCAAGCAGTTCCACATAGGTTATTATGTATGTGTAGTCATGCAAAACACATTTCCCTGTTAAGTCATTCTGTGAAAGAAAACAGTCAAAAAACCCTCAAGAAAAATAGAGAAAGTTAAGAAAAAATATCTTTGATCCGCATTTAGGCTCTGTTAGTTCTCTGGATATGGACAACACCTTTCATCATAAGCCCTACAGAATAGTCTTGGATCATTGTATTGCTGAGAATAGCTAAATTATTCATAATAAATCATCATGTAATATTGCTGTTACTGTGCACAATGGTCTGGTTCTGCTCATTTCACTTTGCATCAGTTCATGTAAGTCCATGTTTTCCTGAGAGCATCCTATTCATCATTAGCTGCTATAAATATTTTTGTACAAATAGATTCTTTTCCTTTTTGTTTTTTTATCTCTTTCGGATATAGACATAGTAGAGGTATTGCTTTGTCAAAGGGGATACATGGTTTTATAGCCTTTTGGGCATAGTCCCAAGTTGCTCTTCAGAATGTTTGAACCACTATACAACTTCACCAGTAGTACATTAGTGTTTTAATTCTCCTGCATCCCCTCCAGAATTTATCATTTCCCTTTTCTGTCATATTAGCCAATCTGACAGGTGTGAGGTAGTAGCTCAGAGTTGTTTTAATTTGTATTTCTCTCATCAGTAGTGATTTAGAGCATTTTTTTATATGACTGTAGATAGTTCGATTACTTTGTCTGAAAACTGCCTGTTTATATCCTTTGACCTTTAATCAATTGAGAAATGGCTCTTATTTCTATACATTTATTTAACTCAGTTTTCTAAATGTCTGAGAAATCAAGTCTTTATCAGAGGAACTCACTAAAAAATTTTTTTCACAGTAATGATTATCAGCTATGTAGTTTCCTTCTACCCTATTTTCCTTGTTTATCCTACTCTCCCCTTTCACCCTGTCCATTCTCAAAAGTGTTTTGCTTCTGACTTTTACCTCCCCCAAACTGCCCTCCCTATCAGCTTCCTCTTCCCTCCACCCCTTCTCTTATCCCTGTCCTTTCCTGCTTTCCTGTATGGTAAGATAGATTTCTACACCCACCTGAGTGTGTATGTTATTCCTTCTTTGAGCCAATTCAAATGAGAATAAAGTTCATGTGCTCCCTTCCCCCCTTCTCTCTTCCACTGTAAAATCTCTTTCAAGCCTCTTTTATGTCAGCTAATTTATCCCATTCTACCTCTCCCTTTCCCCTTCTCATTGTTGCATTCTTCTTTCTCATCCCTTAATTCTATTTTTTTAGATACATACCATCACGTTCAACTCATACCTCTGCTTTCTGTGTATACTCCTTCTAACTGCCCTAATAATGAGAAAGTTTTTTAGGAGTTATAAATATTGTTTCCCCTGGTAGGAATATAAACAGTTTAACTTTATCAAATTGTTTATGATTTCTCTTTCCTGTTTTTCTTTTCATGCTTCTCAATTCTTGTATTTGAAATCCTGTTTTCTATTCAGCTTTTGTCTTTTCATCAGGAATACTTGAAAATCTTCTATTTTCCTGGTGGATTCTTTCAGTTTCTAGTTTACTCTCCAGTTCTAGAATATCAGGGCAGTTTTCCTTGATAATTTCTTAAAAGATGATGTCTAGGTTCTTTTTCTTTATCATGACTTTCAGGTAGTCCAATAATTCTTAAATTATCTCTCCTGGATCTATTTTATAATGAAATGTTTCACATTTATTCTTTTTTTTCATTCTTTTGATTTTGTTGGATTGTTTCTTGATTTCTGAAAGTCTTCCACCTGCCCAATTCCAATTTTTAAGGATTTATTTTCTTCAGTAGGGTTTTGTACTTCCTTTTCCATTTGGTCAATTTTACTTTTTAGGGAGTTCTTCTCTTCAGTGAATTTTTGTGTTATCTTTTGGCCAATTCTGTTTTTTAAGGTGTTGTTTTCTTTGGTATTTTTTGAGCCCCTTTTACGATGCTATTGAATCTTTTTTCATGATTTTCTCACATTACTGTCATTTCTCTTCCCAATTTCTCTTCTACCTCTCTTACTTGATTTTTAAAATTCTTTTTGAGCTCTTCCATGGCCTTAAGACCATGTTGTTTGCTCATTTTTCCAGCCTATTTCTTGGCTTTTAACTCTCTGCTAAAGTGGGGCTCTGTTGCCTAAGTGGAGGGGGCACGGCACTGTCCCAGACTCCAAGTTTTTTTATGCAGCTGTTTTCATAGATAATTTTGGGGATTTGTAGATTTTTGGCTCTTCCAAGGTGGTATGATCCAGGGAGAGATGTGTTTACTAATCTTTTGTATTGTGCACAGGTTTGTGAGTGACCACAAGCACTCTTTTCAACCCTTGAACTGTGACAAGGTTTCCTGCTCCCCTGTGGCCACAAGCTCTGGTGTGTTAGTGCTCCTCCTTGCACTGGAACTAAGACTCAGGACTGCAACCCAGAACCAAATATAGGCAATGCAGCAGTCATGCCCTTGGTGCCAGCAAAGGGATCCCTGAGAATCTCCTTCTGACCCATTGCCCAATCCCTTTACCATCTGTAGGCTGAGCGGCCTGGAAATGACCACTGCTGCCACCAATTCATTCTCCTCAAGGCATGCTCTTGGTTTGCTGAGGCCTGGTCTGCACTGGAGTCTTCAGTAGACTGTGTTTCTCTCTCACTCTGGTGCAGTAGATGTCTCCTACTGTCCTCCTAAGTTATCTTGGGCTGGAAAATTGTTTCACTATTATTTTTTTGTGAGGGGGAGGTTCTGCTGCTCTAGAATTTGTTTAGAGTCATTATTTAAAGGTATTTGGAGGGGTTTAGGGAAGAGCTCAGGCAAGTCCCTGCGTTTAATCTGCCATCTTGGCTTCACATCCCACTGGCCCCCCACCCCCAACTTGGGTTTTTATATAATTCTCACCTAATTGATAGCAAATTTAGTGGCTTACTTAGAGATTAGGATCTACACTGTTGGAGAGTCCAGCACGTGGTAGGAACTGATATTACTGGGATGGTAGCTAATTAATTGCCTTCTGCCAAATAAAGTGAATACAGAGGAATCTTTAGACCTAAAATATTAGATTTAAATTTGTATTCATCTAAGCTAACTTAAGAAGAATTTTCACCTTCATTTTCTTAGGCAGTAAAATAAGCAGTCATACCAAGATGTTAAGCGACAAAACTTGGTTTGAATTTTCATAGCCGTGATGTGATTTGAGTTGGATTCTCCCCCCTCTATCCCCACCTTGACTTGACACTCTTATCAAGCTTGTAATTCATTTGACTTCAAGAAAAAAACTGGTCCAGACAAGCAAGCTGGCCAGATCAGTCTTGTGGACCAAATAAAATCCATCATCTCCACATACCAGAGCCAGATATCTGTCAGATGTAATGGTGATACCTACATTGACCTGCATGCAGTAATCATGTGATACGTAAAAATAGCCTCCTCCAGGGTTGTTGTCCGTATTAGTATTCCAAATAGGGGGGGGGGTTGAAGGTTGGGCAGGGGATAATGGGAAGTTGTGTAGTGTACATGGTATACTTCTGTGTGGATGTAGATGGCAAAGAATATTGAAGCAAGCTGTAGTCTGGAGGCTTTTACTTATTAATAATTACTTGCCCTTTATAGTAGATAATTGAACCATAAAGAACTATAATAGTCTTATTTATTTTAGATGGACATTTTTTTAAAAATCAAGGCAAAAACAAACATTGGCTAGTTTAGTGATGATTGTAGAGGAAGCACAATGTGGTACTTCCATCATTGACTGGACTTGGAGTCCTTAAGCAGCAACTCAGTTCGTTTTTTCTCTGCGTCTTACTTTGTTCATCTGATTTGACAGGGTTGGATCTCTAAAGGTCCCTTCCATCTTGGCAATTCTGAGTGCTTTAAGGAACGAAAGCAAATGAACACATAATAATATTTCACATTTATATAGTTATTTAAATTTTACAAAGCCCTTTATTCATAGCAGACCTCTGAGTTAGGTAATATAGATATTATTTCTTCATTTTTCAGAGTAGGAAACTGAGGGCCAGGAGTTACCAACATTAATTGGTTAACATTAATTAGTTAAGTTCATATCTTACCACTTCGGTGCTTCACAATTAAAAGGACCTGGGTTTTCATCTTGGATCTGCATTTATTCAATGTGATGTCAAATAGCTTATTTGACCTTTTTTCCACTCAGGTTTCTCATTTTGTAAAGAAGGAGCTTGGATAAGATGACCTTTAGGTACTCCTTGCTCCAAGTCTGTGTGTAGGTACTGATCTATGAAAATCTCAAAATCTGAGTTTAGAAAGATGCTTTTTTGGGTAATTCTTTTATTTGCCCACAAGGACCGTTTAAATATAGTTTCCATTAGTATAATTATGTTTGCTTATTGATTATTAGCTTGACTGAAGGGCTCACAGCAGGCGGTGGAAATTTAAATTAGTTTCTGCCATTTGAAAATGAGTCAAAGTTAAGCACAGAAATGTGAATGGAAGTGATCATGATGGGATTTATACATAACTTTATTAGGAACATTTCCACTGGGTAAAAAAGTATGATGTGAGCATAACTGTTCCTGTTGTTGAACCAACATATACATGTAAACTATTGAAATCTAGTGACAGGATGTGCCTTTGCTGCCAAGAACCTTAAAGATCTTCTAGTCTAATGCCTTCATTTTGCAGATAAAAAATTGGTCCAGAAAATGGACCTGGGTCTTAAAGTCTGACAACATCAGGGCTCCTCTTCCTGACTTCTAGGCTCAATTTTCTTTCCACCATAACGGACTGCATTTCTGTTAAGTCATTGATTGTGCCCTTTAGTTTCAGAATTTGTTGCCATTGTATGTTTTTAGTCTTAGTTCCCTTTTAAAATGCTTTTAACCTACTTGGATAGTAACTTCTGTTGAATACTGCTTCTCTGCTGCTCCAAAGAAAAGGTAACTTCTGTTCCCTATAAATCTCTCTCCACGCTTCTTCCCCTCTTTCCCTCCCCTTCTCCTGTAATGTATACCACTGACTTTCTTCCTAAGCACTGTAAGTGTGGAGGTGCAGTTGTGGGAAAGCATTTGATATGTCTCTGGAGATTATTTGAGCTTGTTCTGGCTGCTTGAGGTAGGAGTGGAGAATTGGCTTTCCAAAGTGGTTTTGCCTGCCAGCTTGTCCCTCTTCTGCAATAATAAACATCACTGGTTAATTCATGGAGTGCAACCTAGTTATTCTTAGTTGGCTATGGAAAACCAACTATTTCCAATAGTGGAGGGAAATCTAAATAAGAAAGAAATTCCACCGGTATCTTAAAAGTCTCTTTGGAGCAGGAAGGGAGACAAAGAATGTAAATGTGTAGTTATGAGAAATAATGGGAAAAGGCATATTGGCAAGTGAATAAAAGGGGCAGTGGTCTATAGTCTGATAATTAGCAAGCAATGAATATAAAAGTACAGATCTGTGAGGTGCCCTGTTCCAGTTAAATACCTCTGATAATGAAGTTTGTTGATTTTTTAAAAACCTCTTGTCAACAAATATTAAAGTGCCTAACATTTGCCTAATTCCAATGGCATGTTTTTAAACTGTTTCATATATGTAATATATATATACAAAAAGGGGGACCTAACCACTGGCAGCATCAACTTTATGATGGATATTTTGAAGAAGCAGCTAAAACTTAAGATTACTGGCTTGTATAATATAAGAGGTTAGTTACTTTAGGTTTCTGTCTAATGAATGCCCTCTAGTATTTTTATTCATTCATTTCAGTTCCATTTAACTTGTACCTTTATTTTGACCTTGCTTAGCCATCCATTTTAAAAGCTTTTTTCTGCAATTATAGCTCTTAAATATGATTTTAATATAGCTTACCTAACTAATCTAAAACGTTTCTTTTTGTCAAAGCTCTTTGTAAACCATTAAAAGTTGTATACAAAAGTGAAGGTGCCACCGGAGCTCATTGAGTAGGGGATTGACGTGGTCAGACCTCTGTTTATAAAAATCAGTTTGGCAGTTGAGTGAAGCCTGAATTGTAATGGGGACAGACCTCTGAGGCAGGGAGGGAGACCAGTTAGAAAGCTATTGCATTAATACAGAGAACCTGAAGTAGGGTGGTGGCTGTATGAGCAAAGGGAAGCAGGCAGGCTCACATGAAAGATGTTGTGAAGGTAGTGGGGTAAGTGAGAGTGAGGAGTCGAGAATTTTTTTTGAGTGAGGTTTTGAGCCTAGTCGACTGGGAAGATGGTATTGGCCTCAACAATAAGAAAATTAGGAAAGGGGAGGATAGTGTTGGAAGGGGGAAGATAATTTTTGAGATATACAAGAATAATTTGGAGATGTATAAAACTGTAGTTAGTACAGTCTGGCAACCATGCGCGTAGAGTGGAGAACTCATAGAAGCTGACAAGATCAGCGAAGTGCATTATGTCAAAAATATTATTTTACTCTGCATTTTAGGCAGAAGTCTACCAGAAACAATTGATTCATTAAACATTAAACTCAAGCTTTGACGTGCTTAAGAAAGATGCCTTTGGATATGACATAAGACTATTTGGTTTGGTTTGATGAATAGTATTTAATTTTTTCTAATCACATGTAAAGATAGTTTGCAGCATTTATTTTTTATAAGATTTTGAGTCACATTTTTTCTTCCTTCCCATCCCCCCTCCCCAAGATGGCAAGCAGTCTAATATAGGTTATACATATGCAATCTACATAAGACTGTTTTAAGTAACATAGGAATCTTGAACAACTTAAAAGGTCACAATATATCCATACAATTTTAGTCACTTAACCTCTAAAACTACTCAATATCTTCTCTGACCATTCCCCTCCTCTGCCCAATACGGTAATCCTTCAGAATGGGGAAGCAGTTACTCTCCTTGGGTGAATCATAACTCTTAATCCCTTCAGGAATTGGAGGAAGTGATGATTTTAACTGGACCCCAGAGACCTTTCTTCCTCTAAATTGGGTTAACACTTTTAATCCATTTTTCCAGACCTTAGCTTTTGTTCTTAATCTTTTACACACTTTCCTGAAAAGAAATCTGGAAAGGATTTCAGACTAGAGAAATAACTTCTTCCACAGATAGCACAGTGGGAAAAGAGAAGGAATCCAAGATAGACATAGCCTTTGAAAATTCTCAAACCAGGAGTACTTGATATATTGAAGAACCAATAAAGGAAATTGAGAAAGTTCTGTGGGACAGATAGGAGGGGGATCAGAGGAGAGCAATGTCATGAAAAGCTAAAAGGAACTTCCCATATGAAGTCAGTTGCCCAGTCCTGTCAATTCTACTTCCACAACATCTTGTTTCTATTCCCTTCTCTTCACTCACACTGCAGCCACCCTAGTTCAGGCCCCTATTACTTCTTACCTGTTCTCTTTGCATTATTTATCTTTGTATGTTTTGGGCCCAGCTAGATGAGCATCCAAAAGGAAATAACAATCACAGACATGGTCAAATACTGCCAGAACAATCGGGATTGAGAAAAGGACATTAGGTTTGGCAAGTAAGAGGGCACTTAAAACTTTGGAGAGAGCATCTTCAGTTGACTGATGAGGTAGGTAGCCAAACTGCAAAGGGCCAGTGAGATGAGAAACAACGGAGGCAGTGATTGTCAATGGCTCTCTCCTGGAGTTTTGCCCTTAAGAAGGGGAGAGATTCAGGCTAATAGCAGAGATAGTTGGATCAAATAAGGATTTTTAAAGAATAGGGAAGACCTGGCATGTTGGTAGTCTTCTTGTAAGAGGAGATCGAAGATAAGAGAGTGGGGATGATAGAGGGGACAATTTGCTGGAAAATTTGGTAGAAGATGGGGGTCTGCCTTAACTAGGAGAAGGACCACCTCTTCATCTGAGACAATGAAGTAAGAGATAGCTAGCTAGCTCTCTGAGGATAGAATGAAGGAGAGAGTGGAGAAAGAGTAACAGTGAATGGGAGGGAGAGCAGTGATATTCTCCTGAATGGTTTCAGTTTCTTCTGGGGAAGCATTTTTAGCCAAGAGGTAATGAAGAGAGTATGTGGGATAATGAATCTGTAGGATATTTGCTATGTTCCTTGAGCTAGATTACCTAAATTATAGTGGCCCAGTCAGCACCATTTTGTGATTTCCTCTACCAGCTCTATTCAGCAGCATGGATATGGAAACAAAGGATGTGGGTGATGAGAGTAATCCAAGGTTGGAGCTTTGCAAGGCAAAACAATAAGATATATTGGTTGTTTAATCTTTGTTTTTTCACTCTTCATGACCCCATTTTGGTTTTCTTGGCAAAGATACTAGAGTGGTTTGCCATTTCCTTCTCCAGCTCATTCATTATACAGATGAGCATGAGGAAAATAAGGCAAACAGAGTTAAGTGAATTGCCCAAGTTCACATAGCTAGAAGTTGGCTGGCTCCCGGACTGGTGTTCTATCCCCTGCCGAAATAAGATATGAGGGGTAAAGAAATTAAAAATGGAGGATAGTGTAGAGTTGAGTTCATTCACCAAGAGGTCAAGGTAGGAAAGAGAAGAGTGGTACTTTTGGAAAGAACTGAGAAATGGAGAGACATAGTAGGTACTTAATTTTCTACTTACCTGTATAAACTCTCCACCCGAGCAAAATGTTCTGTTTAGAGTCCCTTAGATGTGCCTTATGTCTTCCCATTTTCTTACCTAAAGTTTTCTCTCTTCACTCCCCACCCTGTTTTCATCACCGAGCTCAAATGTGATCTCATTCCTAAACTTTACTGATGGCTTCTCTCCGAACTCTCTCCTAAAAGTTTGTCTCTGCCTATTCATTTTGACACCTGTCCTAAGCTGCCTTGCATTATTTGTCTTTGTGTGTTTTGGGCCCAGCTAGATGACAAGTTCTTTAGGGCAGAAACTGTCTTGTACTTCATTTACATTTGCTACAAATGACTGCTCCAACTGCTGTCTGTGAAAAATTCTGGAAGCGAGAAGTTAAAAGATAGGTTTCCTGAACACCTAAGCAAAAATAACTTTTTGGGGGAAAGGTAACATGATTTTTGTAGGGGGCAATCTAATCAGCTCATCTAATCTATCACAGTTCTTTGAGAAGATAAAAGCATGCGGGTAGATAGATGAAGCTGAAACAGTAGACATAATCTGTTTCAGCTTTTGATTGGATTCTACAGCGGGAGTCTTTTATGATGTTTGGGGGAAAGAAAATAGTGTAAGGACATAGGGTATTTCTGTATGAATAGATAAAAAACACACCTTTAGAATCTGCTGAGAGATTAACGCTAGAATTGGTCTTATTTGGCATTTTAACATACCGGAAAGAGTAAATCCTCTCTAGTCTCAAGGTTTGCAGGTTATATTGAGCTTTGGGGAATAGTAAAATAAATTGTTGAGAATTAACTAAATCAGTATGTCCTGAAACTGAGAGTTAGGCAGGAAAAGCTGGTGAATTTCACTCTGGGAGAAAAATGTTGGATTAAGTATTTCAGGGTAGAACTATATTTTTGCAATAACAACAAAATTAAGCATTATCGAGTTTACCAAGGGAAATCAAACAGAAAATGTCATCCTCACATACATAGTCCTAGTTTGTTCATACATGGAATGTTGGGTACAAGCTTTATTGTACATCTTAAATAAGTCATGGTGTTGGAGAATGCCAGTTAAAATAATTAGTGTGATGGGAAGCTGCTATACGAAGGCAGGTTGAAAGGGCAAGGATTTGACCTCACCTCCCATATCAAATCAGTTGCCAAGTCCTGTCTCTACTTCCACAACATCTCATTTCCATCCCCTTCTCTCCACTCACACTGTAACCATCCTAGTCAGGCCCCTATCACTTCTCACCTATACTGTTATGAATCTTCCTGTCTACCTCTAATCTCTCCTCAGCATCTCATTCTCTCCTCCTCCTCTACCCCCCTCACCCGTCATGTCTGGCTCTTCATGAACTCATTTGGTGTTTTCTTGGCAAAGGTACTGGAGTGGTTTGCCATTTCCTTCTCTAACTTTTTCCAGGTGAGGAAACTGAGGCAAACAGGGTTAAGTGGGTTGCCCAGGGTCATACAGCTGCTAAGAGTTTGAGGTCAAATCTTGTCAGTTCTCTTTCTACATCTCACGTCTCTCCCCTTCTCTTTACTCACAAAACCACTGTCCTAACTAGTTTAGCCCCTCATCCATTTGAAAGTAGCTTCTTAAACTGCCTGTCTCTCCCCACTGTAATCCATTCAGTACAAGGTAAAGTGTTTGGGTATATGTGCATGGTTATATTTGTTTTATTTCTATATAACCTTCTTAATTTAATGTAATCAAAATTATCCATTTTACACCTAATTTTGCTGTCTATTCATAAATTGTACACCTATCCATAAGTCTGATAAATGATATGTTCCTTGTTTTAATTTTGTAGTAAAATCTCCCTTTGGGTCATGTATCCATTTTGGTAAACGTTGTGAGATGTATTGGCCCATGCCTAGTTTCTGCCATACTGTGGTTTTTGGTTTGTTTTGTTTTTTTTCCAGTTTTCCCAACAATTTTTACCAAACAAGGAATTCTTATCCCAAAATCTTGAGTCTTTATACTTGTCAAATATAAAGTTACTATGTTGATTTGTTGATTTTTTTCAAATGAATTTTGTTACTCTAATTCAGTAAAATTTTTGGTAATTTAATTGAGATGGTGCTGAATATATAAATTAGTTTGGACAAAATTGTCATTTTTATTATATTGGCCTTGACTACCCATAAACAATTATTATCTGTTCAGTTAATTAAGTCTCAGATCTTTCTAGTGTTAGTCTTCTTATGCAATATTCCCTTCACTCATTCTGCAATCCAGTGACACTAGTTTCCTTGCTGTTCCTTGAACAAGACACTCCAATTGTCTCTGAAATTCAAACTTTGGGCATTTTTACTGGTGCTCTCCCTGCCTAGAACCTTTCCTCCTCATCTTATCTTCCCACCTTTCCTGATTTCCTTCAAGTCTCAGCTAAAGTCTCACCTTCTACATGAGACCTTTTCTGGTCCTACTTGATCTTAGTACTTTCTGAAAAAGAAAAAAGACCTATATGTACAAAAATATTTATAGAAGCTCTTTTTATGGTAGCAAAGAATTGGAAATTGCGGGGATGCCATCATTTGGGGTTGGCTGCACAAGTTGTGCTGTATAATTGTGATGAAATGCTATTGTGTTATGAGTCGATGCTTCCAGAAAAACCCGGGAAGACTTACATGAACTGATGCAGTGTGAAGTGAACAGAACTAGAACACCGTTGTATACAGTAACAGCAATATTGTATGTTGATCGGCTGTGATTGACTTAATTTTTCTGATCAGTAATGAATGGTGCAAGACAGTTCTGAAGGAGTGAAGATGAAAAATGCTGTCTACCTCCAGAGAGACCTGACTATAGTCTGAATGCAGACCGAAGCATCATTTTTTTCACTTTATTTTTCTTGCTTTTTTTTCTTTCAAAAATGGCTAACATGGTAATGTTTTTTGCATAACTCTTCTCATGTAATTTAAAATGAAGGCAACATGATAGAGGACCAGAGTATTAATACTTTCTTTTTTTTCTTACCCAGGCTGGAGTGAAAGGGACGTTGGGAAGATTGGTAGGCGTTTTTGAGGTAAGTCAGGTTAAGTCTTTTAACTTTTTCCAAATTTTTGGGAAATTGATATAAATACTTTAGTAGCTTGGATACGCTTTAAAAAATTCTAGTGTGGAAAAACTGCTGAGAAGCCTGGAAAAAAGTGTGGCAGAAATTAGGGTTAGATCAAAACCTCGTATCCTATCCCAAAATAAGCTCTTAAACGAGTACATGACACAGCTATAAAAGGGTATATCATAAAGAAATTAGAAGAGCAAGAAAGAAGGTCCTTTTTTGGATCTGTGGTTAGGGAAAGAATTCATGACCGAGCGCAAGGTAGAGGGGATCACAGAAGATAAAATGGACAATTTTGATGGTGTAATATTTAAAAGGTTTTGCACAAACAAATCAATGCAGCTAACATCAGAAGGGAAAGTAGGTAATGGGAGGTGGGGGGTGGAAATCTTTGTAGCAAGTTTCTCTTAAGGAACTGATTCAGATTTGTAAGATACCCATTCCCCAATAGATAAATCGTCAAAGAATATAAACAGTTTTCAGAGGAGAAATAAATTCAAACTGTCACATGGAAAAAATGCTCCAGATGCTACTAATAGTTAGAGAAAAGCAATCTAAAACAACTCTGAGGTTTTACTTTATACCCATCAAAATTGACCAAAAAAGGAGACTTAAACTGGTTGGAGCAGTTGTGTTAAAACAGGCACTGTTGATGGAGCTGTGAACTGATCCAGCCATTCTGGAAAGCAATTTGGGAGTAAATCTCCAAAGTCACTAAACAGTGTAGAACTTCCAACCCAGAGAGATCATTCTTACATGGGTATCTAATTAGTGACTTTGGAGCATGTTTGCATGTGGCTGTTTGATGGCTTGCGTTGCTTCCTTTAAAAACTGCCTGTTCATGTCCTTTGACTGTCTCTTGGAGAATTACTTTTGTCATATGTATATTTGAAACTGTTCCTTGTAAATCTTGAACATCAGACTCTTATTAGAGAAAGTTTTTTTCAAAGACATTTTCCCCAGGTTTATAGAAGTTTCCCTTCTAATTTTTTAATTCTGTTGGTTTTGTTTGTATAAAAACTGTTTAAATTTTTTATAATCAAAATTATTTATTTTATATTCTGTAACTGTCCTTTCCTTGTTTGATCATAAATTCTTCTCCTACCGGAAGTAGTCTTTCCTACCTTGCTTTTCTTAATTTGTTTGTAATGTTATCTTTGACATCTAGGTAAATGTATCCATTTGGAATTTTACCTTTGAGATGTTAATCTAAACCTAATTTCTGTCAGAATGCTTTGCAGTTTGCCCAGCAGTTTTTGTTGTCAGCTCTTAACTTGGTGCGTGCCCAGGGTCTTTGAGCGCATTGAGCACTGTGCTCTAGTGTTCTTTTCCTTCTGGATACTGAGTAACTTTTGACAGTAGCATTGTTACCTCCATTCAAATGTCATGGCTGTTGAAATAGTTGGTGTTTAGTAGAATTGATAAAGTGAATAAAGCAGGGGCAGTGAAAAATAGAAAATTAGCAAGTTTTATTAAATCCTTACTATTTGCAAAACATTACACTAGCCCCTGGGGATGCAAAGACAAGAAGATGCTGGTCTCTGCAGTTAAGGAGTTTAAATTTACTGGGGAGATTGAGGGGACGGGTAACAATTAATCATTTGAGGAGAAGGAGAGACCACTAATGACTGAAGAGATCAGTTAAGTCTTTCTATAGGAGATGGCCCCTGAGCTAAGCCTTGAAGAAAGCTCAGGATTCCAAGAGACAGAAATGAGCAGAGTTCATTGGAGGTACATGAGACAGCCGGTGCAGAGACACAAAGTAGAAAAATGACACACTGATTTGGGGAGTAAAATAGCTTGGTTGTGACTCCCTCTGACCCTGAAGAAGTGTACATATACTCAGAGGCTAGCGTTTTGCTTTTGGAGGCACACTCATTGGAAGAGTGTTGGTGTGGAGATTCTGGGTAGCCATTGAACACTGCCGGCCCCCCCCTCCCCTCCCCACCCCCGCCATGTGTGCTACGGTCAGACAGAAACCTGTCTTGATCTGTTTATATTGTCTCTGTTTGTATTTGCTCAGGATGGTGACTTTTTCCCCTGAACTAAGTGAATGATATACGTGTGTTTAATTAAAGTAAGATTGTTAACCCCTTAAAGTTGCTTTCCTTAGAAAAGCATATCGAAGAACCTGTGCTAGCCGCCCTCCTGTGTGCTGGTGCTGCAAGTAGCATAGTTGTTACACCAGCGTAGCTTAGCCAAATGACCTGCCCTATGTTCAGTGAAACCTGTTTTAAATAGACTCTGTGATTTTGAGGAAGATAAGAAACTAAAAGAAGAATCCTTCCGTTCGCCATATAAGTTTGCTTTATTATTATCAGCATAGAAGATGTTCTCTGTTTATTTTCCCTTTCCTCTTCAGAACCAGGAAAGGAAGCACAGAACATATGTCTTTGTGCTTATTGTCACAGAAGTGCTGGAAGACTGGGAGGACTCTGTCAGTATTGGTAAGTTATCCATACTGTTGAGTGTTCAGAGATGTCCTTCTAAGTAACACCGCACCAGGTGGTCCTTGGTAGATGATACAATCTCAGAAGGATCATGAATTATTTATAGAAAAAAATAGGAAAGTCTTTAAAAAGAAAGGTGGGGAGGGGGAGGAAGCCCATAAACCTTTAAAATTCAAAGAGTGAGAATTTTAGAATTTATGTTAAATAAACTAAAATTCCCTCCTCACTTTCCCTCCAATGGCCTCCAGGCCTATCAGTGAAAAACAGAAAACAGTAGAGTATATTGAATTTATTTCTAAAATCATATCATTTTTCTGAAAGAAAGAAAAAAACCTGACTCAGTAATTAACATTTGTATTGTTCAACTTGTGCCAAACTGTTCTTATTTCTTTAGAAAGCAAAACTGTTATCAGGGAGTTTTTATTGTAGCCCTCTTAGAATCGTAAGATATTATCTAGTGTTGGAAGGGACTGCAGAAGCCAGCTAGTCCGCTCCTCTCATTTTGGAAGTGAAGAAACTGAGGCCTCAAAGGTTAAGTGACTTGGCCAGGGTCATCCATAGTCTTAGATTGATCCAGCAACTTCATTGTTTGTGGGGCAGGCTGTCTCCAAAAAACCATTTGATCTTTTGCAAGTTTGGTTGTTCTGTATGTTTTGTAGCGTCAGAGGGAAACAGATAGTCTATGGGGTCTCTTTGTAGACTAGCGATAGGATAAGGAGCTTTTCCTTGCTTCCCTGACACTCCTATCACTCTTTTTACCCCCAACAGGAAGGAAAAGGGATTGGTTTAAAATAGAAGATGCCATAGAAGTGCTGCAGCATCACAAACCCGTGCAGGCCTCTTACTTTGAAACCTTGAGGCAAGGCTGCCTGGCAAACAACGGCACCCTGGTTATGGGCACTACGTACTCGGTTACTAGTCAGAGCTCGGTGCCAGACATTAGATGACTGAAGACATCCTCCTAAGAAAAACAGAAATTGGAAAATAGACTGAAATCCGGATCTCCTTCCTCTCCCTGATTCTCTTTTCCCCCATCTTCACATGCCTCCTCTTTCAAACAGCCTGAAACAGAGGAAGTGTTCTTTGATAATGTTGCTGTTTGGTACTAAGTGGAGCTTTTTTTCCTTTTTTCTTTTTCTAAAAAATCCTCTTTAGGGGGCTAAGGGTGGGATGGGTCTGTATTTTGTAAAGTGTATTTTGTGCATGACGTGTCCTTTCCCTTCTCTGTGAAGAGAGACGGGCAGCTTCTCCTCTGCTTTGCACTCTGAAGCGTTCCTATCTGTCCAATTCCCATCCTGGCCAGACATTTTCCTCTTTTTTAAACTAAAAGATACTAATGCAAGACCATCTCTTCCAGGAGTCTGCCCTGTAATGTACTGTTCAGACCTGCAAGTTGGTCGTGTTCAGTGTACAATGCATTTATATACACATTATATATTGGCATATAATATGTAAATAAATGATTGTAGGAGGACACATTTAAGAGTCTAATTTTGCAGAATTTCTTTCACTTGGCGTGCTTCAGAGGAGAAGAGAGTTTCTTAAGTAATCTGCCTAGTAGGGTTAAGCTTATTTTTTTTAACAGCCCTAGGCCAGTTTCCCTGTTCATTCTTCAGCTTTCCCACCCTTGGTCATTTGCTATGACAACCTGGGTAAGGAAAGAATTGGAGGACCTTCAGACTGCCCCTGGTGCTCACAACCTTCTGTCATCTACGTTGGTGTTGCTACTCTGTCCGAAGAAAACATGAAGAACACTTTACTTCTTATTACCCAGGCAGGAGGAGCAAGTAGCCCCAGTCTAGATCCAGTGAAAGAATGATACAGTTGAATCTCAGCCTGCCCTGATGACGATGGGGATTTGAACTGGAGCTCTTGGGATTAAAATCTCTAAAGAACTGGAATAGCCAACGCCAATTCTGTCCTGTTTGTAGTTGAGGATCTCTCTCCCTCCTTTTGTCCATATGCCTTATTGTGCTGAACTGGATATCGTATTTGTGCTAAAGCACCCGACTGTGCTTTCCCCAGTGTAGCCGCACGTGTTCCTCCTCTTCTGTGTGAGGGCAACTGTATTGTGTCCCCCAGAAGAAGCATATGAGGGGAGAATTCATGTGCCCACTGTCGTGTTTGTGGTGTAGCAGCACTTGTAATTTTACCATGGAGCATGCTCAAAATACTGTCTCCTGCTGTGTGGATGTGAAAGGTACAGCTTCTGCCCAGAAGTACCAGTGTAGAGGACTCTTAATCATTTATTAGAATAGCTACATGATGTATTGGCACACTTTAAACTCTTGTGTTGGTTTAGTGATGTTTCAGAATGTCTTTATTTGCCAACTGTGCTGTTTAGTTGGGAAATAAAAGGGAGATGGTTGTGAGTTTGGGGGATGGGCGGGGGCAGGGCATTAGTTAATCCCTGGCTTGGGACAGGAGGTTGTTGCTAGGTTCTTAGTAGCATCTCCTTTGTCAAAACATAGCCAAGATGTGAAATTAAATCTGCAATACTCTTTTATTTAATAATTCTAATAAATATGTAGACTTTCAAAAAGGGTTTTTTCTTCCCTCCCATTAAAAGAGGAACAAATAAGTCTGGTAGACCTATCAATTTAGGTGTCTGACTCTGGAGAAGAAGGTAGCCGATTTTAGAAGCTTTCAGACAGGAAGATCGCAGCAAAGCAAAGCTTTGAACTACAGGGCCAAAAAGCAGTACTAACATTTTGTCAAAATATAGTAATCCCATACTAATAAAGTCGTTTATGTCCATGGTTCAGGATGAAATAGAGCATTACACTTTGAGTCTAAATGCTGAACTTGGTTTTCCATGCAGCCGTTTAGAAATGAATAAACCATCTCTTTTTAAGAATCCCACCCCCACTTGAAAGCCCTCCGAGGCCCTGCCTAAAAATGCCAAGAAAAACAAAAACAGATCAAACATTCAAGGCCTAAGTAGCATCCCAAGTACACAGCCATCTACTGCTGCGGTCACTTCTGTCTGCCTTTTCTTAAAAGGCACCTTTAACGGCATTTTGAAAATGTTGTTGGTCTGTTAAATTCAAACATAAGGGCAGAACGCTGTTAATGATTGCTGGTGGCTTTGTTGTTTGGGTCAGGAAAATGGGTTGCAAGGAAGTATTTTAATGTAGCATGAATTAATGCTATTAATGCCCTTAGCTGGCGGGGCTTGTACCCATAGTTAAAATTAGTGCATTGTAGTTCACTTCCAGTGAATGTAGGTTTTGTTTTTCCTTTCCGTATCGCAGATTCCATTCCTGTCCTTTTCAGTATGGATTGGAAATCTCTTACGATAGAACAGGTGGCTTGATCTGATAGACGGATCCCTTGACTTTTAACTTCCTTAGCCCCATATCCCCAAAGAAAACAAGGAACAAGAAAGTGCATACATATACGTAAACCATCTATGTAATACTTAAGAACATACCCTGCTGATTTGGCTCATATTTCAGGAGCCGCGTACATTGTGTCTACTGAGTGACCACCCTCTAGAAAAGAGTAAAAATGGGTTGGCTCTTTTTTTCCTTTCAAAAATATTTTAAAATTTATGTTCCCTTTTTACCTTTAAAAGTTTGTGAAGATTGCAGCCATTTGGTAAAGCTTCTAATTGGGTCTGAGGCTTCATTCATTGGGTGCCAGTAGGACTGTCCCCCCTTTCCTGGAGACAAAGAAGGGGGTGGGGAGTGTGCATGCGTTTGTGTGTGTGATATACCTAACACGAAAGTGCGGTCATTGAATCGACTTTTCTCGAGTCAGATGCCGATGCTCTGTTGTACAGAAATTCCCTTGCTGTGGCCCTGTGAAATTGGGGAATTGAAATGGATCAAAGAGATGAGACACTTGGGTTTTTCTAAGATTGCGTAGTTTCAGAGTCGTTGCTCTGCACAGTTTGCGAGGCCACGTCACATGTGCTGCACAGCTCAGCAGTAGGACTGTGCTCTCAACCCCAAGTCCAGGGCTAGAAAACACCTCCGTGGAAGTAACATAAAGTAGTTGAGGTGTGTGATACGGGAGCTTTGCCATCCTGTTTGTACAGTCAAATTCCTCTGTAGTGAAAAAATGTTGGTTAGTAGCCCATGCTAGACCCTTTTACTCAGAAGAAAAGAATATTTTAGTCTTTGTGGTTTATAAGGAAGGGGGGGTGGGGGGAGTCGTGTAATGGAGACTTCTGGGTAGGGTACATGCTCAAGGCTTCTATTTACCTTCTTAAACAGGCACCTTTTAGACCCAAGTATGTAATCTGCTTTGTGTACTGAAAAATCGATAATTTCCATTGAATGCGCTGATGCCTTTAAGTCTGAATAACAGTTTTCCCCCCACTTCCTTTTCCTTTAAATCAGTTTATTCTGAGCCATGTTTACTTTTAAAATTAATAAAGATTTCGCAACCATAATGTGCTCCCTACCTAGCACTGTGGTGTTCAGTACTTCTTCAGTGTTCTTGAAGCCTGAGCTGAGAATATACTTAGTATGTGCAATAGAATATGTAGTAACTTCCATAGTATCACAATTCTTCTGTGGTGTGCATGTGTGTGTGTCGGGGGAGAGGGCTGAAGACATAGAGATGTGGTATAATCAGTAATGTCCTCTGGTTGGGATTCCATTTGCATTTCAGAAAATAACCTGCAGCAAGAAAATAAGCTGGAATACAGAATGATTAACTCACGCAGCTATATATGGGGAATCTAGCTGCGAAGTGATTTTTTTTTTTTGAAGATACAGAAATCAAGTGTTTTGGTGTGTGTCTCTTCCTCTCCACCCCTCCCCCTCTTTTTTTAATCTCTAAAAAAGGCAAAGGACTGCTTGAAGCTCACATAGTTTTGTCACACTGCCTAACCACATTGACATTCTCTTAATGTAAACCACACTGAGATCAGGCTTGCCCCAGAAAGGCATATGAGACTTGGAAATTGGGGAAGGGAAAATCTTACAAAGTTGGGCTCTGGTGCTCTCAAGATGGGCAACGAGACTAGCTTATTTCGACGTGTGGTGATGGAGAAGAAATCTAAGGAAAAATATGGGTCTTGTTTGGCAGTTACTGTTCTGACCTTGAAATTAGAAACTCTTGGAATCCAGAGAGGCCCTTGAATGTCTTTCCTCTTTTTGGATTCCCCTTCTCAGATGTCACCAAAAACGAGAGGATGCTCTGGGATTGGGGGGAAAAAGAAGAAAGGAACTGAGATAATATTTGACTGTGGTGCATGTGTATGTTCTATTTAGATGAGAGGAAAAAAAATTTGATAGGTTGTTTCTATCATGGTCCACTTAGTGGAATCAGAAATCTCATTTCCTACCGGAGACTGACAGCCTTTAATTCTGTTCAGTTGGCCTTTCAGTGGGTTCTTAATTTTTGGACAAATGTATTCAATTTTTTTCACAAAGATTCACCATTTTCTTAGCCCAGAACCTCCCTGGAGATGTGGAGAACTTGGACTTTTCATATATGGCAAAATCATGCTTTTCCCATTGAGAAGGACCAAATGCAAAACATTAATTCACCCTATTCTACTTTAAAGAAAAAAACCTGTGTAGTAGCTCTAGGACCACTCCATTGGAGGCTCAGCCTCTACTGCAAGCAACCATTTAGTTTTAAGCTTGGGGGCTACCATTGATAGCATTGATTTCATTAGGATTTCTGAAAAATGGAAATACGGGGCGTGGTGGATATACAGACTGATGAGTAATTCTAACTCAGAAATCCACTAATTGACTGATACTGGAGGGGATTCTACTAAAAAGAAAATTTTTTTTATTTATAATAAAAGATAACATAAAATCACCAGTATGATGTAATTCTTAGGCTATTGTCTTATCAGCAATCAGACGGTTAATTATATACATATATATATATATATATATATTGCTTTTTGGCAGTGCAAGTCAGGTTAAGTGACTTGCCCAAGGTCACACAGCTAGTACATGTGTCAAGCATCTGAGGCTGAATTTGAACTCGGGTCCTCCTGACTCCAGGGTCGGTGCTCTACTCAGTGCACCACCTAGCTGCCCCTCTGATTCATATTCAGTTGAATATGTTTTAATTAGCTTTAAATACAAAAGAGTAAGATAGATATGATTTCATTTTGCTAAGCTTTTCACATACCCTAATTACATCAAATGCAGAGAGAAAGCTATCAGTTAAAAAAACGACAAAACCTGAGGTTGGGGAGCAAAAATGTCAGCACAAACTACCAATGTGCCAACTGTTGATAGACATTCACTGTGGCATTCTCTTCAGAACAGCAAAGCATTTATCTAGGTGTTGAATTCCAGGCGAGTTGGTCTGATCATAATCTCTGTATATGCGCCTAGAGCCAAGAATGCTTATCACAGCTTAATAGTTTAACATGTACTCAAAGGATCATTTATTTGCCAGGTGTGTTCCTGGCAACGATTTCAGCAGAATTAAGAAGAACTGGGCCAGGCAGGAAGGATACTCGAGTCTATGAAAGCTGCTAGAATTTCTTTAAAAAAAAAAAACAAGTACTGGGAGCTCAAACCACACTATTTTCTGAAGTCTCTTTTACTCCTGGAGCTCAGGATATGGTGACTTAACGATTTATCTAGTGATGTTGCCCTTAAATTCACACTGGTAATAATCCCAGTGAGAATCTTCCTGAGCAAAGCATGCATGGAGCAGCTTTGCCTTAATTGACAATGTTTGCCTGACAGAGTACTGAAGGTTTTCTTTTGCAGAAGGCGAAAGGACTGGGGTGCATGTAGTCCTGTCCAACTTGGTATCCTTCAGCAGAGCTCTTTTAACTGTATTCTCGTGGCTGAGTTGGTATACTTTCTGTTCAAAAGTATAAAGCTGATTTTTCTCTGTATCTTGGGTGTCCAAGGAATACACAGTGTTAAGTATACTTAGGGAAACTTTTGCTAACATGAGTGATTGGGGTGGGGGGTGGGAGATAAGCAGTTGGGAATGTTTTGGGATAGGGGACAGTCTTTAAGGATTAGAAAATCTATATAAGTTAACGTAGGAACTAACGTTGAATTGAACCATTCTTAGGTGATCCTTAGCAAAGAGCAGAGACTTGAAGCAAAAGTTAGATCTATGCTTCCAAAGCCCTGAGGAAGATGGAAACTGAGGGCAAGAAGCCAGTGTTCTCCCTGAGCCGGCACATGAATCAGCAAGGCCAAAGAAGGGATGCGCAGCTGTCACTTGGGTGAGAGAATCCAACTCTTTTGCCTTGTTCCACATATGAGTGGAGACTATCGCTCTCCAATCTGAAGCATTCAGACTTCTTACTTAACATGACAGCTTGCCTCTCCTGCTGCACATGATTATATACAGAAAAGGCCATGTTGTCTTGGTCTGTGGAGTTCAGAATCCTCAGAATTCATGTAAATGGGTTATGCTACACTGTCCTTAATAGAAATGATTCATTTCAGCCCCAGTAGAGTGTAATAACTGCATGGGATTGTATCATTTATTAGTAGAGAAAGGGCTTGAAACTGGTTTGAAATGGAAAGAATTTGAATGTAGCTTTGTAAAGATATGGTCTGAAAATTTCACAGATAGTTTGTAGTCAAAGTTCCGGACCCTCGAATGTGTATTTGATGGGCCTGACTTCAGGGAAATTTGCCTGTTAAAGCTTTGGTTTCTCTAAACTGGGAGTGTTTGTAGGTTCTTCAGCTGGTGGTGTGAACTCACAGAAAAAGATGTGTGTATCAGATTGTCTTTTGTTTGAGGAAGTAACTGAGAGTGTGAGGATGTTGGAAGTGTGTGTTAAGCAAGAATCTCTCACACATTCATTTGTGTCAGGGCTGCAAAAGTGGCAACAAATTAATATCTTCATGTCTTGCAATTACCAGCCAATCCTTTATTTCAAGTACGTTGTCTCTGTCACCACTGATGGCCTTTTGTAAAGGATAAGCATGAAGTATTGAGAGCCAAAAGTCAAGCTGCATGTGATGTACCGGTAACGTGTGGTCTCTCCAAACAGGTTGCTGGCCGTGGAGTACTTGGCACTGGGTGATACAAATTGTCACTTGCGTTATAACACTAGTCTTTTTTTAAGTGAATCCAGAACCGCCAATCCCACTTTCCTCCATAGCAGCATTCCCTCGAGGGTGAAATGGCCCCATATAAAGGCATCATGTTTGCTTCTTAGGTGAATATGAACAAATGTTTCCAGGAGATCTCAGGTTGAGGCAAAGAAGCAGAATGTATCTGTTCTTTTTTTCCCCCAAAAGGGCAAAAAAAAAACCAAAACCCTTCCATAATCCTTTCTCTGCCCATCACCATGTTTTAGCAGAGGGGCACTGTTGTAGAAAAACAGCTAACATTAAGTAATGATTTCAAAACTGAGTCTCAGAACCCAAGGCTTCCTCATCCAGAAACCAGCCCTCAGATCTTGAAGCCTGGTAGCTCTGTTCTGACCCCACAGGGCCAATATCTTAAGATTTTGTTGTTCTTTTCAGGCCAGGGGGAAGAAAAAGTGCTGGCATATTGTTGTTAGGCATTGCTTGTGACACATTTAGGGGGGGAAGTGGGCTTCCTGCTTGTGGTCTTGGGTCGTGTCCAACCATCCTCAGGCCAGAGAATGCAAATACTTCTTTGCTAGGGTTGTATGTTTTGCGTCTCTGAAAAGAACAGCTTAAAATTTATAGTCTCAATTATCTCTAAAAGAGGAACATTGAACAAGTGATCCTGAGGGAGAGCTCATTGGGCTGTGGAAGCAGAGGAGCTGCAGGGCCCTTCAGAGGCCGAAGGATTGTATTCCCTACACCTCATGCTCTTCGTTACTGATTCTGGTTAGTGGAGTTGTGGTTTGAACTCTCCCCTTTCCTCCCATCATACCCCATTCACACTTACTGAAAATAACCTTCATAACACAAAAGTTAGGTGAGCTTTCCGGGGGTCCATTTCTCTTGACTTCTTGTCCTCCACTTGTGGCATCTTAACGGCTTCTAAGGAAGTTGCTTTAATTTCTCTCTAGGAATGGGAACAATTCTGAAGCCTGGATATGGAAGGAATTGCAGGTTTTGCTTTTTTTCAGGCTTCATTCCTCTTCTCCCTGCCCCCTTTCCCTCTTGTCCTTTGCTAGCAAGACGGGTTCAATTCAATGTGTAGAAAAATATGACTGAATAAGAAAGATCATGAAGGCCAATTTCAAACTGTGAACGGTCTGCGCATACACAGGAGCATGCGCGCTCACACACCTTTTCTCCCTAAGGTAATGAGGTGGGCATGTTTAATTTTCCTTCCATTGTCTCATCAATAGAAAATAAAGCCATCCCTCCCATCTGTAGTCTAGATGAAGCTTTGATGGCACCACTAAAAGTCTCCCAGCCGAATTTTTTAAAAATCCTGATATTAATATGTCTGAGTGTGCGGTTCCTTTATATGTTAATCAATTTCCTTCAACTTGAGTTTTGTGTGAGGGAAAGGCATTGGAATTGTAGGTTGTAATCTCGTGCCAACAAATAAACACTGGTATTTCACATGTACTTCTGCCTGGTGTCCTTATTTCTTAACAGCAATTTCCCAGTTCCTCGCAGTTATTCCTGCCAGTGTTTCTCTCGAGTGGTCCCTTATCAGTTGGACCAGCAAAAAAGGAAGTACCACTGTGCAAACTGCTTTTCAGCAACTCAAACCAGGAAAGGGCCTTGCCGCTGGTAGATAGTTTGTTCAGGATGGCGATCTACGGAGGGGAGAGGCCACAAAGCACATTACAACAAGGCCAGAGTTCAAAATGAGGAAGGAGAGTGAGGTCTTAGAGTAGCTGGAGATGGTTTCGTGAAGAAGGTGGGTTTTAGAAGATGTCTTATGTTTAGATAGATGGAGAAAGGGGGGAAAGCGAGGCAAATTACCAAGAGAAGGAAATGAACAAAAAGACGGGAAGAGCAGAGTGCTTGAGAAGGTGTGGAAGGTAAAGTTGGATCGTTAAGGTGGGGATGGATTCGGTCGATCTTAAATCAAGAAGAGGCATGTAGATGATGCAAGAAATGAAGTTTTTTGAACATGTCGCAGCCTCAGAACGATTCTTTATGTTGATTTATCAAACAGTGAGCAAGATGGCTTTCATGGAAAGAGGACAGAGAAGAAAGCCCAGCTAGAAGACTGTTGGTGCTTTCTCTAAGGACCTTCCTAACTCTTAAGATTTTATTGCCCTCAGGAAAATTGACCTTCCCGAGGTTGCACACCAAAGTAGTGGTGGATATGGAACCTAAACCCAGATCTGACTCTAAAGTCACTCCTTCCACGAAGTCCTGTTAAGTTCTGGCCCTCTGACCAATAACTAGACATTGGGCCGAGAAGTCAAGTTGGCAGATATTAGGTTTGGGGCTTCTGATGTTCTCTCTTCACCGTTGGAGAGTTTCCACTGCCCTCACATTCTCTTGGCTGTTCAGACCTCCCTCCCCCTCTAGCAGTTTGAACATTGTCTCATCATCCGAGTTCCTTTCCTCATCTGTCTTATGTTCCCTTCATTCAGGGAACTGCTTACTACTGAACACAATAGATTAGCCCAAAATTGAATTTAACATTACATACATCTTCATGGAATTTCTGGGCTTCACACTTTACAGAAGACATTGATAAGCTTCAGAGGAAGACAACCAGGATGAAGAAAAGTTTATATCATATGAAGACTGGTTAAAGGAATTATCTAGCCTGAAAATACATAACAGTAGCTAAAAGGCAAACACATTGGAGAAGAATTAGACTTATTCATTTTGGCTCCAGAGGACAAATGTGAACAGCGGGTCGAAGGTGCCGAGAGGCAGATTTAGGCTTGATGTTCAGGAGTGAGGAGGCGGGGAGAGGTGGGGGCTAGGCAAAGTTAACCAAAAGAATGTACTGTTTTAAGAGAGAGTGGGTTTCTAGTCCTTGGAGGTTTTTCAAGTGGAGGCTAGATAGTCATTTGTTGAAGTAGCAGGGATTCTTTTGGGGGCGTGGGTTGGACTAAATGGCCATTGAGTATCTTCTCAGCTCTGAAATTCTGTGATTCAGTAGTGGGGTGAGGAGCTTAGTTTAGAAGCAGTAGAAACAGAGAAGGGCCAGATGCAAGAAAAATTGAAGGAAGAATCAGAACAGTGCTAAGGTCAAGTATTAGAATGAAGGAAAGAGTTAAAGATGACTTAAAGATTTTGAGCCGGTAAATGGGAAGATGATGATGTAAGTGGCAGAGGAAACCATTGCAAGGGTAGCATGGGTGCTGCTTAAGAGTGCCAGGGCTGGGGAACCTTTGGCCTCGAGGCTGCCTTGGGGATTTGTTCTGGGAAGTTTGGATTCAGTCTATGGACCACAGTTGAGGAAGTAAAGGGCCACAGGTGGCCTCCAGGCCTGGTAGGTTCCCTACCCCTGACACTTCGCTGAAGTCTAAACCATGGTTTGCATCTGATGCAGCTTGGCTTGTTTTGCATTTGAATTCACCTCCCATTGATGAGGTTAAAGAAAAATGATGATGGTAGGGAATCATGTGTTTCTAGGGATGCTTGAGACCCCAAAACACCAACACGCCGGGTCCTGCTGAATGAATTCCACTCAAACCTTCTCAGCCAAGGAAAAACAAAGTTTATTAAAGATTTGCCAGAGTGGGTTGTCTTAAGAAATCTCACCCTTTGTGATGCTTTTTTTCACAAGTGGGCCAGATTCAATCCAATGAGCTAGATTGAATCTGAGCGACTTCATGGAGGCAAGATGAGATTTATATACAGAAAGACTGTGGGAGGGATTGAGGGGTGGTTGAGTAGTCTGGGGTGACTAGAGGAGGGGTTTAGGAAGGGACTTGAGGAGGAGTCTATGGAAGATCTTGATTGGACTGGGGTGAATAGAAGTCAAGACTCCAGGAAACAAGAGAATGGGATTTTGGTAGGATTAAGGGTGGGAAGCTGCTGGGCTAGGCCAGGTAGAGATTTGGGCCTAGTAATAAGGAAAGGCTTATGGCTCTGGGAGGCCACATCTAGTGGGAAGATTCAAGGAGAGTTCAAGGGTGTTCCCAGAGACTGTACTCCAGATTCAAGAGGGTTCCCAGAGATTGTACCCTCAAACAAATGGGACTGAAATTCTTTTAGGGTCAGGGATGAAGGTCTCAGCTTCTGAAATTGCTTTCTGCTGGCAAGGAGTGTAGAGCTGTCCCTGCCTCGATGGGTCTAGTTCAAGGGGTACATAGCCTGAGCAATGACCTGGAAATTGATGGCTTGGAGCCTGGAGGAGACAAACCTGGCAAGGAGGTTAAGCAAACAACCAAACAGGCAGTATAGGAGCATAGAGAAGGGACAATTTCCCTGGAGGGAATTAAAGATGACTGTTTCGTACCTAGCTCCCCTAACCACTTGTTCTGTGTACCACACTGCTTTGGGGTTCAGGAGTGTGTGGCACACCCGAAGAATTAGGTCAGGGGTATCTAAGAGCAAGGCTTGATATTTGGTGAGCCTGTGGCTAGCCAGCCACTGGTGGCTCTCTGCTTCTAGGCTGCTCTGACCTCGCTGGGGAATCAGAGCTTCTAGGGGCTAGTCAGCTAGAGGTTTAGAAGCTTCCCCAGTTAGAGTGGCTGTAGCAGCCAGCCATCGAGTCTAATTGTTTTGAAAAACAGGCAACTGGTTTGGGGTCAGGTCCTAAGGATTGGATTAGGATTCCCAAAACTTGTCCTCTCTTTTTATCAACATGCAGAGTGAAAAGTCTTTCTAGATTAGGTAAAGCTAATGCTGGAGTGGTGGTCAATTTAGTTTTCAAAGTCCTAAAAGCTTTAAGCGGGTCTGGGCCCCACTCTACAGGGAGTGAGTCAGGGCATTGGATATTGAAGGTGATGGAGGGGAACCATGGCTGGGGTGGCAGAAGTAGCTTGCCCAGGAATTCTCTGATCCCAAACAATTGGCTCAACTGTCTCCCACACCTCAGGGGAAACATGAGGGAAAAGGGAGTTAGGAAGTTTAACTGGAGAAAATTGGCTCCCCAATTTCCCCATAAGGTCCCTTCCAAACAAGGGGACAAGGCAAGAGGAAAGCATGAGGAATGAGTGTTCAAACAACAGACCCTCAAGTAGGGAGGGGAGGGGGTATATCTGGAGACATCCCTTAGTTTCCCCTTTGATGCCAGTGACTGTTTGGGTCAAGGAGTGGGTAGGTCCAGAGAAATTGGTTAAAACAAGAGAACGTAGCTGTGATAAAGTGGGTAATCTTCCCTGCAGCCTCAATTTTATCCAGAACTCCACCCGAGAGGTGGAGAAAGTGGGAGCACTGCCAAGCCCCAGGCTTTCCCCTCCTTCCGAGTCTTGAGAAGACTGGAGGACAGGGTACTGGGAGGTGTCTCTACCACTTTTCAAACCTCGGGGACAATCCCTCCTCCAATGTCCCTCCTGGTCACATGCTGGGCAAGGTCCTGGAGGCGTCAATCCTGGGGGCTTCCTCTGGGGGGCACCCTCGAGAGGCACTCCTTGGACCAGTGACCCTCCTTGTGACATTGAAAGCAGGATTCCACTCTGCCCAAGTCGCAGAGCTTCCTCCAAGGGGGTGCCCTGGAGGGGCACTCCTTGGGTCTTTTCCTGGCCATGGCAGCAGCCAAGAATTGAGCATGTTCTCTGTCTCTAGCCCTTTCCCACATTCCCTTTCCTGTGCTGCAACCAGGTCTCCATCGTTAAAGACTCCAAAGGCCATCTCCAGTAATTGGGCTTGAGGTGTTTGGGGTCCCATTGCCAATTTCTGCATTTTCCTCCTAATATCTGGGGCAGAGTGATTAATGAAATACATATTACATATTGCTGCCCCTTCAATAGAATCAGGATCCAAATTTGTATACTTTTTAATAGCTTCTACTAGCTGGTTTTGGAAAAGGGCAGGGTTTTCCTTTTCTCCCTGAGTAATTTCCCTAATTGAAAATTTATCTGCTTTTGAAATGCTGTTTTAGGCCTTCTAACAGGCAAATTACCATATGGTCTCTCTTTCCTCTATCCTCACTCTTGATAATTCCATCCTGGGTCACTAGTGGGAACAGCACCTGTTTCTGGGGGATATTTTATGGGGTCATTGCTAGCCAAATGATCCCCAAATTTTTGGGCATGTTTACAGATTCTCCTCTTCCCTTCAGTGGTACAACAGGTAGAGAAGAAGATATGCAAATCACACCAAAAAAGCTCAAATTGTAGGGACAGATCCCTAAAACCCTCAGTAAACTTAGTGGGGTCTTCCGAGTATCTCCCCAGTTTCTCTTTAACCTGAATGAGATCCAAAATGGAGAACAGAACAGGCGCTCTAATTGCCCCACTGGGTGAGGCAGGTACTTTCCTCGGGGGGAAAAAGCCTTGAAGGCACTGTGGGGACTGGAGCTTGGGGAGAGAGATCTGGCTGATCTGTGTTAGACTGGAAGTGGGGGGCGGGGGGAGGGGATCTGGCTAGCAAGGGAAAAGTTCAGCTGGTACCTGAGAAGGGGTAGGGGTCAGAAGGGGAATTACCTCGGAGACCTGAGAGGATTCCACCTCAGAGAGAGGAGCCAGGGGAGGAGGTACTGCCATGGTGGGCAGGGCCCGAGGCTGGAACCTAAGTAGGGGTTGGCTGGGGTGGGGCAGGGGGTAGGGCCCATGGTGATAGATACTGCAGAGCCTGCAGTAGGGGCAGGCCAGGCCAGAACCTGAGTAGGGGTCCCTTCAAGGGAAGGGGCCACAGAGGGAGGCACCTCAACAAGACCCTTGGCTGAGATCTAAGCAGGGGTCACCAAGTGGGGAGGAGATGCAGGGTAGGAGACTTGGACCGTGAAGAAGCCAGAAAAAGAGGGGGGTTGGGCTAGAGGAAAAGGGAAGGGAAACCAAGGGAAAGATGGGATGGCCAAGGAAGGGGGACCACAGGAAACAATGGTGCTCAGGGGAGGTTGGGGAGCAGGAGGATGAGCTGGGGCTGAAGCCCTGGGGGCCATAAGAAGGGGGTCATCCAAAATGCAGTATTGACCCTCATTGCCCCTTTGTGGAGGGGATCTAGCTATGAGCATCTTGCAATCTTTTCTGAGATTGGGGTTCCGAGAGAGGTTGAGGAAGGCCGTTATGTACAAAATTTCTCTCCATTTTCCTTCTCACTAGCAGTACAACTCCAGCTGCAAGGGAGTATTATATTGTAAAGGCCCAAAACTGGGCCACGACACGTGGCCTTCTACTTGATACTGAGGCCAAACAGTGTTGCAAAAGAACACCAGCTTTTTCTTTTTAAGTTGTTTAGAGAAACTAAATTTTTTCCAATTTTGTAAAAGATAACCCAAAGGCGAATTTTTGGGGATTGAAGAGGATTGACCCATTGTGGGCTTGGGGGGCTGGAAGTCTCTCCCTCCACAAGGAGGATCTGGGAATAAGCCTCAAAAAGGAACAAAACAAGACAGAAAAAAATACAAACACAAAAAGGTACTGGGGGTTTTCCCATTTCCTAGCACTGACAGAATTGAGAAAAGTGGGCATGTACTTCCAGATAGGGCGTCTGTCCTTGTCCTCTATGCTTCAGAAGCTAAGCCCAGGTCCATGGTCTCGAACATAACTAGTGGACCGAGAACCTGAGTGTCAGGCTGAGTACAAGACCGCCTCGCAGCTGTCTGACCTCCTGGGACTTGGGAAGTCAGGCCTGAAAAGCACCTCCAAAATGCTTGGAGAGTGAGAAGGGGCTTGAGAGAGGGGGAGGCTTATGTACCTGCCAGTCTTGGCTGGAGAAGAACTTGAGATTAATAGCATTCCCGGTGTCAGGGAACCAAAATGACGAGGTTAAAGAAAAATGATGATGGTAGGGAACCATGTGTTTCTAGGGGTGCTCAAGACCCCAAAACACCAACACGCTGAGTCCTGCCGAATGAATTCCACCCAAGCCTTCTCAGCCAAGGAAAAAGACAAAGTTTATTAAGGATTTGCCATAATGGGTTGTCTTAAGAAATCTTACCATCTGTGACAGCAGGCCAGATTCAATCTGAGCACCTTCCTGGAGGCCAGGTGAGACTTACATACAGAAAGATTGTGGGAGGGATTGAGGAGTGGTGGAGTAGTCTGGGGTGACCGGAGGAGGGGTTTAGGGAGGGTCTTGAGGAGGAGTCTAAGGAGGATCTTGATGGGACTGGGGTGACTAGAGGTCAAGACTCCAGGAAACAAGAAAATGGGATTTTGATGGGATCCTGTGTGGGAAGTAGCCAGAGGCAATGCGGAGGTAACCAAGATTTGGGTCTAGTGGTAATGGAAGGCTTATGGCCTCAGGTGAAGGCCAGATCTAGTTGGAAGATTCAAGGAGAGCTCAAGGGGGTTCCCAGAGACTGTACCCCATCAGCACTAGGCAGTTACAGGAACACAGAAAAGCATCGTGTGTATGGCACGACTTTTGAACTGTGCTTGGAAGAATACTAGGAATTCTAAGGGTTGGTTTGGAGAGAATGCATTCTTAGACATAAGGGACAGCCTGTACAAAGGCGTCAATGAAGGAAAGGTATGTAGTGTGAAAAACAGTAAAAAAAAAAAAAAAAGTGCATGGAAGAGAGTGATAGAAGCCTCAAAGGGTAGTTTGGAGCCAGGATTTTGCTAAGTGCCAAACAGGACTCATTTGATCCTAGGAGCAATAGGGAGCCACAGAGATTTGAGTGAGGGAATGATGTAGTCCAACATGCTTTAGGAAAACATTTTGGCAGCTTTGTGGAGGAGGGGAGGATTGAGACTTGAGATAAGTATACTCAATTAAGAAGCTATTTCCACCCGGCAAATTGGCAAAAATGGCCCCAAAATGGCAACAGTCAGTACTGGAGGGATGGTGGAAAAATAGGCACTGTTGTTGGTGAACCTGTGAAATGGTAATGCACTTTGGAAAGCAATTTGCCAACAATTATGCAAATAAAGTCACTAAAACGTCCATATCCTTTGAAGCAGGGACTCCATTACCGGGCTTATACGCCAAAGAAGCCATCAATAAGAAAAAAGTCCCCACATTCTCCAGAATATTTGTAGCAGCATTTTTTGTGATACTAAGAATTGCAAACAAAGTAGATGCCCATCAATTGAGGGACGGCTAAACAAACTGGTACCTGAATGTAATGGAATATTATTGTGCTGATAGAAATGAACACAGAGAAGCAGGAAAAACCTAAATGAACTGATACAAAGAGAAGCAGAGCCAAGAAATCAGCATCCATGTTAGCTACCACAATGTAGATAGAAAGAACAGCTACACAGCAAAAATCAACAGTGAACGCCACAAAATCAAACAAGACTCAAATGAAGACTTGCGAGAAGACGCCCCAGCGCGCCCTTGTGGAGGTAAGAGCTTGATGGGCATCGTGCTACGATGTTTTCAGACTTTCTCAATGTATTGATCAGCTGTGCTGACTTTTTTTCCTCTGAAAAGTACTGTGTGGCATATGAAATGACTCCATGGGAGGAGTAAGAGGGAAGATATATGGGATACTAGTGTGATGTAAAAAACAGAAAATACCAATAAAACCTCATTTACTAAAACAAATTTTAAAGGCTATTGTAATAGTTTGGGAAAACTCAAACTAGGGTAGTGTGCCTATAAGTGAAGAGAAGGGGACGAATCCAAGAGATGATGAGATAAAAAACAAGATTGGCCAAATGACTCGATATGCAGCTTGAGGAAGAATACAAAATGGCTCTGAGATTTCAGACCTGGGTGACCAGAAGAGTGATGAAAGAAATTGATAGAAATAGGGAAGTTCAGAAAAAGAATAGCTTAGGGGAAGGTGACAGAAGAACATAATGAGCTTCGTTTCGAACATGCGTTGGAAATTGCAACAGGATATCCAGTTTTAAATGTCCAATGAGTAGTTGGAGATGCACAGCTCAGGAGAGACACTACAGTTACCTGGGGATAATTTAACCCGTGGAAGCTCAGGGTGGTCAGGCAGGTAGGAGGAGAACCAAGAGAGATGAATGTAGCAAAATCCCAGAGATACAGTAGAGGGTGGTTAGTAGTTTAAAAAGTCGAAGAAGGATCAAGGATGAGGATTAAGAAAAAGCCATCAAATATGATAAGAGATAACTGGTAACTCTTGATGGAGTCATTTCAGTTGAGCAGAGGTGGTTGAGAAGTGAGACTGAGAGGAAACAGAGACAAGTAACATCAGCTTTTTTTCTAGGAATTTGTCTATGAGACTGAAAAGATATAGGATCAAACGATCAACAAACATTTATTAAGCATTCACATCTCATGCATGGGAGACCAAATGAAAGGCAAAGAGTCCCTGCTCTTGGTTACATTCTAGTGGGGCAGGTTGCTTACAAGCAATCAGGAATATATAAAATGCATACAGCTTTTCCTTTGGGCCCCTCTCCCCATCTTTCACCACCACCACCACTCTCCCTGGTTCTCCATCATAATCAAATTTTGCAGAGACTCTCAAGATCTCTGACTCCATAAGTGGCTGTGTACTTGTTTATTCTTTCCTTAATGTGGGTTCCCCTTAGAGTGGGAAGAACCACTTCGTTCTCCACCTAACAGATCCCATCTACCCTCGTGCTCACACATTCTGAAGAATCCATTTAGTACAATTGTAAAGGATCTGTTCTTTTCACCTCCTATAATGACCTCCTTGCTATGCACATTAAGGACAAAAAAGGCCAGGTGGGGATGGTGACCTCTGCTCTAAGTTTCCCCCAAGGCCCACCCCTGTTCCTGCCTTTACTACACATTCTGGCCAGCAACAAAATCTCTTATCTCTCTACATATGCTTAAAAGACACATGGTTGGAAGAGCTTATATTTTGCCTTATTCCGTCATACGCTTTTTTGTGAGTGTAGCCCATTGTAAGACTCTGGTAGTCCTTATCCCAACCCCCAAGGTCATTGTTCCCTCCAGTCCCCAGAGGGCTAGCTAGCTCCTCGGGATTTCTAGGGTTATCCCCCGAGGGATTTGGGAAAGGTCTTTCTAATGCTCTCAGCTCAAGCTCCAATTCCTATGTGTGTTCCCCTCAATTTTAAATATCTAGTACCAGTTAATCTACTCAATGTCATCTCTATTAGTGATTAGCATCCCATTATATAGTTAGCTTTTTCCAAGGATATTTACTGAAAAGATAGAGGAAAAACTAAACTGGGTCGCACCCTCCCCTCTACACCTTGGTCTGAGAATAAGAGTCGTCTCAGACTTCAAATGCTGACTCCAAACATTCTTCCCTCAGTCAGATCAGGTCTCAAGGCAGCGCAGCTGATGGACAAGCTGCCCCCTTACTTACAGGATGTAGTGTCTCAGGTGCTAGGTCAATCCACTTCTTGCCTACATCAATTGGGCCATTCATCACTTGGGTAGCTAGGGCCACTGGCAAACTTTTCTTGCTCTTCTGACTCTGAAACTCAAGATCACAGCATGGTCAATTCTGCCCCAATACTCCTTCACCTAAGAAAAGGAAAGAATAAACATAACAGGTGTGTGGGGTGGTGAGACCCCAATAATTCACAGAGGCTTCTCAGGTAGGGACAGAAAAGGAATTAATTTTATTTTACAAATCTCGAGAAATGTGGGTATCACCTCCACTAGGACGGACTAGTGGAAGGAGGTGAATTATGAAAGGCAAGAGACCAATTTATATCCTAACACAAAAAGATTCCCACCCAGAGGCAGGCTTACAATCTAGGCTCGAAAAGTTAGACAAAGAACCAGGAAATCAAGCACAGCCAATCTGAGGTAAAGAGGAGGAATGAGGGAGGGGAGGGGGAAGTCTTCCTGGAGCAGGGAAAAAACAACCCATATGCAGTCCTTTTTGTCCTTATTTGGTAACAACTCTGTGCTAGCACGGGGTGGGGGGTGGGGGGAGAGACAAAGACAGAGAGAGAGAGAGAGAGAGAGAGAGAAAGAGAGAGAGAGAGAGAGAGAGAGAGAGAGAGAGAGAGAGAGAGAGAGAGAGACACTTATCTCCCACTCAAAGGGACAGAAAAATCTGTACCATGCACTTGATGAGGGCACAGTCTCTGGGAACCCCTTGAACCCTTGAATTCTCCTTGAATCTTCCCACTCGACCTGGCCTTGACCTGAGGCTATAACCATTAAGCCCAAATGCCTACCTTGCCCAGTCCTCTATTGTCCAGCTGTTTCCCATCCTTAATCCTGATCAAAATATCCATACCCTAGCTCTGTTACCCTAGCCCTTTATGGTCTGTCATTTCCATATAGCCTTCAGCTATTTCCCCCACCCTGGAGTCTGACCTCATCCTTAAGTCCTCCCCTAGACCCCTCTTCTGGTCACCCCAGACCACCCCTCAATCCCTCCCACAACCTTTGTGTATATAATCTCCATCTTGCCTCCATGAAGGTGGTCAGATCCAATCTAGCTCAGATTGATCTGGCCCGCTTTCCTAGGCGTCGCAAGGGGTGGGATGTCTTGGGGGCAGGTCTATGTGGCTAACTCTTAATAAACTTTATCTTTTCCCTTGGCTGAGAAAGCTTGAGTCGAATTCTTTCGGCAGGACCCGGTGTTTCGGTACTTTGGGGTGTCGAGCACCTCTCACCCCAAACCCTCATCACACTCATGGTTTCAAGTCAGTCCTACCTCTCTCTCCCCACCTGGAGGCTTACAGCAGTCTTTATCTTGCTTAGCACCAGATAAAAGAAATGGTTTTAGTTGGTATATTTGGTACACTCACCCAGTTCCTGCCACCATGCAGCGTGCCATCTCCAATCATCCTGATTTATATCTGGCCACTGGACCCAGATGGCCCTGGAAGAGAAAGTAAGACTGGTGACTTTGCACAGCTCTCCTTCACTTAAATCCAGTTCACTTGCAAGTCATGGTGATAAGGTTTGGGATTGAGGGGTGCTTGAGACCCCAAAATACCGACACACCGGGTCCTGCTGAATGAATTCGACTCAGGCCTTCTCAGCCAAGGAAAAAGAAAAAGTTTATTAAAGATTTGCCATGTTGGGTTGTCTTAAGAAATCTCACCATTTGTGATGCTTGTTTTCACAAACGGGCCAGATTCAATCCAATGAGCTAGACTGACCTTCATGGAGGCAAGATGAGACTTATATATAGAAAGATTGTGGGAGGGATTGAGGGGTGGTCTTGAGTAGTCTGGGATGACTAGAGGAGGGGTTAGAGCAGACTGGGGTGAGGACTCCAGGGTGAGAAATAGCTGAGAAAAAGGCTACCTGGAGATGACAGATAATAAGAGAGCTAGGGTAACAGAGCTGGGGCATAGATATTTTGATCAGGATCAAGGGTGGGAAGCAGCTGGACAATAGAGGGCTAGGCTAGGTAGAGATTTGGGCCTAGATAATGAAGGGCTTATGGCCTTAGGCAAAGGCCGGATCTAGTGGGAAGATTCCCCCTCAAACAAATAGGACCCAAATTCTTTCGGGGTCAGGGAAGAAGGTCTCAGCTTCTGAAACTGCTTCCTTCTGGGAAGGGGTGTAGAGCTGTCCCTGTCCTAGAGACTGTACCCCATCAGGTTCAAGGGGGTTCCCAGAGACTGTACCCTCATCAGTGGCATCATCTTCCTGATATCATGGTCTTTTTCAGAAATAAAGGAAAAACAACAAGCCGCCATGCAGTCTCTGAATAAGAAATACCTGTGCGTATTCTGAGATGGAGAACTGGACCCTTCCATTTGTATCATCATCCACTCTTTAAAAGCAAGCTTCTCAAGCGTCCACAAGGGTCCCTTGCACATGTTCTCAGGACTGGGCCCTCATTTGCCAGTCTCCTGTTATATTACAAGCAGTAAGGGAAGCAGGATTTTGTTCTCTGTAGACCTTTCAGCGAATCACACAACTGGGAACATGCGGCCTGCCGGCAAATTCCTCTGAAGAAGTCTCATTTAACAATCTATTGTAACAAGAATGCTCCTTGCTGCCGCTGTAAGGCCAGTAACACCAGCACGCAGGAGGGCGGCCAGCACCGGTTCTCTGATCTGCTTTTCTAAGGAAGGCAACTTTAAGGGGTTTACAATCTCACTTTAATTAAGCATACACGTATCATTTACTAAGTTCAGGGGGAAAGCCCAGCACCCTGAACTTCGGAGAGAAGACAAACAGAAAGTACAAACGTACATTATCTAAACAGAGCAAATAAACACAAATCTGTCTGTCCGTAGCAAAGATAGTTACTGGAGAGAAGCGCCAACATCTGAGTTTTCAAAGTGGGCTGGGGTGGGCAGGCGCTGCTTCAATGGCTGTCCGGAGTCACCAGCACTTTTTGAACGAGTGCGCCCCCAAAGGCGAAACGCTGACCTCTGAGTTTACATCGCAAGCACGAGATTCCAACCTATGTGAGCTAGGCTTTCACTCTTGATTCAATCAACGGGGAAAAAAAGACGACAAAAAGTCCACTTGGCTGCCGTTACATTTGAAAGGCAAAACTTATCAAAGGTCCTTGGTTACCTCAGCACTCCAAAGGAGAAAACAGTAAAAAAATTCCCACCGTATTTACCATAATATCTATATGGAATGTGTTCAAATTTATAAGAATGAGAGTGTTCCGGGGCAGCTAGGTGGCGCCCTGAGTAGAGCACCAGCCCTGGAGTCAGGAGGACCTGAGTTCAAATCCGGCCTCAGATACGTGACACATGTGCTAACTGTGTGACCTTGGGCGAGTCACTTAACCCCAATTGCCCTGCCAAAAAGCAAAAAAAAAAAAGAATTAAAAAAAAAGAATGAGAATGTTTCCCTAGTCAATAAGGGATCAGAAGACATCACAGTCAACTTTCAGGGAAAGACATTCAAGCTATCTACAGCCATACGAAAAAATGCCCCAAATCACTAATAATTAGAAAAATGCAAATTAAAGCTGATAATACACATCGAATTGGCAAAGCTGACAAATGAACAAAATGACAAACGTTGGGGCGGCTATGGGAAAGCAAACATTTAACACACTACGGGTGGGTCTATGAAATGATGCTGCCATTCTTCAAAGCAATCTGGAACTATGCCCCAAAAGTCCTGAACTGCGCACACCCTTTAGCCCAAAGGAGATGAAAGAAAGAGGAAAAGATCCCCCGTGTACAAAAATATTTATTTTTTGTTTTAGCAAAGAAATGGAAACTAAGGGATATCTGCCAGCTGGGGGATGACTAAACAAATCGTGCCACAGGGACATAATAGAATAGTGTTACACTGTATCAGAAATGACAGAGGGAATGGTTTCAGAGAAACATGGGAAGATTTGTACCGACTCCTGCAGACTGGAGGGAGAAGAATTTATGCTAGAACAACATTGTAAAAACCCCAAACTTTGAAAGAACACTCACTGATGAGTCTAACAAGGCAGCTGGAGATCTAGCCTCAAACACTCATTGTCATGGCCTGGGCAAGCTATCCTAACCCCCCTTAAATTCACGTTTCCTCATCCACGAATCGATGATGATGGTAACAGCTACCTCTCAGGGTTCCGGTGAAGATGAAATGAGAGAAGATTTGTAAAGTGCCTTACAAAACCTTAAAATGCTATGGAAGTTTTATAAATGTTACCTGCCTCCTGATACAGAGAGAATGGACTAAATATGAGACACATTTTGGGGACATGGCCAAGAAGGGATTTTTGTTGTTGTTGTTATAAGGTTTTGTTTTTCGGTTTTTTGTGGGGAGTGAGGAGCAAGGGAGGTGGTAGAGAAAATAAATGTTTGTTGAGTGAAAAAACATTTTAATTAAAAAAAGATGAGGTTTACTGCACAGAATCAGAAAAGCCTCCCTGTTTTTTTCTCCTATTTTTGTCTAGAATATTCTCATTGTATTTTCTCCTGAGCTGAACAGGTAATCAAGTAAGAAGAAAAGGATAACATGACAAAACAGGAAAATGATAAATGCTGGAGAAGATGTGGGAAAATTGGAACACTAAAGCATTGTTGGTAGAGTTGTGAACTGAGCCAACATTCTAGAGAGCAATTTGGAACTATGCCCGGTGGGCTATAAAAATGTGCATACCCTTTGACCCAAAGAGATCATAAAAATGGGAAAAGAACCTACATGTGCAAAAATACTTAAAGCAGCTCTTTTTGTGGTGGCCAAGAACTGGAAATCGAGGGGATGCCCGTCCATTGGGGAATGGCTGAACAAGTTGTGGTACATGAATGTCATGGAACACTATTGTGCTGTAAGAAATGATGAGTGGGTGGACTTCAGAAAAGCCTGAAAAGACTTATATGAACTGATGCTGAGTGAAGTGAGCAGAACCAGGAGAATACACAGTTACAGCCATGTTGTGCAATGATTGACTTTGATAGACTTGGCACTTCTCAGCAATGCAGGGTTCTAAGACAATTCCAAAAGATTCGTGATGGAAAATGCTTCCCACATCCAGAGAAAGGATTATGGAGTCTGAATGCAGATCGAAGCAGACTATTTGCTCTCTCTCTTTTTGTTTTGTTTTGCTTCTTGTTTCTTGTGGTTCCTCCCGTTGGTTCTAATTCTTCTTTGCAACATGACTAATGTGAAAATACGTTTAATGTGAATGTATATGTAGAACCTACGTCAGACTGCATGCCCTTTTTTTTGGGTGGGGGGGGGGGGGTTGAAGGGGAAGGAGGGAGAGAAAATTCGGAACTCAAAAGCTTGTGAAACTGAATGTTGTAAACTAAAAATTAATTAATTAATTAAAATTTTTAAAAAAGAAGAAGAAAAGGAGTCAGACCATATTTGGAAATCTGCAGGGCTTTCAATGATGCTGAGTTGCTCCCTAACACAGAACTTCTCTTATTTCCTGTTTATCGTTCCACATAGCCTGTTTTACATATTTCCTTGCTTGTTGTCTCCTGGTTGGACAGTAAGCTCCTTGAGGGCAGGGACTATCTTTTACCTTTCTTTGGGTCTCCCATGCTTAGCATAGTGCTTGGCATGCAGTAGGAGCTTAATAAATGCATATTAGCTGACTGACCTTTCCACACTATATTCTCCTGAGGACTGCCACAGCCTTTGAAAAAATAAAAACAGCAGGAAGCTAGAAGGGACATGGAGGAGCCTAGGATGAGGATGATACACCGCAGCCTAAAATTACCAACATGACTCACACAAGATGGACGTGAAAATCTGTACTCGGAAAGTGAGGTGGGCTAGTCACATGAATGTGAAATGTCCCAGAGCCCAGAGGAAGGCCTTGCTAACACACTGTAGATTTTTGCTGGAAGTTTTTTGTTTTGTTTTTTGTTTTGGGGGGGTTTAGGCAAGGCAATTGGGGTTAAGTGACTTGCCCAGGGTCACTCAAGGGTCTGAGGTCTGATTTGAACTCAGGTCCTCCTGACTTAGGGCCTCCTGACTCTACTCACTGCGCCACCTAGCTGCCCCTTCTGGAAGTTTTATGGAAGGACCTAGAGAGCTGTTGCATGGAAAAAGAAGGCATTGAAAAGGCTATGCTCTTCATGGTGGGAGAGAATGTCCACAGATGAGATCATGAATGCTTCAGAACAGGAGGTAATCTGCTCAGAGGAGTAAGGTGAGGAAAGTGCTTTGGGAGCCTTAGGGGTGATGTGAAAGTGTGCTTATTATGAGTAGTGATGGGTCGAGGAGGATGATGTCGACCAAGAGAACAGAGACAGAGTCGGGGAGAGAACTCAGAAAAACGCCCCCCCCTCCCATGCCTGCCTTCCCCAGGGCCTTCCATGCACTTTGAATGACGATAAGAAGGGGAGAGAAAACGAGAGGTTCTGGATAGAGAACAGGGGCGTACACGGTGTTATAAAGAGGAAGGAGGCTTTGCCTTCTCTGTCCCCAAAATGCAGGCAACCCCAGGGTTGTTATCAGAACTGGGCTTTCATCCCGGCCCTGCTAATTACAAGCTGTGTGACCCTGAACAAGTTATTTAATTTATCTGGGTCTCTCTTTCCTCATCTGTAAAATGAAGGGTTTGGGTTTGGTCGCCTTTAAGGTGTCTTCCGGATTTAAAGCTATGATCCTGTGACCTTGGGCACCATCTATAAAAAGTAGAGGTTATACTAGATTTTATGGCTCCTGACAGTTCTAAATCCTTATCTTCCTCCTTTGTCAGTATTCCTATTTGTGCCCCAAAGTGTCCGGGTTCTCTGCCAGGCTTCAAAGAAAAATTAAATGAGCCAAATAATGCTGGAAGCAATAGGCCTTTTTATTTGGCTCATTCCAGGAAGGGCCATGTGACTTAACTGGGGATGCCCAAGGGAGCCAGAAGCAGGAAGGGAAGGTTACTGGGGCAGCCCACAGACCCCTCACACAGGGACCAGGACTGTCACCTCTAAACTCAGACAACCCACTGAACCCTCCTCCACCACCAAGGCCTGGGACCAACACCTCCAAAACAAGACTGAGAAAGGACGGATCAGACACATGCAAAATGGGATATTGCTAAAGAGCCTTGGGCAAGATGGCTTTGGGCCATAACAGGAGGAGAGTGATTGGGATCATTTTGCAAGAGGCTGGCCCCAGGACTAGGCACAGTCTTGCACCAGGCTCTGGCAAGGAGTCCTGGCTCCCAGCTTCAGGAAAGTTTAAGTGACTTATAGAAAAAGGTTGGGTGTCACTCAGGGGACTGTGATTGACTGATTTCCCACCTCTGAGGCCATAGGCATGGAGGCAACGAGCAGCTAGGGTTTCAGAGAAGGGACAGGGAAGACGGGGGGAGGAGGGTCACAAGAAAGAGTGAGTGGGTATGGCTAAGGCCATAGAGAGCTCCTTGGACTGGGAAGACTAGACCTGAAAAATCAGAGGTTTTTCTAGACTTCAACACTGCACCAGTCACTGGCCAATAAATATTTATTGAGTATCTACTATGTGCCAGGAGAGCGAATGTCCACTAAGTTGCCGAGAGAGACAGAAAACGTATCACATGTTTGGTCAGTGGCCGGTAGAAAGGGCATAGCTGGGAACAGGAAAGGACCTGACTGTCCTAGAGTAGAAAGTTAAAGGTCATAACAGGGCTCAGGTGGCTGAGGCAGAAGGAGCCAAGCTTCAGGGCCCCTCTGAAAGGTGACCACAGGAAGCTCCTAGAAGGGATTATTTACAGCTTCTAACCTGAGCCAAGAGAATGAGTAACAGGAGGCTGGGGAGCATGTGACTTACCTCAACAGGATGCAAACTGTGTCCTGAAATTCCCTCACACCACTCAAGTACAAATGTGTCCTTGAACTACCTGTGTGGGCTGCCCTACATCAGGACAGAGAGTGAGAAAGCAGCAGGGCAATAGCTAGAAGGCGGCGTAATCCAGGGGAAAAGGCAAGCACCTTCCTTCTGAAACTATGTTCCATTTACTTGAGTCTATCTTCTATGTACATAGCTGTTTGCTTGGTGTCTCCGCCATTAGATGTCTCATTTCAAAACTGTCTTTTTATCTTAGCACGGTGGGTCTATGGAGAAACTCAAATGACAAGTTCAGGGGTCTACTGATCTGGCAGGCAATTGAATGAGAGAAGGAATGAATAAAGAAAGCATTAACTAAATGTTTACTATATGCAAAGCACCATACGGGGGATACAAATAGAAGACAGTTTCTGCTCTCTAGGGGCTCACATTTTAATGGGGGAGAAAATACATAGGCAAGGTTTCAGCTGCAAAGTCAAATGGAAACATCGCAGGGACAGCTAGGTGGCTCAATGGATAGAGGCAGGAAGACCTGAGTTCAAATCCAGCCTCAGACACTTACTGGCTGTGTAACCCTGGGCAAGTCACTTTTTTAAAGTCACACAGTCCTTAGGGGACAGCACCAAAGCAGATGGGGACATCTCTCCTTTCATATCATTTCCACTGATAAGATCATACTAGTTTCTGATGTTGAAGCGTTTGACAGTGACAAGAACTTTGGTGACGAGAGGTCTTCGGTAGCTGGGGCTGTAGCCCCTGTAGGAATAGTTAGCAGGCTGCATCTCCACAGGGGCTGCTTCTCAGGATGTTCGGTCGGGGCGCTGGGCTGCAAGTATTGCCATTCCCAAGGCTCTTGGGTTCAGGGTCCTGAGCTGTTTCCATCGGGATCTGAGGGGAGATGATGGCCAAGGTGGTCTGACTTACCTGGTGTCTCTTCTTCAGGACGCCCTGCTGCTTCAGCCAGGCTGGCCAGCCTGTGCCGTCGATGGCAATCAGTTGACAGTTGGTGGAGATGGCTCGCCCCTTTGCCAGATGCATGAGGTGGGCTGGCACCAGGACTGGTGGGCCTCTCCTGGGGCTCAGCGTCTCTCTGACCATTTGGTGGCAGTCGGTCAGCAGTTGCAGCTGGTGGTGATGAGGAAGATGGGCCCCTTCTCCACAATTATTTCTCCCCTCAACGATGGCTGTAGGTGGAGATTGCTGTTTGGGCTCTGAAGGTTGTTGAGTATCAGGTTTAGAGCAGTTCATAAGGAAGATTATCCTGGCAGCTCTGGGAAAAGTAGATTGCTAGATGGCCACCTTATCTCCCTTTCTCATCATCAGTGTTCTTGGGCTTGATGTAATAATCGGCGAATGCCATCCACACACAAGAACAACAGGCTTCACAATCTATAGGATTCCCTTTTTTACAAGACGCTGGCAACCACCTCTGTGTTACATATGTACTCCCTGTTTTATGCCTCTTTTGATACTGATAGAGGATCACATAGCATCCCCATAGATTTGAAGGGGTCAGGGACCTCTGAGGCCATCTATTCCAACTCCTTCATTTACAGATGAGGAAAGCAAGGTTAAAAGAAGTCAAATGTCTCACCCAAGATCACACAGGTGATGAATGTTGAAGGTGGGATTCAAATCCAAGTCCCTGATTCCATAAAAAGTGTTATTTCTACATACAAAACCTATCAGGGAATTGTCCTAACAAATACGTAGCGCCCTCCTCTACACCAACTCCCCAGAGAGAAAAGATGATGTGTGTATTTGCAAACCTTAAAGTGCTCTGTAAGTATCAGTCACGATCATTGCTGTCCCCAGATTGAAGGTGAGTCTGGGTCCGGACGTTCCAAAACTACCAGGCACCTGGATGACTGTCCTGACCTCTAGGACACGTGCTAGCTGTGTGACCCTGGACAGGTCACTTAACCTCTGTTTGCCCCAGTTTGCTCATCTGTAAAACGGGGATGGTAGTACCTACCTCATAGAATTGTTGTAAGGATCAAATGAGATAATAGTTGTAAAACTCTCATCACAGTGCCTGGCACATGTGCGTTACATGAATGTTAGTTGTTATAACTCATGTGGCCCCATCAGTACATGTGCGCGCACACACACACAACACACACACGTGCACTCACACACACAGGGTACCCCAGTAATGAGGTACAAATGTGAGAAGCACACCTGGCCAGGACAACTCATGCCTATGACTCATGCAGATGCCTTTTCCCTTCTCATGGAGTCCTCATGCTGCTCTCCCAGCATCTCTGCTGGGTTGGTTGCTTGATTAGGTTCCCTGAGATTGCTCCCCGCACTCCCACCCTGCCGGTCCTTAAATAATCCTCATTTGGAGCTACCACACCCCCTAAACTATAGCTCTTCTACTTTTCCCTGCCAAGCTCCTAGGGAAAAAAGTCCACATTCCTTGCCTCCATTTCCTCTCTTCCTATTCACTTAACTGCTTGCAGCCTGATCTCTGTCTAAACTGCTCTCAGTTTTTACTGTTAGTTCCCTGTTGAATTCATAGCCAGCCAGCTCTCTTCTCTTCTGCCAGAGGTCATGCTTCCTGAAGCTACTTCTCACCTGGAGTGCTCCTCATCTTTGTGTCTACGTTCCTATAGAGATTTATGTATCTCTAAATCCGTCTGGATGTGCCCCCACTGTGCCTTGGACTCTTTTGAACTGGGTGTCCCCCTGACCATCTTGCTAATGGATGTGATGACTCCTCTTTGGTGAACAGCTCCAATGCAGAGTGCCCATGGCTGATGGAAAGGAGAGAGAAATCTCTTCCTCAAGAGGTGAAGAGCTATTTCCTTTAAGGGACTGTGAGTTCCTTCTCAATTGCTGCCTCTTATCTGGACTAACTGCAGAGCTAACGAGCGAGCTTTCTTTTTTTATTATTATTATTTTTATTTTTTAAATAATATTTTATTTTTCCCAATTACGTGAAAAGACAAATTTTAACATTTCCTTTTTAAAATTTTGAGTTCAATTTTTCTCTCTCCTCCCTCCCCAAGATGGCAAGCAGTCTGATCTAGGTTATATGTGTGCAACCATGTTAAACATATTTCCACATTAGTCAAGTTGTGAAAGAAGAAACAAAACAAAAAGGGGAAAACCACAAAAAAAAACTCCACACCAAAAGTGAAAATAGTCTGCTTCAATCTGCATGCAGACTCCACAGTTCTTTCTCTGGATGTGGATGGCATTTCCATCATGAGTCCTTTGGAATTATCTTGGATCAGTTGGACAGTTTTGTAACCGTCATTAAATTCAATATATACATAAAAACAAGCCATGTAATAAAAGTTCATGGTTTTTTATGAAACCCTCTTTTTCTGTTCTTCTTTTTTCACTTTATTTTCTTTACCTTTTCCTGTTTGTTTATTTTTTGCAACATGTCTAATATTGAAATATGTTTTGCATGACTTCACATGTATAATTGACATATTGCTTGCTTTCTCAATGGGTGGGAAAGAGAATGAGAATTTGGAACTCAAAATTGTAAAAAATAAATTGATTTTTTAAAAAATAAATATTTATGCTTGTTGATGTTTTTCAAGTTCATAATTTAAAAAGTCAAACAATAGGACTGGGTCCAGTAAAATATATTCTATTATATCAACTGGTCCCCAAGGCATGGCATTCTTTTCATTCTTCCTTGCTCCCTGTAGCAACTATTCTAAGCCTTCTTTTCTCTCAAGCCCCCTGTGCCACCTCCTCCCACCTCCCTCCCTCCATCTTAGCAGGGCACCTTTGCCATTTCTTTTACTCACAAAATCAAGTTCATCCACTGGGAACTCTCCAGTGGAGACTGGGTCTTCTCCTTTACTCCACACCTTAAAGTCCCTCTGTTCTCCATCCTCTCCTTTCTTAGTTCCAAGGCTCTGAGAAAGAGGTAGCCTTTCTCCTTGCCATGCAAATCCCTCTGCTTTTCATAAAACCAGCTCTTAGTTTTGTTTATTAGTTCAATAGTTTTCTGAATTTCAATTTTATTCATCTCTCCTTTGGTTTTCAGTATTTCTAATTTGGTATTTAATTGAGGATTTTCGATTTGTGCTTTTTCTAAGTTGCATGCCCAATTCATTGATCTCCCTTCTCTATTTTATTCATGTAAGCATTCAGAGATACAAAATTTCCCCTAACAACTGCTTTTGCTGCATCCCATAAGTTTTCTACGTTGTCTCATTATTGTCATTCTCTTGGATGAAGTTACTGATTGTTTCTATGATTTGTTGTTTGACCCACTCATTCTCTAGGATTAGATTATTTAGTTTCCAATTAGTTTTTAGTCTATCTTTCCATGGCCCTATATTATAAATAATTTCTATTGCATTATGATCTGAAAAGAATGCATTGACTATTTTTGCCTTTCTGCACTGGATTGTGAGGTTTTTATGCCCTAGTACATGGTCAATTTTTGTGTATGTGCCATATACCTCTGAGAAAAAGGTATATTCCTTTCTATCCCCATTCAGTTTTCTCCAGAGAATCCTTCTACTTTTACCCTTAATCAGAAAGTCTCTCTCTTCCAGGACCTTCCTCTTCAAACATTTCCTCTCCTTTTCTCCTCTCCTACCTACTTGCTTCTCATCTCTGCTGCCAACAAACATGCCCAACTCATGCCTGGTCCTTAAATAATCCTTATTTGGAGCTACCACTCCCCCCCTCCCCCAAACTATAGCTCTTCTACTTTCCCCTGCCAAGCTCCTAGGGAAAAAAAAAAAGTCTGTATTCCTTGCCTCCATTTCCTCTCTTCATATTTACTTAACCCCTTGAAGCCTGATCTCTGTCTAAACTGCTCTCAAATCTTATCAAGAAAGCACTCTTAGCTGCTAAATCTGATGACCTCCCTGCAGTTTTTCATCACCACTGACCACAACCTATCCTAGGTAATCCCTTAGCTCAGGTTTTTGTGATATTCTTCCTCTTCCCCTGGGTGTCCTCCTGTGTGTATGGAACACAGACTGGAGAAGTTTCATCATCCACATCTCACCCCTTCAGTGCAGGTGTTTCTCATGGGTGTCTAGTATGGGCTCTTTCTTTCTTTCTCTATATTCTTTTCCTTAATGAACTCATCTGTTTCTATGAATTCAGTGGTCATCTCCCAAATATATAAAAATCCAGCCCTAATCTGTCTTCTGAACTCCCATTGCTGGACAGCTTCACACCTGGATGTCCCAGTGGCACATCAAACTTCACATGCCAAAAAAAACCAGACCTCATTTTTCCTCCTAAACCAGCCCATCCTTCAGATTTTCCTATTTCTGTTGAGGACAGAGGACTACCCTCCTTCTGGTTGCCTACGCTTAGAACCTTTAAGTTATCCTTCACTCCTCTCTCCATCCTCTCACATATCCAACTAATTTCTAAGTCTAATTGATTCTACTTTCCAGACAGTTCTCATATGCATCCTTTTCTCTCCACTAATAAACTATACCACTCCCTTTAACTCTTGCAATAGCCACCTAGTTGGTCCCCTGATTCTAGTCTCTCTTCTCCAGTGTATCTACAGGCAATGAAATAGTCTTCCTAAGGCACAGACAGGTCTGACAATATAATTTTCCTGCCCGCTTGGTTGTTGCTGTTTTTATAACAAATTCTTAAGCCTCATGTTTTAGCTTCAACCTACCTTCTCAGACCTGTCACATGGTTCCCCTTCACATTCTTTACATTCCAGTCACACTGGACTGTATTAGCCTTTGCCTCAGCTCAATATTTATCTCTCCCAGCCTCTCCCATGTGCTTATAACACTTTCCACCTCATGTCTGCCTCCGGGGAATCTTTAACTTCCATCCAAACGCAGCCCAGGTGACTTCCCTGGTTCTTCTAGCGGATTCTGTTTTCTCTCTTTTTCTCTCTCTGTGTCTTTCCTTCAGATTATCTTGTTTTACCTGGTGTTTCCCCAACAGAATGTAAATTCCTTGAAGGGAGGGTCTCTTTTTGTTCCGGTCTTTTTATCTCTAGTGCCAGAGAGGTACGGAAGGATAGAGGGGTGGTCTTGGAGTCAGGAAGACTGGAGTTCAAGGCCTGCCTCTGACACATCCTAGCTTAATGACACTAGGCCAGTAACTTAATCTCTCAATGATGCCAGGCAACTCTCTAAGCCTGTAAATTAGAGAAAAAGGTATAAAACAGCAAGAGTGTAGGGAAATTCTACACGGGGAGTTCTCCATACCAATGAAATCACAACTGCATATTAAACAAACAAACAAACAAAAACCGGTGCCTGGGCACATAGTAGACAATTAATATTTATTGAATTCTTACTTTCCTCAAGGATACCCTTTATAAGTACAAAGACCATTAATGTAATGATGGGGTATGCCTAAAGCCATAAGCCTTGCATTATGCTAGGCCCAAATCTGGATTATTTTTAACCTAGCCAAACCCTCCATTGTCCAGCAACTTCCCACCCTTGAAGCCATCAAAATTCCATTTTCTTGATTCCTGGGGTCTGACCTCTAGTCGCCCAGTCTCATCAAGATCCTCCTTAAAGTCCTCCTCAAGACCCTCCCTAAACTCCTCCTCCCATCACCCCCAAACCACCCCCAGACACTGCCCACAGTCCATCTTGTCTCCATGAAGGTGTTCAGATTCAGTCTGGCCTGCTTGTCGATACACGTGTCACAAATGCTTCAGACTCTTTCTTTAGAGCCTACCCAATAGGGCAAATCTTTAATAAACTTTGTTTTTCTTTGGGATCTCCAGCATCCCAGGACCCCTAACAACCTCAAAAATAACAATCTTATTGAGATGCAAAAATAGACATACCAGTCCATCGTTGCCGATGTCTTCTCAGATGCTTTTGGTAACATTTCCACATGTGATCTTCTCCATTTGGAGGGTATTCTTCTACTCTTTGAGATGGCTAAAAAATTGATCCTGAATATCTTTAAAATGATGCTATTGTTAAGTTGTTTCTGTCATGCCTGACTCTTTGGGACCCTCTTTGGGGTTTTCTTGGCAAAGATACTGGCATGGTTTGTCATTTCCTTCTCTGGCTCATTTGACAGATGAGGAAACTGAGGCAAACAGGGGTAAGTGACTTGCCCAGGGTCACCCAGCTAGTACGTATCTGAACTCAGATTTGAACTCAGGTCTTCCTGGCCCTATTCACTGTGCCCCCTAGCTGCACCTAGGTGTTTAATAAATGTTTATTGATTGACTAATATGTCTGGATTCAGAGTTCTCTTTCCTGTTATTCCCCCACATTTGATCTCATTACAACTTCTCCCAGTTGGATTCTCTGGCCCTCCCTTCTAGGGTGCCAAAGAGTACAGAGGACCAAAAAAAGGTGGACCTTTGTACTCATCTGGATTTAGGGGCAATTCCTTATATGTATTCCATGTATCCCTTGTCCATGCAGTGGGCGTTCTATCTGGGCTCTTTTCCTATATGTTAAAATACCTTCAAACATAATCCTTGAAGTTCCATCATTAGGGTCATTCCTTTGCATTCCAGCAGAAAATCGACCTTTTTCTGTGTATAAAAAAAAAGCGCAATGATAAGAAAGCCTGGTGTAGTTAAAAAGAACAATAGCCTGACTGGGAGTCTGTAGTCTTGGGTTCTAGAACGAGGGGCTTAGTCACTGAATAGTTTGTGATCACGGTCAAATGATTTCTCTTCTCTGGGCTCAGGTTTCTTACCAAATGGGAACAAAAATCTCTGCTCAGCCGCCCCCCAGGGTCCTCGCAGATCTCAAAAAGAGCTAATAGAGGCGGGAGGCCTTAAAACAAAGGATCCCGACACGCTCAGAGAAGACGATGACCTTTCATTCTCTAGAAGCCTTCATATCATCAGCGTGTGTATCTGCAAACATAGCTTAGAGCCCCCGATGCTTGTCTCCTCTTAGAGAAAAGATGGGAAAAAGAAGAAAGGATGTGTGTGTGTATGTGTGCACCTGTATGTGTGTGCGTGTGCATGTGTGTGCATATGTGTGTGCACACATGTGTGTACGCGTGTGTGCATGTGCGTGCATGTGTGCGTGTGTGTGTGTGTGAGAGAGAGAGAGAGAGAAACTAGTTTAGCTATCTGCCACTTGGTTCAGAGAGATTGTTTGCAAGGCCTCAGTTAAAAAATTGACTCCAAAAAGCCCTTGTTCAAATACTTAGGTGTGCATAACAGAAGAATTCACAGCTAGGCAAGGGATAGAAGCAATTCTAAAAGACAAAGTATATAACCATGCTTTAAAACAATATGAAATTAAGAAAAAAACTTTTATACTAAAAACAATAATAGTAGTTATAGCTGGCACTTATATGACACTTTAAGGCTTACAGAGCATTTTACAAATACTGTCTATCTCATCTGTTCCTCACAACAACCCTGGGAGGTAGCACAATGTAGCACAAATTAGAAAAAAGATGTAAATTGAGGGGAACTATCTTTGTGAAAAATCGATCTGCTACAAGTTTTACATCTAAATTCTTTTTTTTATTTTAATTTTTATTATTTATTTAACATATTTAGTTTTCAGCATTGATTTCCACAAGATTCTGAATTACAAATTTTCTCCCCATTTCTACCCTTCCCCCACTCCAAGATGGCATATATTCTGGTTGCCCCGTTCCCCAGTCAGCTCTCCCTTCTGTCACACCCCCCCCCCCCCGCCTCCCCTTCTCCCTTACTTTCTTGTAGGGCAAGATAGATTTCTATGCCCCATTGCCTGTATATCTTATTTTTCAGTTGCATGCAAAAACTTTTTTTTTTTTGAACATCTGCTTTTAAAACTTTGAGTTCCAAATTCTCTCCCCTTTTCCCTCCCCACCCACCCTCCCTAAGAAGGCAAGCAATTCAACACAGGCCACATGTGTATCATTATGTAAAACACTTCCACAATACTCATGTTATGAAAGACTAACTATATTTTGCTCCCTCCTATCCTGTCCCCCTTTATTCAATTTTCTCCCTTGACCCTGTCCCCTTTCGAAAGTGTTTGATTTTGATTACCTCCTCCCCCTATCTTCCCTCCCTTCTCTCATCCCTCTCTTTTTTTTTTTATCATTTTCCTCCTTTCTTGTGGGGTAAGATACCCAACTGAGTGTGTATGTTATTCCCTCCTGAAGTCAAATCCAATGAGAGCAAGAGTCACTCATTCCCCCTCACCTGCCCCCTCTTCCCTTCCAACAGAACTGCTTTTTCTTGCCACTTTTATGTGAGATAATTTACCCCATTCTATCTCTCCATTTTTCCCTCTCTCAATATATTCCTCTCTCATCCCTTAATTTGATTTTATTTTTTAAGATATCATCCCTTCATATTCAACTAACCCTGTGCCCTCTCTTTCTCTCTCTGTGTGTGTATATATATATATATATATATATATATATATGTATATGTATATGTGTATGTATGTATATGTATGTATGTATATGTATATGTATAGTCCCTTCAGCTACCCTAATACTGAGGTCTCATGAATTACACACATCATCTTTCCATGTAGGAATGTAAACAAAACAGTTCAACTTTAGTAAGTCCCTTATGATTTCTCTTTCTTGTTTACCTTTTCATGCTTCTCTTGATTCTTGTGTTTGAAAGTCAAATTTTCTATTTAGCTGTCGTCTTTTCACTGAGAAAGCTTGAAAGTCCTCTATTTTATTGAAAATCCATATTTTGACTTGGAGCATGATACTCAGTTTTGCTGGCTAGATGATTCTTGCTTTTAATCCTACCTCCATTGACCTGTGGAATATCACATTCCAAGCCCTTTGATCCCCTTAATGTAGAAGCTGCTAGATCTTGTGTTATCCTGACTATGTTTCCACAATACTCAAATTGTTTCTTTCTGGCTGCTTGCAGTATTTTCTCCTTGATCTGGGAGCTCTGGAATTTGGCAACAATATTCCTAGGAGTTTTCTTTTTGGGATCTTTTTGAGGAGGTGATCAGTGGATTCTTTCAATTTGTATTTTACCCTCTGGCTCTAGAATATCAGGGCAGTTTTCCTTGATAATTTCTTGAAAGATGATATCTAGGCTCTTTTTTTGATCATGGCTTTCAGGTAGTCCAATAATTTTTAAATTATCTCTTCTGGATATATTCTCCAGGTCAGTGGTTTTTCCAATGAGGTATTTCACATTGTCTTCCATTTTTTCATTCCTTTGGTTCTGTTTGATAATATCTTGATTTCTCATAAAGTCATTAGCTTCCACTTGCTCCAATCTAATTTTTAAGGTAGTATTTTCTTCAGTGGTCTTTTGGACCTCCTTTTCCATTTGGCTAATTCTGCCTTTCAAGGCATTCTTCTCCTCATTGGCTTTTTGGAGCTCTTTTGCCATTTGAGTTAGTCTATTTTTTAAGGTGTTGTTTTCTTCAGTATTTTTTTGGGTCTCCTTTAGCAAGTCATTGACTTGTTTTTCATGGTTTTCTTGCATCACTCTCAGTTATCTTCCCAATTTTTCCTCCACTTCTCTAACTTGCTTTTCCAAATCCTTTTTGAGCTCTTCCATGGCCTGAGACCAAATCATATTTTTCTTGGAGGCCTTTGATGTAGGCTCTTTGACTTTGTTGATTTCTTCTGGCTGTATGTTTTGGTCTTCTTTGTCACCAAAAAAAGATTCCAAAGTCTGAGTCTGAATCTGAGACTGTTTTCGCTGCTTGTTCATGCTCCCAGCCAACTACTTGACCCTTGAGTTTTTCGTTGGGGTATGACTGCTTGTAGAGTAGAGAATACTTTGACCCAAGCTTGAGGGTTGCGCTGCTGTTTTCCGAGCCACTTCTACATAGTAAGCTCTGCCACACCAGTGCTCCTTCTCCCCCAAGATCCGCCAACCAGGACTGCAGCCCAGATCTAGGCAGGGCAAAGCAGGCTTTGCACTCCCACTCTAATCTGCTGCTTAATTCCTCCCACCAGGTGGGCCTGGGGCCAGAGACAACTGCAGCTGTAGCTCTGGAAGCAGCTTCAGAGCTGCACCAGCTCTGCAGCCCCCAGGGTGGTGGCCGACCCCCGAACTCCTTTCACTCTGTCCCAGCAGCTTTTCCCACTAACCTTCTCTGTTGTCTTTGGTGTTTGTGGGTTGAGAAGTCTGGTAACTGCCACAGCTCACTGATTCAGGGTGCTAGGGCCTGTTCCATCTGGGTCCTGGTCCAGGTGGTTCTGGCACAGCCCACACTGGGCTCTGCTCCCAGTTCCGTGAGATAGACCCTTCCCAGTGACCATCCAGGCTGTCCTGGGCTGGAGCCCTGCAGCTCTAGAATTTGTTCAGAATCATTTTTATAGGTGTTTGGAGGGACCTGGGGGAGAGCTTAAGCAAGTCCCTGCTTTCCAGCTGCCATCTTGGCTCCGCCCCCATATATCTAAATTCTAAAGAGATTTGACACAAATCTAGAAGACCAAACAGTCATTCCCCAATAAGAGTGTAAATGAGTAATTCTCCAAAAAAAGAGACAATTGACATCCGTAGGAGAAATTGTGTGAAATCACTAATAAGGGAAGTAATGATTCTGAGGTTCCTCTCTACATTCAAGAATCTGGTGACCAATAATCATTTTTGGAAGAGCTGTGGAATGCTGATACATCCTTGTTAGATCTATGAGCTGGTCCCACCATTGTGGAAAACAATTTGCAACTACAGAAGAAAAGCCACTAAGCTGTTTGTACTGTTTATCCCAAGAGACCCCACTGGCCAAGTACTCTAGAGAAGCTGGAGAGAGAAAAGAGGTTCAGAAACAAACCAAATACATACAACAGCATTGTTTGTGGTAATGAAAACCTGCATATGCATAGACGTCCATCTACTGGGGAATAGTTGGATTGTTCATATGAATGGCATGGGATATTATTGAAACTGTGAATATAAAGAATTCAGAGAAACGAGGGGAGAGGGATGAACTAATGTAGCATGAAGTATACAGGACAAGAAAACAATATACGGAATGTCTATAATAATATAAATAGGAAAAACCCTATAAAATGAGGTTGAGCAATATATAATCCTAATGAACAAGATGAAGAAATATACCTCCTTTCTTTTGCTGGTGGGAAAGTGTGTAACAAGCATATTATACGAGCTGTCAGATGTGGTTGCTTTGTCAGTTGGTTTTGCTTAACTGTTTTTCTCTATTATAAAGGAAGGCTCACTTGGGGTGGGGGTGGAAAGGTTATCCAGTAATGACTACGATATAAAAACAAAAGGCATCAATAAAACTTTTAAAATAAAGCAGGAAAGACAAGTATAGTTCCAAAAAAGAGATACAACAAGATACCTCCAAGCCCTTACTCCCCTACAAAGGTGAAATCTATAAATGTGAAACACTTTATCTGACTACAGATTTTTTTCCATGTTTTGCTGATGTTCCCCCTTTTTCCTCTTTAAAAAACAATTATCATTTTATAAGGGATGGCTATCAGGTCAGACGGAGAGGGATACTGGAGGAAATGTATGCAATGTAAAAACAACAGATGTCAGTAAAAACATATATTTTGAAAATAAAAATAAGGTATGCAAGTGTGGATGGGGAAGAATTCATAAGTAGACATGGGATAAAGCAGATTATAAAAGATAAAATAGATAATTTTGAATATATAAAGCTTTTGCACCAGCAAAATCAATGTAGCTAGAATAAAAAATAAGGACTGAGGGAAAAAACATCTTTGAATCAAATAGTTCTAATAATTCTGACATCCAAAATCTAAAAGGATTTGTCACATCTATTAGAGTAAGAATCATTCCCCAACAGACAAGTAAGTGAAGGTCAATTGGTTGAGAACTATTTCTTTCCCAAAAGAAGAAAAGCAAACTTTCCAAAATCACTTGCAAAATTGTTCAAGATTGTTACTAATCAAATGAGAAACGCAAATTAAGTTTCATCTCCCCTTCAAGTTGGCACAGATGGAAAAAGTGAAATGTTGCAGGGCAATGGGAGAATGAGCATGCTGATTCCCAGTTAGGGTTGCTATACATTGATTCTACCTTTCTAGAAAACAATTTGGGGTTATTTAAAAAAAATTTCTTAAATTGTTAGTAGTTTTTGATCCAAGGATCCCAGTGTTGGGTTTATGCCCTGAAGAAGTCAATGACAAGGAAAAAAACCCAAATCTTATATGTATAATGTGAGAATGAAGGACTATTGAATTTTTAGAGTAAGAAGAAAATATGGGCTCTTTCTTAAAAATGTAAACAAAAATTTTTAACATTTGTTTTTTAAAATTTTGAGTTCCAATTTCTCTTCTTCCCTCCTGTTCCTCCCCACTCCTTGAGAAGGCAAGCAGCTTGTTAGCTTGTTGTAGATTATACATGTGCAGTCATGCTAAACATTTTTTTATTAACCATATTGCAAAAGAAAACACAGACCAAAAAAAAAGAAAGAAAAATTTTAAAAATTATGTTTCAAATTGCATTTGGATTCTATCAATTCTTTCTCTAGAGGTGGATAACATTTTTCATCATAAATCCTTTGGAATTTTCTTGGATCATCGATTTATGACCGTCGTTTATGACCAGAAAAGCCAAGTCATTCACAGTTGATCATGACACAATGTTGCTGTTAATGTGTACAATGTTCTCCTGGTTCTGCTCATTTCACTTTGCATTGTTTCACGTAAGTCTTTCCAGGTTTTTCTGAGAGCATCATACTTGTCATTTCTTACGACATCATGTCATAATCATATACCACAACTTGTTCAGCCATTCTCCAATTAATGGGCATCCCCTCAATTTCCAATTCTTTGCAACCATTAAAAGAACTGCTATAAATATTTGTGTACCTATGGGTCCTTTTCCTTTTTCTTTGATCTCTTTGGCATACAGACCTAGTAGTGATATTGCTGGGTCAAACGGTATGCACAGCTTTATAATCTTTTGGTCATTGTTCCAAATTGCTCTCCAGAATGGTTGGGTCAGTTCAGGATTCCACCAATAGAGCATTAATGTCACATCCTTGTGGTTTTAAAATGCTTATGCTTGTCTTTAAACTGGTTAGTTTAACTTGGTTTAAACTTGTGTTTAAACTGGCCAGCAAATATTCACAAGGGACCATAAGACTTTCAGCCCAGGGGAGTAATGCAACCTAAATTCCCAAAGCCCATTGGTATAGAGCTCTCTTCTCATTGGTGGAAATCAATGTCCTGTAAGGTGAGGGGTGGAGCTGGTGAGAATGAAGAGAGGAATCTCTTTAGTCGTTTCACTTTCTTCAAGTCTCTTCTGTAAGAAGGGGGTGGGGTGGGGTGTGGAGCGGTTTTGTTTCCACAGAGTTGAAAGTATCCCTCTTCCTCCCCCTGAAACCAGGCCTCTGGTTGGTCAGATGAAGGGTTAGATGCATGCTTAAACGAGCCATTTGAGGAGAGCATGACGTAGACAGTCAGGGGTTTGCATCTGGCCAATGAAGAGCCTGGCAGGAGATTTGCTGTGGGGGTAGATAAAAGGACTGATGTCCATCTGAGTCCTTTGTACTTTCTCCTGTACTCTGTTCAGGGGATATGCCCATTTATTCAGGAGGAATAAATGTAAAACTATAATTAAAATGTTCCTGGCTTCCCAACAAGTATTGTTTATTGCTAGACAATGTAAGTATGTTGCTAACATCTTCCATCTCTGGACTTTGGGTGCCTCTGGCCTTCAGTTTTGAGAGAAGATGGAAGACATCAACCCCACCTCAAGTTGCTTAAGGGAAAATAAGACTCTGGGAAGAAACCAGTATGAGAAGAGCTGGCAGTCTCTATTATGTCCCTATCCCCAGTTTGATACACTAGAAATTTTGCGAAATTCCTTTTGGAAGAAATCTGGATCTCTCTCTCTCTCTCTCTCTCTTTCCCCTCTCAGTTGAGCCAATTTACCATAGGAGAGCTCCTCCATTCTGTGCTCTCTGGTATATGTTCTCCAATGTATACTTTCTCTGATTTCTGTTTTGCTATCGACTTGGATAAATGGGTTTCTTTGCTTAAAAAAAAGTATCTTGACAGGCTAGAATACTGAGTTGAATATACAAGGTGGCATTTAATAATACTAAATGTAAAGTCTTATCATTGAGTTCAAAAAATCAATTTCACAGTTACAAATTGGGGAAGATATGGAGATGACTTTAGCCCAGGAATTTATACCTTGAAAGTATCCTCTGACCCTGGGGTGCCTCCCTATAATTGAATGGCTCCTTCCTCCATTTTAAGAGGTACCAAAGCCAGCCATGTCTTCATTTCCTTCCAGGCTGCTTTCCCCCAAATTTCTCCATCATGCCCCAGAGACATCTTCATCCTGGAAGATCACTTCAGCCTCATACTTTGGAAGTATCTTCTGCCCCTGGCATCTCCCCCTCTAGTTGAACAGCTTCTTCCTGAACCTCTATTTAAGAAGGGTGACCGGGCCAGTCATCTTTTCATTTGGTGGAACCTGCTTCTGGAAGATACAGAGATCTGGTCGACCTGTGCACATCCTGGGTTGGCCTATCATGGGGTTGGTCGCAGCCTCTTTCCATTGGCTCCATAGCTGGAACTGTCTTTAAAACTACCTGACTGAACACAGCTGCCTCTTTCTTTCATTTGCATCTAGGGGTGAATGACTCATTCATTCACAGCAAGTAACACCAAGAAGTAAGCAAGGAAGGCCACCTCTCTTCCCCTGCCCCCAGGCCATGTTGCCCCAAGAAACAGGCTTGAAGTTTTCATATTGCTTCCTTTGTCCTTTTCAATTCTAGGTGCAAGGGAGCAGAGTCTCTAACCTGGGAGCTTGAGCCCTAGGGATCTCACAGCCCAGGATTCTAGGCTGGATGTTGAAGGCCCCTCTTGTAGGGAATTGCTGTGGAACAATGGTCTAGGATGACAGCCAGCTGGGACTTTGGACTTGAACTTGATGGGACTAGTACTATGTAGGAACGGGGCTAAACTATGAGCCTAATACCCTTCTATTCCCCTGAGGTGTAAGGGAGGGGAGACTATTCCATATATATTGGAGGGACTTGTTTGTTTTTTTGGAGTTGCTATATCTTTTAAGTAAATATTCCTTTTAAAAGTTAATCTGAATTTAAATGGTTAGGCAAAATTGTAGTGCTAGTAACTGACCTCTAAAACAGGCAGAACACAATTAGTTTAAGCTGATAACAGGAAAACAGATACTTCCCACATCCCCTCAGGATACTGGAGAAATAGGAAGGGGTCAACTGGTTAGAGATGTAGCAGACCTGGCCCTCAGAGAGTAGGGCCAGATTAAACCCTGTTACAGTTGTTTAACACTGAAAACCCTATCTAACCTGGGCCCAATCTATCTATCTTTCCAGTCTCATTGTATATTATTCCTCCCACTCACTCCACTCTGATATTCAGCCAAACTTGCCTTCTGTCTTTGCAAGTGTCTCCATGTCTTTGCATCAGTGGTCTTGATGAGGGCACAGTCTCTGGGAACCCCTTGAACCCTTGAACTCTCCTTGAATCTTCCCACTTGATCTGGCCTTGGCCTGAGGCTATAACCATTAGGCCCAAATGCCTACCTTGCCCAGTCCTCTATTGTCCAGCTGTTTCCCACCCTTAATCCTGTTTCCCATCCTTAATCCTGATCAAAATATCTATACCCTAGCTCTGTTACCCTAGCCCTTTACTGTCTGTCATTTCCATCACCCCAGACAACCCCTCAATCCCTCCCACAATCTTTGTGTATATAATCTCCATCTTGCCTCCATGAAGTTGGTCAGATCCAATCTAGCTCAGATGGGTCTGGCCCTTTTTCCTTACAGGCGTCACAAGGGGTGGGATGTCTTGGGGCAGGCCTATTTGGCTAACTCTTAATAAACTTTGTCTTTTCCCTTGGCTGAGAAAGCTTGAGTCGAATTCTTTCGGCAGGACCCGGTGTGTTGTTACTTTGGGGTGTCGAGCACCCCTCACCCCAAACCCTCTTCATTATGGTTCCCTGACTGGGAAGAACTGCTAATCTCAAGTTCTTCTCCAGCCAAGACTGAAGGTATGTGAGCCTCCCCCTCTCCCAATCCCCCTCCTCACTCTCCAAGCATTTTGGATATGCTTCTCGGGCCTGACCTCAGCAGGTCCCAGTGGGTCGGACAGCTGTCCTGTTCAGCCTGACGCTATCAGGTGGTTCTCAGTCCAGTGGTCCCAGTGGGTCGGACAGCTAGGAGCCTGTCCTGTTCAGCCTGACGCTATCAGGTGGTTCTCGGTCCAGGGGTCATGTCGGAGGCCATGAACCTAAGCATGGCTTCTGAGACATGGAGGACATGGACGGATGCCCCATCCGGAAGCATGCGCCAGATCCTTTCAATTGTTTCAGCGCTGGGAATTTGGGAAAATTTCAGATGCCTTTTGTATATTTTGTTTTCTTGTTTTATTTTGTTTGTCTCCCGACAATTACTCCTAACTTCTCCTTTACTAAGGAGGAAGGAATTTGCAGCCGAAGGGACCCCTACTCAGGTTTTGGCCTCATGGCCTGCCTCTACTGCAGGCCCCGCAACATCTATCACCATGGGCCCTACCCCCAAGGCAATCCCTACTCAGGTTCCAGTCGCGGGCCCTGCCCCCACGGCAAGATCTCCTCCCCTAGCCCCTCTCTCTGAGGTAGCACCCACTTGGGTCTCTGGGGTATCTTCCCCTCTGACCTCTACCCCTCCTCAGGTATCAACTGATTTTCTCCCTTGTCAGCCTGATCCCCTGGCCTGGCAGTCCAATCTAGTTCAGCCAGCACTGCCCAGTCCCTACCTCACAAGAAGTGGGACTTCCTATATCCCTCCCCAAGCCTCAGTCTCCACAGCAACTTCAAAGCTTTTTTCCCCTGAGGGAAGTGCCTGCCTCCTCTACAGGGACGATCAGGGTACATGTTCCATTCTCCATTTCAGAGATCATTCAGGTTAAGGAGAAGCTGGGGAGATACTCAGAAGACCCCACTAAGTTTACTGAGGGTTTTAGGGATCTGTCCCTACAATTTGAAGGGGCAACAATCCTTAGCATGTATTTCATTAATCAGTCTGCCCCAGATATTAGGAGGAAACTGCAGAAATTGGCCATGGGACCCCAAACACCTCAGGTCCAATTGCTGGAGACGGCCTTTGGAGTTTTCAACAATAGAGACCTGGTTGCAGCAGAGGAAAGAAAATGCAGGAAAAGGGCTAGAGACAGAGAACATGCTCTATTCTTGGCTGCTGCCATGGCCAGGAAAAGACCCAAGGAGTGCCCCTCCAGGGAGTCCCCTTGGAAGCCCATTGGCTTGGGCAGTGGGGAAACCTGCCTTCGATGCCACAAGGAGGGTCACTGGTCCAAGGAGTGCCCCTCTAGGGCGCCCCCTTGAAGGAAGCCCCCAGGATCCACGCCTCCAGGACCATGTCCAACATGTAACCAGGAGGGACATTGGAGGAAGGATTATCCCCAAGGTTGGAAAAGTGGTACAGCCTCCTCCCAGTACCCTGTCCTCCAGTCTTCTGAAGAATCGGAAGGAGGGGAAAGCCTGGCGCTTGGCAGTGCTTCCACTTTCTCCACCTCTCTCGCAGAGCCCTGGGCGAAATTGAGGCTGAAGGTAAGGTTACCCACTTTATCACGGCTATGTTCTCTTGTTTTAACTAGTTGCTCTGGACCTACCTGCCCCTCAACCCATCGGGTCATGGGTATCAAAGATCTGTTGTTTGAACACTCCTTCTCTGGCCCTGCCCCCTTGTTGGGAAGAGACCTGATGGCGAAATTGGGAAGCCAATTTTCTCTAGTTAAACCTCGCAGGTCTCTTTTCCCTCTGCTCACCAGACCTCCCCCAGAAGTGTGGGAGACAGTCAAGCCAGTTGTTTGGGATCAGAGAATTCCTGGCAAAGCTGCTCAGGCCACCCCTGTCCTTAGTCACCTCAGAGAGTCTAATGTGTTCCCCAATTGCTGTCAATATCCAATTAAGCTCAAGGCCTGGGAGGGACTGCAACCATTAATTGAAAGACCCCTTAAGCATAAAATCCTTGTCCCTTGTCAATCTCCTTGCAACATTCCAATCCTTCCCACAAGGAAGCCTAATGGAGAATACAGAATGGTTCTAGATCTCATGGCTGTTAATGAAGCTGTTATTGCTATGCATTGCCACAACCCATATTGGGGTACCCAATGGTTTTCCACCCTGGACCTCAAAGACGCCTTTTTCTGTATACCTTGGCACACAGACTCACAATTTATTTTTGTCCTTGAATGGATACTTCTAGGGGAATCAAGTCCATGTCAGCTAATATGTACAGTTTTGCCCCAAGGGTTTCGAGATAGCCCTCATTTATTTGGCCAGGCTTTGGGAAAAGATTTAAGGGACCTGAAATTAACTGACAGTAGCTTAATTCAGTATGTGGATGATATTCTTATTTGTAGCCCCACCTGGAAGGCTACTTTGGCTGTGGCCCCAGAAACCCTGAACTTCTTAGTTACTCGAGGCTATAGGGCGTCCTTGAACAAAGTCCAGATAGCATGCCAATCTGTAAAGTATCTGGGCCACGAACTAATACCTACCTTTCAATCCTTAACCTCGGAAAAGAAGAGCACAATACGGCCCATTAAGCAACTCCAAGCTTTTCTAGGCATGGCTAGATTTTGTAGATTCCGGATCCCTAATTTTGGTCTCATTGCTAAACCTCTTTGTGACTCCACTCAAGGCCCTGACTCGCTCCCTTTATAGTGGGGCCCCTACCAGGCTAAAGTTTTTGAGGTTTTGAAAAAAGTGACCACCACTCCAACCTTAGCTTTATCTAAATTAGAAAAATCTTTCACTCGGTATGTTGGTGGAAGGAGAGGACAGGCTTTGGGAATCCTAACCCAGTCCTTAGGATCTGACCCCTGTTTTCCAAAACAGATTCTATGGCTGCTACAGCCATTCCAATTGAGGAAGCTTCTAAGCCTCTAGCAGACCAGCCCCTAGAAGCTCTGACTTGCCAGAGCACCCTGGAAGCAGAGGGCCACCAGTGCTTTGGTGAACCACAGGCTCACCAAACATCAAACCTTGCTCTTAGATACCCCCGATCTAATTTGGATGTGCTACACACTCGTGAACCCTGAAGCAGTGTGGTACACAGAACAAGTGGTTAGGGGAGCTAGGTATGAAATAGTCATCTTTAATTCCCTCTGGGGAAATTGTCTTTTCTCAATACTCCTATACTGGCTGTTTTCTACTTGTTTGCTTAACCTCTTTGCCAAGGTCATCTTCTCCAGGCTCCAAGCCATCAACTTCCAGATGACTGCTCAGACCAGGACCCATCCAGACAGGGACAAACTCTATGCCCCTTGCCAGCAGGAAGCAATTTCAGAAGCTGAGACCTTCGTCCCTGACCCCAAAAGAATTTGGGTCCCATTTGTTTGAGGGGGGAATGATGAGGGCACAGTCTCTGGAACCCCTTGAACCCTTGAACTCTCCTTGAATCTTCCCACTTGATCTGGCCTTGGCCTGAGGCTATAACCATTAGGCCCAAATGCCCACCTTGCCCAGTCCTCTATTGTCCAGCTGTTTCCCACCCTTAATCCTATTTCCCATCCTTAATCCTGATCAAAATATCTATACCCTAGCTCTGTTACCCTAGCCCTTTACTGTCTGTCATTTCCATCACCCCAGACCACCCCTCAATCCCTCCCACAACCTTTGTGTATATAATCTCCATCTTGCCTCCATGAAGTTGGTCAGATCCAATCTAGCTCAGATGGATCTGGCCCTTTTTCCTTACAGGCGTCACAAGGGGTGGGATGTCTTGGGGCAGGCCTATTTGGCTAACTCTTAATAAACTTTGTCTTTTCCCTTGGCTGAGAAAGCTTGAGTCGAATTCTTTCGGCAGGACCCGGTGTGCCGAGCACCCCTCACCCCAAACCCTCTTCAGTTTCCCATGCCTTGGATGCGCTCCTTCTTCACCTGCCTCTTAGAATCCCCCCGTTATCTCGAGACAGCTCCAGCACCATCTTGAGAAACACGTAGCTTTCCTGACACCCCAGCCCCACCCTGCTGCCATTGCTACGTTGCCCTCCCTCCCAAACTACCTTGTATTTTCCCTACTTCGTGTTTATGCCATTTATATCTATTCTGCATATGCTTAAACATGTCGTCTCCCCAGCTAGAATGTAAACTCCTTGAGAGTACGCATTGTTTCATTCTTTATGCTTATATCTCCAGTATCTAGCATAGGGAGTGTTAGTTACTTAATACTCATTGATTGGTTGACAGAATTTAGAAAAAGATGGGAAGACTAGCTTGAAGCGAAAGAGTGAAATATGCGGAACTCAGAAAAAAAGATATTCAATGACTACAACTATAGAAGTGAAAAAAAAACACAACTTATAAAAGAAATTGGAACACTGAGGGATTGTAACAAACAGACTTGGCTCCAGAAAATAGTCGGTAAGATAATGGCCAATCATAATTCTAAGGACTCATGATGAAATATCCTATCCACCTCCAGAGGAAGAGAGAGAGGTGCTGGACTCAGAGGAGATTAACATACACACACATACAATAGGCACACATGTTGTATTATATACATGTACACATAGGTGTTACATGAGTATATAGACACATATGCATTATACATATAAATACACATATGCACATGTGTCTATATTTATGATATGGCTAGAGCACGAATTTGTTTTGTTTAGCTATACGTACTCGTAACATTCCTATTTCTTGCTTTCTCAATGGGTGGGGCAGAGGAAGAGGGAGGTGGGAGGGAGAGAACTCAAAACTAAAAATCAAATTGAATTAAAAAGAGAAAAAAAATAAAATAAAATTGAATTAAAAAAAAGGAAAGAATATTTGATAAAAAACACATCTCCCTCTTAGTGGAAAGGTCTTGGAGGAATATGGCGTCGTATACGATAACCTGGTAGTCAAATTTGCTTCATGGTTTTTCCAAGAAAGTTAATACAATCTTAGGCTTTGTGAAGAGGTACCCAGGACCCAGAAGGTGTCCTAGATACTATATACTCTGTACTGACTGGACCACATCTGAAGTATTGTGTTCAGCTGTGGATGCCACATTTCAGAGAGGATATTGATGAGCTAAAGAGCATCTTGAGGAAGACAACAATGGTGAAGGACATTGAATTCCTCCCATGTGATGATAGGTTGAAGATATCGCATGTACCTTCATCAGGTTCGACCTGAGAGGCTTCAAACTCTGGACAGTCAGCCTGCAAAGCTACCTAGTAGGGCCCAAACCAAACTAAAATGTAATTGGAAAGTGTTTATTAATATAAATATAAATACAGTAATTTAGGGCAGCTAGAGGGATGTAACAGCAAGGCAATGATCACAGATAGATGATAATCATCACAATGCCTACGTGGCTCCACATCACAAAATACAAGAGACTGTCCACATAGAAGGCAGAAGAAGCAAACCATTTATTCAGACACCAGAGAACCCGATCCCATAAGCCATCTGCCCAATCCATCACAGCAGCAAAGCATTCAATACACAACCTCACAGCACGGGGCCTCGCCATCCCAAAATCATCTGCCCCACTGCTGGGGCCTGCCTTCCCCAAAACAAACTCACTCACAGCCACCACAGGTCTGCTCTTTCCCTCAGCTCTGTCATAACTGCTCTCTCAGCATTTCCTGTGACACAATTTCCTTTCCTCTCAGCAAGCCCCTCCCACCACATGTGACTTGGGCTTCCTATGACATAAGCAGGTCACATGGCCTGTTAATAATGGGTGGGAAAGATCTTCAAATCTAAATTGCTATTACAATGGATAGAACGCTGGACTTGGAATCAGGAAGACTTATCTTCCTGAGTTCAAATCCAGCCTCAGACACTTACTAGCTGTGTGACCCTGGGGAGGGGGCCATCTCCTGTTGTCCAGATCTATATCTTGCCAATGGATTCAGATGGCTCTGAAGGAGAGAGTGAGGCTGATGACTTTGTATAGCCCTCCCTCACTTAAATCCAATTCACTTTAGAGTCATGACATCACCTTCCTATTGTTGTGGTCCTCTTTGAGAACATAGGATAGTGATCTGTGAATAGTAGTACCTGCTCTACTGGTGACCCAACTTCCTTCCTTTCTTCCTTCCTTCCTTCCTTCCTTCCTTCCTTCCTTCCTTCCTTCCTTCCTTCCTCCCTCCCTCCCTCCCTCCCTTCCTTCCTTCCTTCCTTCCTTCCTTCCTCCCTTCCTTCCTTCCTTCCTTTCTTCCTTCCTTCCTTCTATCCTTCTCTCCCTTTCTATCCTTCTCACACCCTTACCTGTGCATGCTCTGCCCAAAGGAATATAAAATTTGGATCGCTGAAATCTCGCAAGATATCTTGGAGTTTATGGGCTAGATTTCTTTTAAGGGCCATGCCTTAAACAAAAGTCACTTTGGTTCTCATTGATTGACCAACAGTAGGTCCCAGATCTGATGGCTCAGAGTGACTGTAAATAGCAATTGTTTCTGTTTTGGTCAGAAACCCTGAGGGTCTCCCCCTTCCAGACTGATTTTGAGTTTTTTGGTTGGTTTGTTTTTCTGACTAGGTAAAAGAGGCCATTCTTTGCCTCATTTCTTACCTAGCCTTAATCACTGAATGGGCGTTGCCTCAGTCAAACTGAGACCTGTTAAAGACCTTTGCTTAAAAAGGCCAAGGTCTCCCACTGCATCCAGGGCCATCTCCAGTCGTCCTGACTGGACCCATATGGCTCTGGAGGAGAGAGTAAGGCTGGTGACTTTGCACAGCCCTCCCTCACTTAAATGCAATTCACTTGCAAATCATAATATCACCTTCCTGATGTCCTGGTCCTCTTTTAGAAGAAGGACAAACAATGAAAGAATGCCCCTGGGACAAGTCACTTCACCCTGTTTGCCTCAGTTTCCTCATCTGTAAAATGAGCTGGAGAAGGAAATGACAGACCACTCCAGTATCTTTGCCAAGAAAACCCCTAAGGGGGTCGTGAAGAGTCTGGAAACAACGCAAGAACAAGAACAAAATGCTAATTTGTGGTTTTCTAAGTTAATATGTAGCACACAGGGATTAGTTACTATTTGATATTGACGCCACTGCTGTACATGGTTAACCTTGAAAAGGAAGTAAATAGCTTTTATTAAGTGCCTATTATATGCCAGGTACAATGTGCGATTAACAAATATTATCTGATTTGAACCTCACAATAATTCTGGGAGGTGAGTACTATTATTATCACCCCCAAATTACAGAAGAGGAAAATAAAGCAAACTTGTCCAGGGTCACACAGCTAGTAAAAGTCAGGGGCCAGATTTGAACTGTCTCCTTGATTCCAGGACTAGCATCCTATTCATTGGGCCACTGAGAGAATACATTTCTTTTCTTTTCTTTGCAGACGTGGTGGAGTATGGATATGGACTTTTATATATGTGACTATTAATTGTGCAATTAATTAATTAATTGCACAATTAATTATTATGTATATAAAATGCAGTACAACAGACCTGACTGGTGTGTCGGTTGGTTTCACTAAACTGCTTATCCCCTCCCTCTCCTGTTTTCTTTTCTTTTCTTTTTTATTAGCCATACTGTCCTTATTCTTTTTTTTGTAATTAAGATTTTTTATTTTTAGTTTACAACATTCAGTTCTACATAATTTTGAGTTCCAGATTTTCTTCCCCTCTTCCCTCCCCAAGACAGCATGGAATCCGATATATCTTCTACATATACCTTCACATTGAACTTATTTACACAATAGTCAAGTTGTAAAGAAGAATTATTACCAATGGAAGGAATCATGAGAAAGAAGAAACAGAACCAAAAAAAAAAAAAAACCCCAAAAACAAAAGAGAAAAAAAAGAAAAACCAAGGGAAAAAAATGGAGAGCAAACAGTGTGCCTCAATCTGAATTTAGATTCCATAGTTCTTTCTTTGGATTTAGATAGCTCTCTCCATCATGAGTCCTTTGGAGTTGTCTTTGCACCTTGTAGTGCTGAGAAGAGGAAAGTCTATCAGGGTTAGTCATCACAGAATCCATATATCTGTGGTTGTGTATATTGTTCTCTTGGTTCTGCTCCACTCACTCAGCATTATCTCCTGTAGGTTTTTCCAGGTGATTATGAAGTCTGTATCTTCCCCATTTCTTACCACACAATAGTATTCCATTACCTTCATATACCACAACTTGTTCAACCATTCCCCAATTGATGGGCATCTCCTTGATTTCCAATTCTTTGCCACTACAAAAAGAGCTGCTATAAATATTTTTGTACATATGGGTCCTTTTCCCACTTGTGTGATCTCTTTGGGATACAGCCCTAGAAGTGGTATTGCTGGGTCAGAGGGTATGAACATTTTTAAAGCCCTTTGGGCATAGTTCCAAATTACTCTCCAGAATGGCTGGATCAGTTCATAACTCCACCAGCAATGTAACAATGTTCCAATTTTCCCATATCCTCTCCAGCATTTATCATTTTCCTGTTTTTTTCATTTTAGCCAATCTGACAGGAGAGATGTGGTACCTAAGAGTTGTTTTGATTTGCATTTCTCTAATCAGTACTGACCCAGAGCATTTTTTTTCCTATTCCTATAGATAGCTTTAATTTCTTCCTCTGAAAACTACCTGTTCATATCCTTTGATCATTTCTCAATTGGGGAATGAGTGAGAAGGATATAATTTGTGAAGACTTCACAGGGTAAGAATATAGGAGCTACTCTCTTCTCATATTTCTGGAATGGAGAAAGTCTGAAGTAGGAGAGGCTTGGAATTTAACCTTGTAGTGACTTACCTAACTTCTGGAAAGTCAGGGCCTGAAGCTGTAGGTGCCCCTCCCTTCCCCCCTCTCTCTCTGCTAGCACAAGAATTTTACCAAATAGGGAGATAATGGACTACTTGTGCACTGCTTGTTCTCTGCTCCAAGATGGCTCCCTCTCTTCCTCATTCATTTTCTTTAGCCATATCATCGCCACATTAGTAGCCAAATAAGGAAAGTATGTATGGATTGGCTCTGTATTTTTGTGCCTGGATTGTAAGCCTGCCCCCCAGCCAATGGTGAGAAGGGATAGAGGTGGGCGGGAATCTTTGCATTAAGAGTATATCTACTGCTGCATTTCCTTTGTACTTTGCCTCTCTCTACTAGTTTCCCAGTGGAGGCAAAACGCCCAAATCTCTCTTGAGAGGTTTGTAAAATAAATTCGCTTTGCTTCTCCTAAAGATGTCTCTCCCATTATTTGAATTTTTCGTCCCATACAAGGAATGACTTGTATTCCTATAAATTTGGCTCAGTTCCTTATATATTTAGAGATGGGGCCTTTATCAGAGACACTAGTTGTAAAGATTCTCTCCCAATTTTCTGCTTCCCTCCTAATCTTTGTTGCATTGGCTTTTTTTTTAATACAAAAACATTTCAATTTAACATAATCAAAATTATCCATTTTGCATTTTGTAATACTCTATCTCTTGTTGTGCCATGAATTCTTTGCTTTTCCATAAATCTGATAGGTAAACTATTCCTTGCTCTCCCAAATTGCTTATAGTATCAGCTTTTATTCCTACAGAATGTCTTTCTGGGTAATAGAAGGATAAACTTAGACAGGAAGGTGATATTGAAACAAAATATACTCATAAAACATTTTAAAAACCTTAGATCAAAAACAACAGACAGTGTCATTGCAGTAATTGCAGACAAAAACCAGAAAGCAACATACACCCTGTTATGATTAAGCTATTAGTTTTAATTTTTTTTGTGTGGAAGAAATTGTTAGAAGTGACTACATCAAAATAAAATGTTTGAGTTTTAAAGGAATTAATAAAATTCATGTGTTACCTGAGAGGGATTTCTACATTATTTTTTTTTTTTAGATACCCACCAATTAGGGAATGACTGAACAAATCTGTCTAGAGGAGCATAATGGATTATTTCCCCCCCTACATTATTTTTTCCTGGCTTACGAGTTGAACAAATGTTGAACTCAACATTTTATCTTTCATTTCCATAGTTTCGTCCATGTTCTCCACGACTGGAACAACTTCTCTCTGTATCTTCAATTCTCGAGCTTCATTCAGAGCTCCTCGGATGCCAGTTTCTCTAAGATACTATTTCTGAAGTCCCCTGGGAAATTGTTTCAGTTTTGTCTTGTTACCAACTCTGACCTTGTCATGACTCACTTCTTTCTGGACCTCGGGTTTCCTCCCCAATAAAGGAACAGTTTCAACTCTGCAGCTTCTAAGGTTCCTTCCAGCTCAGATGATCTGTTCCATAACGATTACACACGGTGTTCCAAAAGTCTTAGTTCAGTTCTAAGACATTAAAGCTTAGCTACACTAAGACTTTTGGAACACCCTGTGTGCATCTGTGTTTGTATCTAGATAAACTATAGATGTGTGTGCGTGTGTGTATTGTGTGTATATGACACACGCTGTGTGTATAACAGTTATGGGTACCTCCAGTACCCCTTTCAGCAGTTCCTTTGCCTCCAGTGTAAAAGCCCAAACTGCTACACGCCCACCCATTTTGGACCCCAGCACCATCTACTCTTGTTTCATTAGACTGGAAGCACCCTGAAGGCAGGGGCTGCACCTTTTGCAAAGAAGGTACTACGGAAATAGGAATTCTTGTGAAGAGCAGCAGTGGTATGTCCTAGTGATAAACATTCTTGGAGTCCAAAGACCTGGGTTCCAATCCAGATTCTACCATCGCTAGCAGTATGACCATCGGCAAGCTATTCTCTTCCTCTGTAAGATAACGGTAGTTGCCTTTGCCTCGCTGGGTCAAACGGCTTTAGTGCAGTGGAATTGGACTTGGAGCCTCATTTACACGAGTGAATTCAGGTCTGTTTCCTCACCCATAAAATGAGAGTGTTGGACAAAGGCCGATGACCCTAAGGCCCTTCTCCAGCTCTAAAGCCTCGGTCGGATATAAAGCCATGTACAACTTGTTTGCATACCTGTAAGCTGTCACCTCCATCCTTGGCCTCGCCCTCGCTCCTTCCTGGGAGTACCACATGGAGAGAGCTAACGAAGGTCTGCGGCCCATCCTGGACCACTATGGGGAAGGATTGGGAGGGGCGTCTCTGCACCCCGAAGGGCTTGGTCCGTGTCCCGGCTCCCCAGGGGGCGGATTAAGAGACAAATAGCCAGCCTGGGGGACGCGGGGGAGCGGAAGGATTCGGCGAGGTTTCCCCCCCCCCCCCCCCCCCCCGGGGCCCTAACAGCTTCTGAGCCACCAGGATTGCTAGGGGAGGATGGGGGTATCCTAGTAACGGCACGGGAATGGTCGCCATCGCTTCTCTATTTTCTCTGCCAGCCTCGAAGGATGCTGGGAAAAGAAGTTTCTCTCCTCCCTCTCCTCTTCCTCCCTCTCCCTGCCTCCTTGACCCTCCCCTAACCCTCCCCGGCTCCGCAGCCCTCTGCTGCCCCCTGACGTCTCGTTCTCGCCCCTGCGGCTCGCGGCCGCGCCCTCCGCTTCCGTCCTCCCGGAGCAAATTGGTCCCGCCCCCGCCCTCTCTTCCTCCTAATTGGCGGCTCGGGAACTCCCGCCCCCTCCCTCTCTTCCTCCAATTGGCGGCTCGGGAACTCCGCCCATCCTGCCATTCGGGGTTGACCGTGCCTTTTATCTCTCCGGCCCCGCCCACCGCCTCCCCTCCGGATTGGCTGCTCGCTGGCTCCTGGGCCCCGCCCATTTTCCCGGGCCTTAGCGTCACGCGCCTCTCCGGCCGCTTCCGGGGTGGGGGGTGGGGGTCCTCGCTTGCAGCCTTGCGGAGGCAGTGTAAGCTGGGGCCACAGCCGCGGGAGGTAAGGCCGTTTGGCAGTGCCCGGGGGGCCGCAGAGTGCGGGCACGGCGTCCTGTGCCTGGCTGGCAAGAGGCAGCCGTCCCCCCCAGGAGCTCCCCAGGAACACCGCACCCCACTTTTCTCCCTCCCGGGCCCCGGACGATCCGGAGGCGCTTGAGTTGCGGGAGGTGGGGAAGCCGAGCAGGTGCTCTGAGGGAAGCGGCTCCGGGGCCAAGGATGCCCAGGTGCCCGGGGGCTCCCCAGACCCGAGCTGGGGGGCGGGCAATGTGTGGGCCGGGCCGGACACCTCGCCCAGCGGGGCTTGGGGCGGGCTGGGCTGCTTCTTGGAGTTGCCCTGGGAGACCGACCGCTCGGCTCAGAGTGATGTCCCCTGGTCCTGGCATCCTCGGGATCTTCAGAACTTAGGACTGGGTCAGGTCCCTCCTCTCACTGCCCAGGATGCCAGCCTCATGCCAAAGCGAGGGTGCTACTGGCCCTAGGGAGATGACGGGAAGGACTCGGAGGTGTCCCCGGATGGTGACATCATCCCTTCTCTGCTCTGTGCCCGCCCCGAATTTCAGCCCCTGCCCTCGTGCATTCGGGGACTGGAAAGGTTGGGACTGTGGAGCCGGGGGTGGGGGTGGGGCGTTGGAAGACTCCAAGGGCTCTCTTAACACCATGTTTAAAGGAGGAGGGGATAAGGTGTCCCTCGCGGGGATGAAGGGTGTGTTAGTTACATCTCGCCTTCCCTCCTGGAGATCCTGGTGGCTTAGGACTGAGGTGGGTGGGGCTCCCCGGGTCTGCCCGGAGTTAGGAATTGGGTGCTCGTCTTGGAAATGGAGCCGAGCCCCTGGGTGTGGTCATGAGCCTCTGGGGTGCAGTCTGGCCTCGGCCCTAGAGGATGGGCAGTGGAAAAGGTGCATAGCCTGGTGGCCTCCCACACCTCTTGCTCCTGAGGTCCGACTTCCCCTCTCTCTGGTAGGACAGGTTCCGACCCGGCACTTAGCATAGGACCCTGCACACAGTGGGCTCTTAATGAACGTCTTTGGCTGTGAATTGAGAATCTGAAGTGGGTGGTGAAACAAAGATAAATACTTTAACAAGTGACATCACTGAGTCCAACTTTTTCATTTAAAAGAACACGAGCCCCAGGAAAGGAGGTGGTGACTTTTTGAGGCCACGTGGATGGGATTTGAACCCAGGTGTGGTACGTCCCACTGGTGGAGCACAGGTGTGTGACCGCAGGAATCGTACCTGAAATTGGGAGAGATGCCTGGCTTTGAATGCCTTGCCACTTCCAGCTCTGGGCCTTTGTTTAAGTCACTCCTCTTTCTGGGGCAATTTTGGGAAGTTTTGCTGTTTGCACCTTTTAAAAGCCCCACCATTCCACCTTCCTGCCTCAGTGCTGCGGTGAGACATGTACTTGGTAGACGAGAAAGCCCTATAGAAACGTGAGTTCTTGGACAATGTCCCAAGGCCTCGGGTAGGGGAAGGGCAAGGGCAGGATCAAGGTCAGCCTCCTGGAGGGGTCCAGGTTTGAATACTACCCGGAGTGAAATGGAGAACTTTTGTGCCCCTGACCACAGGGACCCGAGTGGAGGTGTCCCTCCCGAAGCGCCCCATGCTGACGGCTCTTCCTTGCTGTTTCTGCCCCTGCCCTGGCTCCAGGGGTGATGAGTAACACGACAGCACCCAGTGCCCCCAGGGCTGCCAGCGACTCCATGGTGGGCTACGTGCTTGGCCCCTTCTTCTTTATCACCCTGGTAGGGGTGGTGGTGGCCGTGGTAAGGAGAGAAGCCCTGCCTTTATGCCTCGCTTTACCCCAAAGGCCCCTCCTAGGGTGGTGGATGGGAATTGGGGAGGGGGTGGCTGTGCCCCCACCCCCACCCAGTGTGCTTTGTCTTTATTGCAGATGATGTACATTCAGAAGAAGAAAAGGTAAGTGCTGGCCTAGGTGAAGGGCAGCGGGCAGCTCTTCCCCATTGGGTGAAGACAGTACTGCTCCAGACTGGGGACCTTCCCGGTTGGTCAGCTAGGTGGCGCACTGGACAGAACCCTGGAAACCGGGGTCAGGACTGGTGTTCAGATTGTCCTGTTAATTAATGCCTTAATAAAGGTGCTTGATGGTGGCGGGGTTCTAGGCCCCAGCTGGCTGCCCTGCGCCTTACTCTCCCCAGTGTCAGCACACCTGCCTCATAGGGCTGTTGCTTGCAAACCTTAAATTGCTGGTCAGTTTACTCAGTGGGGTGAAAGTACATTTTAGGTTCTCTTTGTCTGTTTTGGGGCCTAAGGCCACTTGGCCTCAGGAATGGGAAGAGGGAAATGAGGAGACCCCCCCTTCTGTCCTGGGGTGAACGGGCTTCATGACCACTCCTTGGTCTGCCCAGCCCAGCCAGTAGATAGTAGGTTTTCATTGTGTTTTGGGGCCACCTTGGTCTGAGGAGAGGTAAGAGGGAAATTGGGGGACCCCTTCCTTCCCAGGGTGGACAGGCTGCGGCACCACCTACTGCCCATGTACAGCTATGACCCGGCAGAAGAACTTCACGAAGCTGAGCAGGAGTTACTATGTGAGGTGGGGGATCCCAAGGTGAGTGATTCACCACCCCCCCCACTTGGTTGGGATCCTGAGCATCCTTGAATAGGTGCTATTTTGGGCATCTGGATATCCTGGGCTGGTGAAGGGAAGGATAATACTTGATACTTCCCTGATGGGTTGGGGAGCTTGGTTCATACCTACCCAGTTGCCACCCTGGGACCTGTGTCTGGTATCCAGGGTTGTACAAGGTGGGGAGATGACCTTTTGGGCTACCTTTTCCCCTCGCAGGTTGTCCACGGCTGGCACAGCAGCTACCAGCACAAACGGATGCCCCTTTTGGACGTGAAGACGTAAACTAAGGAAGCAGACCCCCACCAAGCCTTGGCCCCACTGGAGGAGACCTCTTTACCTGTTACAGGAGTTCAGAATTGCTCATTTCTGCTCACCCCCTTTTGCCCAGCAGTAGGACACATAGTTGTTAATCCTTTATTGGCCTGTTGGCTGGGATGGCTGTCCTCTTCCATCTAGGCAGGGGTTCCCGCCCCACCTCCAAGGGGCTAGAGCCTCATCTCTACGGGCGCTTGCCCTCAGTATCTTTTGGCAAATCCAAAAACTGGAGGGCAGGGGGTAGCGATTACCTGGATTTGCACTCCTCCCCTTCCCCGAGATGTCCCAGCATGCTCCACTTCGCCCTCGCTACTGTCAGGTGCTGGGTTATGGTTTCCTAGGGAGGGATTTGTAGCAGAATCCCATCTCTAGGGATGGCTTTGTTTATATTATAGTGTATATATATGTATATATTTTGTAAATAAAATGTTTTGTGGACAGGAGTGTGGCTGAGATGGCTCTGGCTGGTGAGGTGAAAGTCCCCTTTCTGGTACTGCAGCCAGCAGTAAAGCCACCCCAAGAACATTGGGACATTCAGTTCTACCTCTACACCCCCTATAAGGAGACTATTTTGTCCAGAAAAAAAGGAATTCATTTTTATTCAAGTAACTGCAAATAGGAAACCTTGGGGGTGGGGGTGTCTCACAACAGTCTGAGACCACCCCTCACCCCACTTCAGCTGGACCTCCTTCCCTTAACCCTCCCAACTTGAAGATTACCAAAGGAGGGACTGATAGAAGTGGGGATGGGCAGCTCCCTTGGGGCCCACCTCCCCAATGTCACTGTGTAGTAAACTAGACCTGGTGTCCACTACCTCCCCAAGCCCTCCTTTGTGATGATTTGGGGAGGAGAGCAAGATGGAGCGGATGGAGGAGGGGTAGGGCAGGTGATCATGAGAACCAACAACTGTATGGCTGAGTCTGGAAGCCACAGAATGTAAGAACAAAACCGTTTTAAATGAGACAACCAACAAAATGAGTTCAGAGGTAGATTGTGAGCGGAGGGAAGATGTAACCAGCTCCTAGGGGGAGGGGGGGATGGCATTCTGAAAGGAGAGGAGGGGCAGCTGGGGAGGAAAAAGCCTTGCAAAACATGCATTCCAAAGGCAAAAATCACAGGCCAAGGAAGGCCAGCCCAGGATTGGGGGAAATTAATAGGATTGTCAAGTTCCCGTTCTCCCTACATCTCCTGAGCAGCAAGGAAAAGGATGATTCAGGCCCTCTCCCTTCCCCTTAACAACTTCTCAATTAGGGCCTGACACCCTAGGCTCCAGCCCAGCTCCATTCCAGTTTGATGCTCAGGAAATGCCAGTGTGTAGAGAGGGCAGGAGGGGGAAAGGGTGGGTACTGGGCCCCCCTTCTGCTCCCAGTGAAAGGTCTGCTCCCCCCTTCCCCCTTGGGACCAATTTTGAGTGGGTAGAAGGTAGAGAGAGACTGTGGTGGAGGTACAGAATACCCCCAGACAAGTCTATTGAAGCTGAGCTCTTAGGATCAAGATACTCACAATGGGTCCTTCCCTCTCCAATCCTTTAGTTGGGGTACGGAGGGGGGAGATGAGAAAACAGGAGCCCAGGTCCCATTCCAGGGGGGCAGAGACAAAGAAACAGGTGTTGGCAGCTAAGTCAAAAGGTTAGCTCTGTCCAGGGAAGGAGGAGTACAAAAGAAATCCCAATCCTGGGAAAGGGCAGGTGGGTCTAAGGATGGATGGATGTGGGAGGTGGGGGGAGGGAGGCAGGAGTGTACCCAGAGCCCAGAGGCTCAACCACCCGCTGCCTGCCCCACCCCGCCCAGCACGATCCCACGTAGGGTGGCCAGGGTTAGTGTGAGCACGTCCAACATGTGAATGGGGAGACACTTTTCCCAGGTACAGCTATCATTTCTCTGACCAGTAAAACCAGGAAGGACAGATTGAAGGAAAGGAAAGGTGGGGGAAGAAACACGGGGATTTAAAGATCAACGTCTTTCTGTCTAGTCCCAGAACGAGAGGGCCGCCGCCGTAGTCATCGTCATTGAGGGGAATGAGGTAGCGAGATGTGAGCAGGCTTGGTTACTGCTCCTCCTCCGAAGACTCCTGGGATATGCCTTCTTCCTCTTCCTTCTCCTGCACGGAAGGTTGGAGAAGGATGGGAGGGGGTCACCCAAGCTCCCACAGAAGCCCACACACACCAGCCTAGCCAGCGCCTCCACTTCCTCCAAGGGAAGGGCCCTCCCCCACCCCAAGAACCCACAGGGCTGGACACACCAGGAAGGGGGGCTCAGGCTGCGCCCCCCCCCCATCCCAAGTGCTCTAGGGTTGGGATGACTCAGGGCTGAGTGTGTGGATGACTCAGCACTCTCGCTGCCCGGTTTCATTCATAAAATGAGGAGGAATTTAAAGGGAAAACAGAGCTCATTCCACTTGCTTCCTCCCCTCCCTGGCTCCCGTGGCAGCCTGGCTTCTATCCCCCACCCCCCCAAAGCATTCTTTCCTCTCCACTACGGTGGGGGAGGGGTATTCAGGAGAGGGGGGAAAAGGAAGTCGCTGGCCTAAGCTCAGGAAAGGCAGGCAGAAAAGCAGGAGAGGGCAGGGGGACCCCATCCCCCGGTGGGTGGTTGGGGCAGAGCAGGAGAGGCGAGCCAGCCACCTGGCCAACCCACAAAGTCCTCACAGGGTCTGAACAAGATCCCCAGAATACTAGAGAGCAGGCGCTGGCTCAAGGGGATGGCCGACAGCTGACCTTGGTGGAGGAAAGGGAAGTGAGTTCTGGAGCACACTCACAGGGTGGGAATTCGGGGACACCGCACCGACCCAGGGCGGCCCCCATGCCAGGCAGAGACTCCAAAACAAGTTGCTTCCTGTTACTCACTCCTGGAGGTCTGCCAGATGCTGTTTCTCTTCTTCCACCCCCCACCCCAGGGGAGGGGGACTGGTTTGGCTGAAGACAGAAAGCCACTGGTAGTAAGACAGGGTGGAAGGGGGTGAGTGGGAGGAGGAGGAGGAGGAGGAGGAGGAAAACGGTCACCGAACACAGCTGCTTGAGACTACCGTAGCTGGCTTCATGCTATCACCTGCAGTTTATCAGGAGCCTATCCCTGCGCAGCTTCCCCCAGCCTCAACAGCCATGGGTCCTCCTCACGAAGAGGTGCCCAACCCCGACACAGTAACCACGCTACCCCCGGCCACTGCTTCCCCACTTTTATTGGTCGTGGGTAGGTAGTCCTTGGAGAGGGGATTGGGATTTTTAGGGAAAGAAAATTCCTTGGGAGGAATACAGAAAGAGCAGGAAAAAAGAGAAAATAAGAGAGACTGGGAAGACGACACGACATGCGGGGCACTGGCACTTGACACTTCCAGCAGCATCCTCTCTCCCTCGAGGCAGATCACAGACGTAGAAGCAGGTGCCCCGTCCACCCTAGAGTACAATGTCCCCTCCCATGCTCTCGCATGCACATCTCTGTTACTTACCAGCTTTTTGGGTCTCCCTCTTGGTTTCCTCCCTGGTGCAGTGGTGGTTTTCTAGAGGGAAACAGACCCAGAAATTAAATAGCTTTTAAAAAGGAAGCAAAGGCTCTAATTTTCCCCCACAGGTGTGGTGAATTGATCCCGTCTCTACAGAACAAACCAGAACTGTTGACATCTCTCCCAGGCTAGGTAGGACCAACCCCCCAACACTAGACCTCCAATTGTACACGTACATGTGTGTACACACACACACCCCCCACCACCACACAACACACCTCCTCACTCCTTTTTCCTCCCACCAGAGACCTAAGCCTCTTCCACACATGACTCAGAGGATATGAGTCGAGCCCTCAGCATAAATAAATAAATAACCCAAAGAAGCCATCATGTGTCCCGTCCGTCCCCCCACCCCCACCTCGAGGGTTTGGCCCCTTCTTTAGCGGTCCCTCCCCTTCCTTCACCACCCCCTCAATAACAGAATTTCCTGGGGGATGAAAGGAATACCCCCCCCTCCCCTTTCCCCCTACACCCCAGATGAATCATTTCCTATTCTCCCCAAGGCCAGGAGAAGCAGAAGGGGACTGAAGCCCCCCTGGCCAACACCAACCTCCTTCCTTTCCAACCCTAAGCAATAAACCATTTTTGCTTTATTTAACTTTTCTAAGTTTTGTAAAAGACATTTTATGAAGTACTAGGCTACAGCAGGCCGTCCTTTGAAGTGTTTTTCATTCCTTACACCATCTGATCCTCACAAACAGCCCCGTGAGATAAAAACACAAGCATTCTCTCCTTTTTCCTTTGACAAATGAGGAAACCGAAGCACCTGTGCACCAAGGTCACACGCGAGTAACTGAGCTGGGACCGGCAAGTTTTCTGCTTGGAAATTCAGGGTCCTTTTCCTCTAATGATAGCAGCTTACATTTACATTTACATAGTTCTCACTATGTGCCTGGCACAGTGCTAGGCTCTTTACAATTATCTCCGTCTGAGCCTCACAACCACCCTGGGAGAGGTATTAGTACTTCCCATTTTACAGAGAAGGAAACTGAGGCCAGAAAGTAAGGAAGCTGCCCTGGGTCACTCTTGAACTCAAGTCTTCCTGACTCCAGGCCCACAGCTCTACCCTCTGAGCCATTCCCATCCCTGCCAGTGTATGCCCCCCACCTCCAACACTAGCTGAGGACCCAGACAGACCTACACCCCCCCAATCTTCCAAGCCCACCAGACACCTAAGGGAAGGATGAAGACTTCTGCAGAGTCAGCCTTTCCACAGAGTGCTGCTGGTCCACCTGCTGCACACACACGCATATACACCTGTGTATACACACATACTGCCTCCAGCAGCTCTCCCTCTGCCCCCTATCTTCGTAAGATGATGTTTTCCAAATTCTGCTAAGGAAAAACTCTTAACTTCCTCTTAATCCACGCCCCACGAGACCAAAATTGCTTCCTAAATGGGGGAAACCTTTTCTCCCCATGCCCCCAGGAACTCACCCGGCCTTTCGCAGCCCCCTTGTTCTTACTCCCCTTTGGTCTGCCCCGAGGTCTCTTGGGAGTTGGTGCCTCACTGGGCTCCTTCTGGAGGGAAGACAAGATGGGACAGGGAGTGGAAAACAGTGGGAGAGTGAGCAGAGGTGACAAGGCAGGCATCTCTCACCCACCAAATACACCATTGCATCATCAAAGTCACAGATTTCTTTCCTTAGAAGAACCTCAGGTAGAAAGAGTTATTGAAATGGACTTGACTAAGGCCACCCAACTACCGCTCACTCTTCCCTTTCCATTATGAAGAATGAGAAAGAATCTAAGCATGGTTATCACCCCTGGACCCTACAAGGTCCCCCAAGAAAGACAACTGTGACATCTTCCCAGGCCTCTGATTCATTATCTATACGCTGGGACTCCATTCTTCCTCAATGCTTTTTCTTAGGGCAGAAATAGAAAAAAATCCCTCTGGACCTGGACCAGCTCTTGGCCCAGGGCCCCTGGAGACTGAGATCCCAAATTCCCTTCTGATTCTATTCCATTCCCTGTCTACTGCCCCCCAACACACACTCCAACTGCTCCCTCACACCTTTCTCTTCTGTCCCTGGTAGGGAAAAGAGGGAGGGAAGGATAAAATTTAACTCCGGGCATGTTGGGCACCCAGAAGGAAAAGCTTCTTCCACCGGAACTCTGAGCCTTTGCCAAACCACCTCCCCCAGGGAAAGAAAGTGAGGCCTGGGACCCCACCTTGGAGGTCCCTGCCTTTGCTGTTCAAATTTTCACAAGCGAAAGAGAAATAAAAAGGTCACGAATAACGCATGGGCAATGAGGGGAAGGCGTCCCAGCTATAGTTTCTTCAGGCCCCTGGGCTGTTTATAGCTACAGTCCAGTAACCCAACACCCATTTCCCTGCCCCACAGCAGCCAGGCGTAAGAAGGAAGGTGACCACTGGGACGGTCAGCTTTGGAGGGGAGGGAGGAGATGGAAAGGATGCTCCAGGGTGATCACCTCACCAATGAGGGCAGACCAACCCAGTCAGCCTCCCAGGGATGGGGAACACAGCTGACCCTTTCTTCCATTACTATCTCTACACAAACCTTCTCTCTCATCTATCCCTGAAAGATTTCCCATCCATTACTCACCCAAGGACTCTGGAAGACAGCGAGCAGGGAGGGATTCTGTACAATGGGCCAGTATCTCCATTTCACTGATGGGTTCCAAAGGTAACCTGACCCATACTCAAAGTCACTAAGTCTCCCCAACTCCAGATCAGGAACAGAGAAGGTAGGAGAAGTTTCCTCACCGAACGCCCTCTTTACTTCCTTCAAAATCCACCCCGCAAAGGGGTCTAAGTGTTTACCAGCAGATGCTTAAAGGGCTTGGACATCATCTACCTGATTTACAGCTGGAAGGCTCACCAATCAATTCAGCATTTTAGTAATGGCTAGCATTTATTAATACAGCACCTACTATGTGCCAAGTGCTTTACAAATATCTCATAGCAACCCTGAAACATACACGCTACCATCTCCATTTTACAAATGAAAAAACTGAGGCAGAGGTTAAGTGACTTGCCCAAGGTCACACAGACAGTAAATGTCGGAGGCCAGATGTAAACTCAGGTATTCCCTACTCCAGGCACTCTATCCAGTAACACCTAGCTGCCTGGGCTTCTCTCCCCCTCACCTCTAAACCTCACTCACCATCCTGGTGGTCACCTTCCTTTTGGCTGGGGTTGGCCAGAAAGAGGCTTGTGAGCAAAGGGGAACGAGTGGGTGTTGGATTACTTGGACTGCAGCTATAAACAAGCCACCTAGGATCCATCCCAAGGACAAAGGCTCATTCGGTCCCTGCTTGGTCCAAGTTCCCCACCGCCCCCAACACATCATACTGATGCATAGGTTTCTCATCACTTATCTTCCTTCCCCAAAGGATTTTAACAGAACAGCAGAAAATCTGTATTCTCCCTTCTCCCTGCACAAAGAGTAGGGCTGGGGGAGTTGTGGCAGAGAGGGATAAGACTGATACTATGATCCAACCCCTTTATGTTACAAATGGGAAAAGAAGGCCAAGAGACCAAGTGATTTGCTTGGGGTTACAAGGCTAGCAAAGGACAGCAGAGAAGGAAGCAGAAACCTGGTCTGCTGGTCGTGCCCTTCACCCCATTACACCCTCCTGACTGATACGATCCCGTGGGTTGCTTAGCTCAGGGATGAGAGTTAGGATTCCCTGGGTTCTGTGCCCCACCTCCTCAGTACTGGGTTCTTCCTCCTTCCCCAGCAAGAAGACAGCAGATACCAGTCTTCCTCAGAGTCAATATTGTAGAAGTCTCTCTCCCTATTGGCCTTCCTTCCTTTGCTCCAATTTTCCTGGTATTCCCAATTTACTTCCTCCAGTTACCCAGGAGGTTAAAATGAGGCACCACTAGGTAACTAATTCTCAGGCCCAACAGAAAACTGTAGTCGAAGCCTCCATAGTTATAAAGATTTACAAATTGCAGGATTTATTGACTATTTAAAGGTGGGGTTTCGGAGGCTGGTCACTTTTCAAATGTCATAAAACTAAGTAGGAAGGCTACCTTTGAATCTGGTCCCCGATTGCTAACCCAAATGATCTTTCTACTAACTTCTCTTCTTTGCCATTCTGCCCTTATTTGAACACCCCTAGAATTTGGGGGTGGGGGGAGAGGAGGAAACAGGACAGGTTGGGAGTTGCTGATGCTTCCAGACATATCTTTACCATGCACTTACCGGGGGTTGTTTCCGGGGTCGGCCCCGCCCTCTCTTCTCAGACCCGTCTTTCTCCTGCTTGGAGGCCAGAGGCTGGCTGGACTTTGAACTAGATTCACTCATCCTCCCCTTTCTCTAACGAGAGGTGGTAAAGGGTAGGGGGATGGGGTTCTGGGTAGGGTAGAGAATTAAAAAAAAATAATTAAAAACTCTTCTTGTAGCCACCTGTCACCATTCCCTTCCCCTGCAGCACCAAGACATTCCCTCTCTCCCTCCCTGTCCTAAGGATGGAATTCCCTGGCTCCAACCCAAGCTGGTTCCTCCCTTCCTCCCCCAGGAGCATCTGCTATCTGAGCAGTGGTGGGGGCCGGACAGGATGGAGTTAATCTGTGTCTTATCTCCCCAGCTCAGAAAGGCTCTTTGTCCTAACCCCAGCTTCTGCCACCCCCACAGGGCCCAGGGCAGAAGTGGAGGCACAGCCCGCCTACCAACCTGGCTTTTCCAGGTACGGACCCGCCCAGATGCCCTAGCCCAGGAGCAAAGTTTGGGAAAGGAGGGAAGGGGGATCGAGGGGGAGGGTGGCACGGAGCACATTCAGACTGAGCTCAGCCCCACAAACATCACTCAGGACCCTCCCTTCCCCTGCCAAGCCTGTTTCACAGGAGAAAAGAAAATTAAGCAGGGGAGAAACCACCCTGAGGATGGGGCATGTTTGCAGAAAAGGAAGGACTCACTACTATGCCGTGTGTGACCTTGGGGAAGCCACCCTGGCCTCAGTTTCCTCGTCTGCTAAATTAGGAGACTGGCATTTACGATCCTGGGTTCTGGTCCAGTTTCAGCCACTGAACATTTGAGAGTTACCCAGGGCCCGCTAGGTCACACAATAGATAAAGCTCTGGGCCTAGAGTCAAGATGCCCCGAGTTCAAATCCAGCCTCGGAGACATACCCCCTGGGACCCGTTTCCTCAACTGTAAAAGGGCGGTCATTACAGCACCTACCAGGCAGGTTTATCGTCAGGATCAAAGGAGATCGTATTTGTAAAGCTCTTAGCATGGCAGTTGCTGCGTAAATGTTTATTCTTTTCCCCTCCCACCTCAAGAGGCTCAAAGATCCATGCACCCTCCCATCCCTTCCCTACCTTGCTATCTCCAAAACAAGGTCAAAGGCCCAAACGTTCCTTTTGTGTACCAAGGAGGGAAGATCTGGGGGCTCAAAACTTCCACAAAGTTCTAGAACCCTGGTTCTAGGTAATCTAGTCTCTCTCCCTTGCCTACAGGCAGGAGCACACTTTTAAAGCATCCTCTTAACTCCTTCAAAGTTCTTGAATGGAGTCACCTTCAGTTAGAGAAATCTTTGGACTGGTACGGGGGAGGCCCAGTCAAAAGCTCTCCCATTCCCATTTCATTGGCACAGAGAACCCCCAGATGAGGGAATTCCTTCTGCTGATACAGATCTTAGAGAATTGCTGAAGGTGCTAAGAGGCTGAAGTCCCTTGTCCAGGGTCACAAAGCCAGTATTTGTCAGATGTAAGACACGAACAAGTCTTCCTGACTCGGACATGGGCTCTCTACCAGTTTACCCTTATTCCTTAATGTGATTCTAGAACAGGATGGGGAACCTTTGGCATCAAGGTCACATATGGCCCTCTAGGTCCTCAAGTGCGACCCTTTGACTGCATCCAAACTACTTCACAGAATCCCCAATAAAAGGATTTGTTCTGTAAAACTTGGAAGGCCACGTGTGGCCTCAAGGTTGCAGGTTCCCCACCCCTGTAGCTAGAACCTTGAAGAAAGGAACCATGGTTCTTATCAGAGATTGGATTCTCTTTCCCAGACTTAAAACATGAACTTCACCCCATTCCAAGTGGGAATGGGAAGACCAAAGTAAAAATGACCACTGAGCACAGTCACATAGTGGGGGACTCCCCGTCTCTTGGGAGACTAGAACCCTGGAATTTGGACTCCCAGCTCTTCTGTCCTCCCAGGATTAATCTTTCAGGAAAGGCTCAGGAACAGGCACTCATTCATTTGCTCCAAATTCCACACATTTCCCCCCCCCCCCCCAACACCCAACCCATTACCTTGATGGGAATTAGTTTTCTTTCATCTATAAAATGGAGATAAGTAAAAACTTGCAATGCTTATCCCTGGAGGATCAAATAAGATTATGGAAAGGGGAGGCAGGAGGAACGGACTTAGAGCTGAAATGGATGTTGGTCCATACAGGAGGAACTGAAACCCAGAGTTTAAAAGCGGCTTGCCCAAAGTCACACAGGTGAAATGACACAAGGCAGGGGTGAATCCAGGTTCGTGCTCCAAAACCAGCCCTCCTCCCACCGGACCACATGCTTTCCAGTTCTATGTGCCATTAGACTAAAAAACCTAAACGTCTCCTCCAAACTACTTTTTCTGTTGCGTTTCTAAGTAGTTTTCCAGCACATCGTCAAACATGCACACAGATCTTCAAACACGTTTTGTAAACTGATCTCAATGGATTCTGAAGCCCCCTCGGCCTCCTACCGGGGGGATTCTCCCCACAGCAGGTCTCTGCCCCATCGGTAATTATTCCATTTTAAACATTTCGGATTTCAGATCCTTTTAAACGAGGTGGTTCGCCGATTTATCCTGCTTTGTAATTAGCGGCTTGCCTTGCTTTGTAATTAGACAGTGATTAGAATCTTCTATTACACCGCAGGTTTCCGTTAAAAACTAAACAAAATTAATGAGAGCCCGACCCCTAGGAAATCCGGCCCATCTGGCCCATGCCTTCCCCAAGGTCCCACCCAGGAGCCGCGCTGAGCACCCACACCTGCCTGTTCTGGGGCATGAGGAGGGGACGGGGGATGAGTGTCTTCCTGCTCCGTCAGAGACCCCCGCTGCCCACAGCCCGGGGCAGGTGACCCACCCCGCTGCCCCTGCCAAGCTCTAGCCGAGCCCGTGTGTCTCTACTTCAAGGGAGAATGAAGTTAGGATGAATGGCCCAACTAAAGGGAGGTCCAACGTGGCCGGGGTAAACTGAGTCACTCCCCGGCAGCCTCGGGGGCCCTCGCCTGCACAGCCCACCCAGGAGGGCGCCGAGGCCCAGGCTGGGGCCGGGCGGGAAGGAGGGGGGCTGCTCCGAGTCCCGGCCGCGCCCCCCTTCCCAGGTGGGGTGGCACTCCCCGGGGGGGCTCACACGGCACCCCCCCCACCCCAGACGCTGGGCCGGGGCAGAAAGCAGGCCACGCGCGGCCCGGCCTCGGAAGCCCGGGGGGAACCTCGTTTGCAGGCCTTGTGTTTCCCACTGAGTCAGTGCCTGCGGAACACTTCCCCACCCCGATACCTGCCGGCCGGCCCTCCGCACCCCTCCGGTGGGGCCGAGGGGGAACAATGGCCCGGGGTCGGCGGGGAGCGCCCCTTCACGCCCCCGCCGCGCCCCGGGGTGCCCGGCGAAGCCGAGAAACCTGTTTGTGGGGGCGGGAGGGCCGGCCGGGCCGAGAGGAGCGGCCAGCCGCCGGCTCCGGGCTCCCAGGGGTGGGGCAGGGGGAGGGTCACGGGCCGTCACCCCTCCTCCCCTTCCTCCTTCGCTACCTTGACTTTCCTCTCCCTCCGCTCCCGTGGGGGGATGGGCGCGAACCCGACGCACGTGCCCACTCTCTCCCCCTCCCGGCGCCAGCTTCTCCCTCGTGCCCTTGCAACCCGAGCACCCCCCGCCCCCACCTCGGCCGCCGGCTCCGGGGGGGCTCCGGGCCCCTGCAGGGGGCAGCCCGTACCCCGATGCTTATGAAGCCTCGGTGCAGAGCGGGGGGCGGGGAGGCCGAAGGCACCAGAGCCCGGCGTCTCTCTCCCGGGGGGCTACCTGCGGGCGCGAGCCCCTCCCCCCAGAGCTCACGCGCCAATCCCCGGGTTTCCGCCTCTGAGATCGGGGAGGGGGCGTGCGCAGAGGGCCCCCCCCGCCCCGGCCTCGGCGGCCGCTCGCGCAGCCCGGGAGCCTGGGAATAAAGCCGGCAGCGCGCGCGCTTCCCGCCCCCCTCCCCTCCCCTTCCTTAAACGCGCGGCGGCGCCCCCCGCCCCCCTTCCTTCCCCTCCCCTCCATCGGCGGCCTCCCCGAAGCCGCGGGCACTCACCGGCAGCGGGCCGGCTTGGGTGCGTAGCTCCGGGTTGCGGGGGAGCACCGCGGACTGCGAGCGAATGACCTCGCTGAGCTTCCCTGCTCGGGCTCCTCCCGCCGCCGCCGCCGCCGCCGCTGCTTGTTGCAAATGCGGATCTGAAACCGGGAGAGGAGAGAAGCGCTCAGAGACCGCCGGCCGCGTGCTCCGCCGCCCAGGCCCCCGCGGGGTATTTATGTGTCACATGGGGGGGGAGGGAAGAGGGGGGAAATCGATAGAAATGTTTAAAAATCAGGGCAGGAGGCAGGACGCCGGGTCCGGCCCGTGCGTCCCCCCCCCCCGAGTAAATAAATAGAAATTATTTAAGGGGTGCTGGGTGGGGAGAAGGGGGGGAAGAGGAAAGAAAGGTAGAAAAGCGGCCGAGCAGCAGCCGCGAACTCACGCCCTCTTGGAGCCGCGCCAGCTCCAGAAATAGCCCCGGCTCACACTCCCAATTAGAGAAGCGCAGCCCCGGCTCAGGAGAGCTTAAAAAGAGAGACCGGGGGCAAGAGGGGGGAGAAGTACGGGGGGGGCGGCCCGGGGGCTGGCCCGCGCGGAGGCTGTGTCACCGCAGGGGCGGGGCCATGCAAATGAGCTGGGGGATTTAAAAAGGCGGCCTCGGGCCATCGTGCTAGGTGGGCGCGGATGGGGGTGGGGTGAGGGGGGTGGCCAAGTGCGGGCCCGGGGGATCGGGTTTCGAGGTGCGGGGGGGGCCGCTTCGGGGCACGGTGGCTTTCTTAGTACCTGTCTCCACGTGGTCCTGGGGCTCGGGGCTGAAGGCGCGTGGTCGAGTGTGGGGTCTGGAGGTGGAAATGCGTTACTACGCACTGTTCGAAGCAGCCCTGGGGTTGTGGTTCTTGGGGAGGGACGCCCATGCCCGATTGGATAGTCTCTTTTCTTTTCCCCTCCCCTTTTCCCCTCCCCCTCCCAGTTTCCCTTGGTGAAACTAGGGGTCTCTTTTCTTGTTCGTTAGGGGCAGTTGGGAGCCGGAGAGGCCGGGCTGGTGCAGTGAAAAGGGCGCCAGGCTCGCCGCCAGGAGGTCCTCTGTGCCTTTAGTCCGCTCTAGGACTTAGAGGAAGTCAACGTAACGTCTGTGGGAGCCGGTTTCCTCAGGCGTGAAAAGAGGGACTCGGACCTAATCATCACTAGGGTCTCTTCCAGCTTTATTATAGGGAAAAGCCCCAAACAAACCTGAGATCCTGTTGTGGAGGTGGGGCGATCCAAAGTATGGGGGTGGGGTGTGCAGGTGCGTACAAGCGCGCTTGGTCCCGGTGCCCCCCACTAGGTGCCTGCAGAGTCTTAGCTAATCACTGAAACACCTGTTAACGTGGCCCTAATAAGAGAAAAACAATTAGCCCATTTGTGGTCTTTCTCCCTGTAAAGTACTCCACTTCCCCAAACTAAGTTAGGTTGTCTAGGGGCTTTATTCCTTGTGTCCTCGTGGAAGGGCTGACCAAAGTTTGGCTGACTGGTGAAACGCGAGACGGTTTGAATTAAAACGTGTGGGAGATCAAACCGTGATTTATTAATGGCCTGTAATCAAGGCACAGCCTGCTGGGCGAACAATTAGCCCGTGTGCCTAAAATGGAAACCGGGGAATGCCCCTTGGGCAGGTGACCCGGCGATCGTTTCAGTCTTTCTGGGGTCCCTGGTGCCCAACACCCTTCTGTACCCACCCCCAACCCCATAAAACCGGGAGGCGGACGCGCTTTGAGGATGGGAAGGAGGAGGAGGAGGAGGAAGTAGAAAGTGGCTTGCTGTGAAAGGGACAGACCTGGAGAGGCGGGATGGCGGCTGCAGCTCCTCCCCAACCTTCGGGCCCCCGAATTCCTGAAGGAGTCCTCACTACCTCCCGTGATGAGGGCTACAGCCATGCGGGCCTGGTGACACACTCAGCAGTGACTCATCCGTTTCTTTCCTTTATTTCTTCCTTCCCGTGTCATTCATTCCCTGGCCCTTTCCCTTCAAGAAAAAAAAAGTTCTAAGGAAGAAAAACTCAAATCCCTAAACCGAGAGTGATGGTGAGGACCCAGCCCCGGGATGGGAGACTTCCTTCTTTCCCATACCTTGATCTGGAAGTCCTTAAAATGCTTTGAAAGCTGGGGGTGGGGGAGGCACTGTGCGGTTGGCTGTAACCCTGGGTTCTGTGGAGGTGGGCTTTTAGAAGGAGGACCCAGAACTCGGGGCAGTCCCCCTAGAAGGGAGAAGGAAGGTTCGGATCGTTTCTCCGAGGTTCAGGGCGGGGAGAGAAGGCACCCGAGAACTATTCCCAAGTGGAGGAGGGCTTGGGACAGTGTGGACGTGAAGATGGGAGCATGTAACCTGGACCCGGGGCGGTGGGGGTGGGGGGCCGAGCAGCCTAAATCACACGTCTCTCAATGGATTTAAAAAAACTGAATCCCTTCCTCCGCAAGAAAAAAAGAAAGCAAGCATTTTACACAGGTGAAATCAGGTCACATTGAACACCGAGGGGCAGCTTTGAAGGCGGGGAGGGAAGAGTCGAAATCGCACACACACTCGTGGGGGAGGGGGGTAACAGTCCCTTCCCTAGACCTAGTCTTTCAGAGCGTGGGGGCGGGGTATTGAGAGTTGATTGTATATGACCCTCCAGGCGCTTTTAATAGAAATTGCTGGAGCTTCCTCTTTCTTTTCCCTTCCCTGCCCTCCTCCCCAACCCCCCCCCACTCCCACCCCCGGCAGTCGTTGACCAGAGCAACAATGTTGCATTCCCCAAAGTCCTCAGTTGGGAGCCATCTTGTATCCTAAGGATTCATCTGTCCTTGAAGAATGTGGTTAGGGTTTCCCCACTTTAAATGGGAAAGTGTGTGAAGCTGGGGTGGGCGTGGAGAGGGCTTGTCTGGCCTAGGGCTATTTTAAGTTTCCTCAGTGTCCCCCTCCCCCTTAAAAGTGTTTTAACTGCTGGAAGTATGCATCTCCCTGGCTTCCTGTGTGGCCTGGAAAGGGGGAGGGGCCCCTCTGCTACGCAGGCAACCTGATGTGTGCAAAGAAACCTGGGTCCTCCTGGGTCTGCCATGAACTCACTGAGTAACCTTAGAGAAATGAGTGGCTTCCCTTCTCTCAGCCGCCGTTCCCTCTGCTGTTAAAAAGGGAGAATGAGGCTACCAGATTATCCCTAAGGTCAATTTCAGCCCTGATATTCTGAGGGTCTCAAGAATCCAGTGCACTTTGACTTCAGATAATTTTCCCATCCCTCCTTCCCAGATTTCCTGGGTCCCACTTGTTCTGAATTTATTCAGTTCTTCACCCAATATTGACTACTTGACTATGTGCCAAGCCCTGAACCAGGTATTTTGGAGGAATATAAGAAGATACCCAGCCCTCAAGGTCCCTATAATCGATCCAGTATCAAAACACACCACGATTTAAAAAAATAAATTAGAAAGCAGCAAGGGAGCTGCTGTGAGACATAGCGTAAGAAGAATGTTAGTGCTGAAGTAGGACGTGCTTAATTCGGAGTCTGAAGACAATTTACCCGTATCACCTTGGGCACTTAATTTACCTTTCTGGGTCTCCATTTTCTCATCCATAAAATGGCAGGGTTGAATTGGGTAATCTCTTAAGGTCATTCTCCTTCTCCAAATCTGTGACTCCATAGTCTGAATTTTAGTCCCAGCTCTGCTAGTGTGTTAGCTGTGATTTCCAATCCCTCTCTTTGGGACTTAATTTGCCAATCTGTAAAATGAGAAGGTTTGACTAGGTACAGGAGTGGGGAACCTTCGGCCTCCAGGACCTTTGACTGAATCCAAACTTCACAGAACAAATCCCCTTAATAAAAAGCTTTGTTCTATAAAACTTGGATCTTTCGAAGATCTCTTAAATTGCTTCCAGCTCTTCAATCCCCTGAGCCTTCTAGTACCAAATTCGATCAAAAGCTTCTGACTATCAGGAAGGGGCAAGATTATTTTTGTGGGTTAGAGTGGGCTTCTTGAAGGACGGATAATGCCTAGCCCATGGTAACAACAGCTGGCATTTATAGAGTGCCTTGAGGTTTGCCAAGTGCTTTACAGATCCTTCAGTTTATCCTTGCAACAACTTTGGGAGGGAGGGGCTGTTATTATCACTGTTTTATACATGAAGACACTGAGGCCAACAGTGATTGAGTGCCTTGCTCAGGTTCACACAGGATGGTTTTGAACTCAGGACTTCCTGACTCCAAGCACATAGATGTTTAGCAGTAAGCACAAATTAACCAAGAGTTTGTCTAAATTTATCAAACTTGGGTGGAGAGAGGAGTCCATTTGGGGCAAGAGAGATACTGGTAGGCACTCTCGGACAAAAGTATGCAGAATTTTCCCTGTCAGATGAGGGGAAGGGAGAGAAGGAGTGAGGTACTACTCGGTGTGGTTGGGATTTAATCATATATAGTGGTTCTGGCTCTATTCATTGTGATTTTACCTTGTTCATTTTTTATTTTGGTAATTGAATTTTCTGCTCTTTCAAAAAATCCAGTTAGCTGAGTATAATGAGATGAAAGGCAATAGGAATAAATGCAAAGTTTTATACATGGGTTTGAGAAATTGACTTCACCGAGGTGGTAGTGGGGGGTGAGGAACGGTTAGAAAGCAGTCTGAAAAAGACAAATGGGGGTTCGAGTGACTTGCATATTCAACATAACAGTGTGACTTAAAAAAAAAAAAACATTCATCTCATGCTGCATTAAGAGAGGCCCGGCTTCCAGGAATAAGAAGATGATGGTCCCTCTGCACTCTACCTCCATCAAACCACCTCTATAATATGTCTTTCAATTCCAGACACGATCACATTTTAGGAAGGACATTGATTTCTAGAAAAAGACAGCCAGGATGGTCAAGAACTTTTGAATCCATGTCATCTAAAAGAATTGTGGCAAGTGAACCATAGAAGAAAAGATTCAGGGGAGGGGGTACCTGATAGTTGTAAAAAAGTATCTGTTAAGCATTTACTGTCTGCTGTGTGCTGGGGATACCAACCAAAGCAAAAACAAGGGCTCTGCCCTTAAGGAGGTTACATTCTTTTTTTTTTTAGTCCTTTTTTAATAGTATTTTATTTTTTCTAATTACATGTAAAAATTGCATTTTTCTGATTACAAATTTTTACATTCATTTAAAAAATTTGAGTTCCAAATTTTCTCTTTCCCTCCTTCACCTCTCTCCTCCCTAAGACCGTAAGCAATTTGATATAGGTTATATATGTGCAGTCATGTAAAACATTTCCGTATTAGTCATGTTGTGAAAGAAGAAACAGACAAAAAAAACCCCACAAAAAAAGTGAAAATAGTACACTTTGATCTGGATTTAGACTCTGTCATTTCTTTCTCTGGATGTGAATAGCCATTTTCCTCAGACCTTTGGAATTGTCTTGGATCATTGTATTGCTGGGAGTAGCTGTCATTCACAGTTGGTCATCATACAGTGTTGCTGTTACTATGTACAATGTTCTGGTTCTGCTCACTTCGCTTTGCATCGGTTCATGGAAGTCTTTCTGGGTTTTTCTTGTCATTTCTCATAGCAGGAAGTCATATTCTAATGGGAAAGACAACGTATAGACAATTTTGTATATACAAGATTATATATACACACACACACACACACACACACACACACACACAGTGTAAATTGGAAGTAATCTCAGAGGAATGACAAAGGGTGAAAGGGTGATTGGGCGAAGGGAAGGACACCAGATGAGGAAAGACCTCTTTAGAAGGTGGGATTTGAGCAGCTGAGTCTTAAAGGAAGCAGAGGTGAGGAGGGAAGTCTGTCTCTAGATCATAGAGAACAGCGAGTAAAGAAAATTAGAAGGGTAGTTAAGGACCAGATTGTGAAAAGTTTAAAAGCCAGAGGACTTTTCTGTTTGAATCTGGAGGTAACAGAACCACTGGAATTTATTGAATAAGGGGGCGACATGGTTAGATCTGCACTTGAAGATCACTTTGGTAGGTGAGTGGAGGATGGGCCGGAATGGGGATAGACTTGAGGCAGGACAACCAACCAGGAGACTTTCAGTAGTGCAGGTGTGATGTGAGGTGAAGAGGCTCTGTACCAGCATGTCGGAAGAGAGAAGGGGACATGGATGAAAGATGTTTCAAAGTTAGAAATGACACGACTTTGGGAAGAACTAGGAGCCACCTGTAGAAGTTACAAAGAGGCAAATTTAGGATTGATTTCGGGAGAAATTGACTATTAGAGCGATACAAAAGTGAAATTCAGTGCTTTGGCAAGTGGTGAATTTCTCCTGGATTCACATCCTGCCTGACCACCAAACCTCAATGCCATCTGTCCAGCCGTCTGTCCCTTTACCCTTCTTGTGCAGGGAACAACATTCAGACCAACTCTGCCATTATTCCTGTGGTGACACTAAACATCTCTGACTTCTTCAGATGTACCCTTTACCAGAGTATAGAGACAGTTGTGGAGTAGTGGTTAAGAGAATGGCCTCGAGACTAGGAAGACCTGCATTCAGGGCTTACCTTGGGGGAAAATACATACGTACATATAGACATGTGTGTCTATATGTATATTATAAATATATACTATGCATGTATGTCTGTGTGTATGTATAGGTATCTACGTATACACACAAGCACACCAACCCACTAATTGTATGACCCAGAGCAAGTCACTTAAGTCTTAAGGGATACTCCAGGTATCCCTCCTAAGACGATACATTTCAGAGATAGTGCCCACTTTCGATGATAGAGGGAATTTCCTCACCTGGAAGTTCTCTGTAGTCAATGAAATCACTAGACCAGTCCCTAAACTTACTATATACAGCGTGAATTTCTTTTTCCACCTTTGGCCTAATGGCCTTCCTACCCTGGAGATGCCTCCACCCCCTCTTCTCACGGATGAATTCCTGCCCAGAACCAGCTACAGTTCACTTCTTTTCTAGCTCCACACCTGACTCTTGACTTTTCGACCTGCAGCCTAGCAGGGATAGCAAACTGATCAGATGGTAACAATATCACGCCCTTTGAATCAGGGGTACGTGTGTGTGCCCACTCGCATGCACATTTCTATCTGTATGTGTGCACAAGCTGTTCGGCACTTTCTGAATCCTCCAGGATATTAAAAACTATATCGTATAGAGGAATCACATCGGTTGGTAACATCAAATCTTAAATCAGTCGGCTATCTGGAAATGAACTGGACTTCCGTCTTTTCCCTCTTTCTCTAACTCCGTTTTCCTCTCTTCTTTCTAGCCCTCTTTGTTCTTGTGAGCAGGGACTGTCTTTTTCTATTTGTGTCCCCAAGAACTTAGCACATAGCACTTAATAAATACTTCATTCATTCCTTCCTTCCTTCTGCTTCTTCTGCAGATCTTCCTTTTTTCCTCTTCCCTTCTATCCCTTGTTTTCTCTTCTTTTCCTCCTCTCTTCCTCTTTATCTTTTTTCTTTCCCTCTTTAGTCCTCTTTTATCCTCACTGTTTCTTTATCTTTAGTGACACTGATTATTCCATGAGCAAGACACTCCATCTCTGGCTGTCTCCCATGCTTAGAATGCCCTCCCTCCTCTCCCCCAATTGCTGACCTCCCTGGCTTCCTTCAACTAAAATCCCACCTTCTACAGGAAACTGTTCTCAAGCTCTTTAATTCTCGTGCCTTCCCTCTATGAATTATCTCCTATTTATCCTGTATATAGCTTATTTTGTATGTATTTGTTTGCATGTTGCCCCCTTCCCCACCTTAAGCTCCTTGAGGGGAGGGACTGTCTTTTGCCTCTTTTTACAAACCCTGAGCTGGCACAATGCCGAGGCACTTAGTAGGTACTTAATCAATGTTTATTGATTCTTAAGTTTTTTTCTATTTGTCCTCTTTCTATTCCCTGTTTCCTCCTTTTTTCTTTCTCTTTTTTCTTTTTTTCCTCAGCTACTACGTTGGATTGTGAGGAAAAGGAAGCTGATAGCGGGGACATTTAATAAACAGACTACTTCTCAGGTATGAGTAACAGGGTAAGTGCAGGTTCTAGCATTAGAGGTTCATACGTATGTGTTTGCTTATTATCTCTTATTATTATTATCTTATTAGACTGGGAGCTTTTTGAAAGCAGAGATTGCCTCTTCCCTTTCTTTGTATCCCTGGTGCTTAGGACTGTGCCCATCACAGAGGAGGCGATTAAACACTTACCGATTGATTGGTTTATGCCATTATAGAGTCAAAGAATCTCATGCTGGAAAAGACTTAAGAGATTCTTCCTTATTTTCCCCATGTGAAACCGAGGCCTAGAAATGACTCTAAGGTCACACAAGTCAAGTAAGCTGGGATTTGAACCCAGGTCTCTTTATTCCTGATCTAGGTCTCTTGGCACCCAACTGCCTCCTGTGTCTCCTGGGAAGAGAACATTCATGTACCAAATAATTGGTCTAGAGCAGGCTTTTTTTTTTTTTTAAGATTTGAAGGAGTCTGTGAACTTGGATAGGGAAAAAACCTACATCTTTATTTTCATTAGGCTATAATTGAACTTCAGCATTTCCTTCAATTATAAATTTAAAAAATTACTCTGTGAAAGGTTCCATAGGTTTCACCACATTGTCAACGCAAAAAAAGAAAAAAAAAGATCGTCTATCAGATCCTTACTAGCTATCTGTATGACCCTGGGCAAGTCACTTAACCCAGTTTGCCTCAGTTTCCTCATCTGTAAAATGAACTGGAGAAGGAAATGGCAAACCACTCCAATGTCCCTGCCAAGAAAACCCCAAATGGGGTCACGAAGAGTCAGACCCAACTGAAAAACGACCGAACAGCAATGAAAATCAGGTCCTTGATCACCCGAGAAAGATCCCAGCATGTTTCCTTGTAGTAGGATGCCGAGACCACAAAGGTGCTAGAGGAAGGGGAGGTATATTAGGAAACGCTGTTGTAGGAATTGGGATACCTGGAGTCTCAGCTCCACCACCTGCTAGCTGTGGGCAAGTCCTTTGATCTCTGTAACCTCATCTTTCCTCTCTGTGGAAGTGGGGCTGATAACTTGCACTCCCAGGACTGGAGTGGTAAGAGAAGCCATTTATGGTGTATCAGTGTTAGTTATTGCCAGCTTTGTAGACTCCCCATCTTCATTCACACCTCAGTCAAGAGCCTCCTCCTTTGCCAGGGGTTTCTTGGCTACTCTGCCCAGTCCTATATGCAACCCCCCAATTACTCACGTTCTCATCTGCCTCTCTGTGATAACTTTGTATTTACTTATCTCTGTACAATCTGTACATGTACTTGTCTCAGTACTTGTATGCCTCCAGGAGAACGAAAGCTTCTTCAAGGCAGAGAAAGTCTTAGGGTTTTTTGGTTTGGTTTTGTTTTGTGGACCCAGCACCAAACACACAGTGCCTTGCATAAAATAAACTCTTAATGAATATTTGTTGTTAAATAGAGTATGTCTATAAAGCATTTTAAAGGTCCCAAGCAATATACAAGCACAAGCTGTTATTATCCCCTACTAGACTGTAAGCCCCTGTGGACACAGAAAGAACTGGGGATCCCGCCTATAGCACCTTAAGAGATGCCTCCTTGCATTCAGAATTGCTCATTAAATAACCAGGGGAGGGAATAGATGAATATGAATGAAAAGAAATGGTCTGGGGAAGTGGGAGAAGTAGAGTGGGAAATGGTAATGAGAGGGAGGGATATGTGTATGGTGGCCAGGCTCCCCCCTTCCCCTTGGAAAGCCTCCTTCGTGACAAAGCAGTTGGTCTCTTGGAGACCTTCTTCTAGATGGACGGGCCCTTGAACCCATCCAACCACTTTTAGAGGGTCCGAGCTGGTCTCTGGTGGAGACTGCGTTCTACTCTTGGCTTGGCCTCTAATTTGCTGTGTGACCCGAATTTCCTCAACTGTAAAACTGAGAGAAGGCTGTATTAATGGATTGGATGATTCCTAAGGATCCTAGGGCTGAGGGCCTGAGTTCAAATCACTCAGGAACATGTGTGAGACCTTGTTTGTGTGGCCTAACATCTCTGTAAAATGATAGGGCTGGAATAGATGTCCTCTAAAATCCTACGATCCTATGAATTATCCTAATCAATCTGTGAGCCGTGAGCAGGGTGCAGTTGGGGAAGGGAGGGGAGAGGGGAACCAGAAAGAACTCGAGGTTCCTGTACAATCCTCCCCGTTAAGTCTCTATTAGCCTTCTCCCTAGGGCCTCTCCCACCCCATCCATACCAAAATGGCGGCGCATGGGATGTTTGTTACAGTGGCTATCTTTCTACCCTTTTTTCTTTCTTTCTTTTTTTTACAAAATATGTTTAATCGATGCCCTTTTTGTCCATATCACAATCATTTCCCACCTCCCTCCTGATTCAGATATCAAACCCTCCCTTGGGAGAAAGAACAATTAAGCGAAAACATTGGCTACATAAACCTTGTCTGACAAAGGGCATCATAAATAGTGGTCCCCCGCCTCCACGCAGAGAGGGAGGAGGTTAGGTTTTACTGTCTCTGCTGGTTTTCCCATTACTCAGTTCAACTTCCTGTTTAGTGATTTTTTAAACGTATATTGGTTTCCTCATTCCGTATATTGTCCTCTTGGCTCTTCTTATTTCGCTCGATATTGGTTTATGCAAATCTTCCCGTGTTTCTCTGTGTTCCTCGTATCTGTTATTTCTTGCTGGACGAGGTTCTTACGTTCACATGCTGCAGCCATCCTCTGATGGATGGGCACCCACTTTGTTTCTAGTTCTATGTGATCATAGAGAAAGCTTCTATGAATATTTTGGTCTCCGTTGGACCTTTGTTTGAGTCTTTGGCTGCTGGGACTAGGAAAAGGGAAGGGAGAGGAATTGCTCTTTATATAGGAGTGCTTCCTACATGAGACCTCCTCTGGACCCCCCCCCCCCCCCCAGTCCTCTACTCCAGTTGCCTCGTATTTATTTTGTATACGCTTATCTGCGTTTAGCCTTGAAGATGAAAGGAGTTGGGTTCTGGTCTCACCTGTGACATTGATTGGCTATGACCCCAGAACAACTCTGCAAGACCAATACACCAGCTTGAAGAGAAGGCGCCATCCTTGGTGGAAGGAGTTCCTTATTTCACTGAATCACAGGTCCGTTTCCTATCCCTAAACTTGTGCGTGCTGTCTCTGATGATAGAAAGTAAATTCCTGCAAGGCAGGGACTGTTCCATCTTTTTGTCTTTTTATCAAACAGTCAAACAGACATTTTCCCTTCCCCAGGCCCGAGCACGGTGCCTGGCACACAGAACGCTTACAGCGCTTGTTCATTGATGGACCATTTGCATGCCTGGATCATAAGCTCCTTGAAGACAGAGACTCAGTCTTAGAGTTTGTCTTCTTCCTGGCACCTAGTGTCGGACTGGGCCCTTTGTCAGAGCTGAGTAAATGCGTGTTGAGTGAGTGAATAAATAAATGACCTCTTGTTTTCTTGAATATTGTACAGATGTGTCAGAGGGTTGGAACATGGGGTTCTCTGTATGCCCATCCTGCTGACTAAGTTTTTATGTTCCGTTCAGGCTGTCTTTTCCCCAGATGTGGGCTGTGAAACTTCTCTCTGATTTCTTGGTATTACCGGGAAAGACTTGCTGTTCAGGGGAATGAATGAATGAATCAAAGGCATTTATTAAGCATTTACTATATGCCAGCCACTGAAGATACAAATGAAAAAGTAAGACAACCCAGAATTTATATTTCTGAGGCAAGTGGGAGAAGACAATGAGTAGGGGATATTGCATGATAATGAGGAAGAAAGATGTTTTTGCTTGGAGAGGAGGGAAAAGGAGGATCTCATTTTTCCTGCCCTCAAGCCTGGACCTTTTCCCAGACTTTTCAGTCAAACAGAGGAGCAGCTTAAGTGCATTGGAAAAGAGGGCCGAATTTTAGACTATGGGGATCAGAGTTCCAATCCTATCCCTGCTGTTTATTACTAGAATGAACTAAGGTGAGACACTTCACTTTGATTGGCCTCAGTTACCTCCTTTGAAAAACGATGGGCTTTGGTTTGGCATGATCTTTAAAGGCCTTTGTGTTGTTAAGGCTTGTTATCTTGGCTGAACCTAGCTAGTAGAGACAGCAGAGTGTGATGGGCAGGGCAGTAGACTCTGGCAGTCCCGTCAGTGCTACTGCTTAGCTCTAGGGTATTAAGCAAGCCTTTTGGGCCTCAGTTACTTCATCTGTCAGATGACTTGGAGGAGTGTGTTGAGTCAGCTCCGACCAAATCCTGCCTAGAGAGTGACTGTTAACTTTCACAATGAGCCATTCACCCCTCAGAACGAGCAAAACTACTGATCAGAGCTCGATTTATCGTTTTGTGGATCGTCTGGACTTGTTATTTGTCCTTCATTTTCAAAGAGGACCAATGACGTCACAGGGGGAATGTCTCGACTTGTGGGTGAAGTGGATTTTGAGTGAGGCAGAGTCGTCAGCCTCATTCTGTCTTCCAGAGTCGTGGAAGTCCATCGGCAAGATAAAAGTCAGAGATGACTGGTGACGGCCCAGGATGCAGTGGGATGACCTACTGAGCTCTAATACTCCACAGTGCCTGCTTCAGCCGCCTTCATGGCCTTCCTGTTCCACTGGGGACATCTTCACATATGCGGGGTAGACGCCTCACTAACTCACCAATGCATTGGAGGCCCACTGGTTACCCTCAGCCTGGTTTAGCCATCTGTCGAGATGGTTTACTGGGGTGTGGCCACTCTGCCTGCTACAACTTCTCAGAGCCATAGGCGGGAGTTGGGTGAGTAGCGGACACCAAGAGCGGATGGGCAGCCTGAAAAGGACTCCGCATGCCCTCCCACCAGAGGTGCTAGTCCTCCCTGAGTAACCCCACGCACCCTAACTTATGAAACGTTATTCTTGCCTACCAAACTTTAGAAGTATTCCATTCATACTTTTTTCTCCATCCACTGGCACACCCCTGATAAGATATATGCCTTGAAAAGTAGAAAGCCCTACAAAAAGGTAATGTATTATCCCTACTAGGCCGACAACGATCTTGCATTTTTAGCTGCTAGAAACTTCTTATTCTGACTGCAGACCTGTAAATTGGAGAGTGTTAGACTGGAATGGAGGAAGCCATAGAGATTACTCCATAGAATGCATACTGATGTGCCAGGCCTCTCAGGTTCAAGAAAAATAGGTGGGATTTGGGAGGGTGGGGTGGGGTGGGGACACAGAGGTTCCCATAAAATCTGGGGCTGCTACCTTAGCTCAGCCGGCAAGTCCTAGGATCATAGGAATTGGAGCTGAAAGTGACGTGAATCTCCTTTTACAGGTAGGGAAACTGAGGCTTAGAAAGAAGAAATTGGCAGAGCTGGGAATCAAACCCGGGTCCCCTAACTATAAACGCATTGCTTTGTACTCCGCACCATCCTGATTCCCCTTTAGACAGGCAGGCGTACCGAGGACAGTTCAGGCAGAGGCACTAGGCTACAGGGAAGGGAGGAGAGACTCATTTGTGTGTGTGTGTGGGGGATGGTGACAGGCATACTCTGATGCCTCCTAATGACACCGTCTTAGCCACTGGGTAGTGCCAGGTGGGGCTTCCCTGGGCTGCTGGCAGCATAGATTTCTAGGTCACTACGCAGAGTGCCCTGCCAAATCCCAGGCCCTGCCCACAACTGGGCCCCTGAAGCCAAGCCCCTCCCTCCTCTACTCAGCTTTCCAGGTCCTCCCCCAGGGCAGACTGGTCCTAGTTTACCCTTCTCACTCAGTCCTCAGGTTCCATAAGGATCTGTTTGTTCCCTTAACACGGGTGTGAAGAACATCTGTATGTGACGATAGCAGCCCCCCAACTAAGGTGCCTTTATTACCCCATCTGGTTCTTTGCCCTTTCTTTAATAACACAGAAATTAGCGGGAACTCTAGAGATGGGACTGGAGAGAAATCTGCTTGTTTATCTGGTCTCTTCTGGTGATCCCTGGAGATATTCAGGGTGGGGGGTAGAGGAGGAGGGAGGAAGTGTTTGGGGGCATTTCTTCCTTCCTCCATGGTAAATCCCCTTGGTCTAGGCACAACTGAGTTGAGAAGGGGGATGGACAACTCTTTGCCTTAGTTCTGGCCCCTGTCTCCATCCAGTTCCTGGGATCTACCCAAATTCAGTGGAAAAAAATTAAAAATTTAAATTTTAAAACTATATTTTAAAATTCAGTTTAAGAAAACCGTTTAAGCACCCATTCCATGTTGCCTTAACACCTTGCATTAGACTCTGGAGAAAGATGTAAATTTTACTGAAAACAAACCACTAACCTTGTCCTCAGGGAACTTATATTTTAGTAGGGGGATATGACATATGATCCTGAAATTTAGACTAGTTTTTCCTTAAAAGGTATTTCAACCGTCCTTGAGACTTGAGAGGGACCTAAAGGCTGAGGCTCTTGGCATCACTTCTCGGTCACCTGAATAGAAAATAGAGTTCCAGGTACTCTCTGATATTTGGCTGGCAGACCACTGTGGGCAACTCAGAGGCAGGGGAATATTGCTCAGTCAAATCAACTCAGGTTGTCCTTAAGCATATCTGGGTTAAGTATCCTTGTCTCATGGCTGGGCAGATTGCTTTCGTTAACTAGCGGAGGACCTACGAGTGTCTCATGTCATTCTGTCCAATGAGTTCTCTTTCTTAGAGCGCGTCTTTCCTTTTCTTCCCTGCTTGTTTTTCTTGGTTTCAGTGTGACTTAAACTGCCAGAGAAATAGCCCGAGTTAGGCCCAGCCCAGAACAACGCACACAGATAACTGTAACGTAAGCCGTTACAGGAGTGCGTGCGACCCTGTACGCCAGGAGGTCGCTGCCCTCGTACACAGCAGCGTGTTTATGGCAGCACTGTTTGCGGTAGCAGGACCTGGAAAGTAAAGTAGATGCCCATCGATGGGGGAGTAACCAAACAGTTTGTGTTCTGTGATGGAAATGACGAATATGATGAATACAGAGAAGCCCAGAAAGAGCCGAGAAAACAGCGTACGAAATGACTGTAATGGTGTAAATGGGAAGAATACCCCAGAACCGTCCGAAGGGGGTGTTGCAGAATTACCAAAGACAGGTGTGCCCCCAAAGAAGAAATGAGATGCTCTGAGCCGTCCTTTTACAGAAGTGGTGGTGGTCCCTGGGTGTAGGACGCTGTATATATTCTCCAGTGTTTTTGATGTATCAGTTTTGCTGGGTTGTTTTTCTTGTCTTCCTTTTATTTAAAAAAATATATATATATATTCTTGTGGCAGCTAGGTGTTGCGGTGAGTAGAGCACCGGCCCTGGACTCTGGAGGACCTGAGTTCAGATCTGGCCTCAGACGCCTGACACGTGTGCTAGCTGTGTGACCTTGGGCAAGTCACTTAACCCCAATGGCCCTGCCTTCCCCCCTCCAAAAAAAGTTCTCTGTCACATGGGCAAGGAATAGGGGGAGAGATACTGGGAGAAATTTTGGCAATGTAAAAACGAAAGATGATAATAAAAGTTTGTATTTTAAAAAATAAATATATTACAAAAATATCTCCAGCCGCTCATTTCTGGGGGCAGAGAATTAGAAAGTGAAGGGACACCCATCAATCGGGGAATGGCTGACCGAGTGGTGGTGTGTGATCATGGTGTAAGAAATGACGAGCAGGACGCTCTCAGAAAAGCCTGGACAGGCCTGCGTGGGCTGATGGAAGGTGAGGTGCGCTGCGTACAGAGTGGCGGAGAGATTGCAGGATGATCACATGTGAAATGACTTAGCTCTTCTCAGCAATGCAGTGATCCAAGACAGCCCTGAAGGACTCAGGATGAAACATTCTGTCCGTCCCCAGAGAAAGAACTGATGGTTTCTGAATACAGAGTGAAGCGCGCTTTTTTAAACTTTTTTCTTGAGGTTTTTTTTGTCTATGTTTTCTTTCCCAACATAACTATTATGGTCGTGTTTTCTGTGACTACACATATTTAACCTGCGTTGAGCTGCTTGCCATCTCACTGGGGGCTGGGGAGGGAAGACAGGAGAGAATTTGTAACTCACAGTTTTACAAATGAATGTTATGAAATTGTTTTTACATGTAACTGGGGGAAAATTTTTTTGGAGAGGGTCAGGCAGGGCAATTGGGGTTAAGAGATTTGCCCAGGGTCACACAGCTAGTAAGTGTGTCAAGTGTCTGAGGCTGAATTTGAACTTAGGTTCTCCTGGCTCCAGAGCTGGTGCTCCATCGCTGCGCCATTTAGCCGCACCCCCCCCCCGGGGGAAATTTTTAAAAAACTAAATGCAAAAAAATAAATGTACCAGAAATGAACAAATGATGCTTATGCCCTATGTGACCTTGGGCAAATCGCTTGTTTCCTCATCTGTGAGATGAAGGGGTTTGATTAGATGGCCTGAGAGGTCCCTTCCAGCTCTAAATCCAAATCTTGACAAACCTGTAGAGATGCTATTTGAAGTTGATAAGGTCCTAAGAGTATCCACCCAAAGGAAAAGACGTCTATCATGAGCCTTAGTTGGTCTGGGTCCGTGGTCCTGCTGTAGATTTCCTGGTTTGGGAACTAAGGGCCACTGTGTGAGGGCATCACAGATGGTAAGTCCTTGCCCTAAGAGGGAGCAGGGTAACAGTGGAAATATAACCAATACCCACAGCTTGCCCTCTTATCTACCTGGTTTCTGTGCCCAGGAAAACGATGGTCCGAGGAGAAAGACTGCAAAGTGAATTCTAGGTCCTGACACGTAGAGGTGGCTGGCTGCTGCCCTTCCCCTTTCATCCTCACTTTGCCTGAATTGGGAGCACATGCTGGTGATGGGTAGATAGCCTCGCAAAAGAAGGAGAGGCATCGACTCTGGACCCCAGCATGCAGGATTCACTCTTTCTCCTTCCTTCCATTTCCTTCTAGATTTGTTCATTGGGACTCAGCACTGTTGTTGGAAGCCTTACAGGTGTGGCCAAGTGGGAACCACCTCTGAACTCGAATTGGCAGGCCTCAGTTTCCTCATTAGACTGGGCGACCTTTAAAATCCTGTCTAGCTCTAAATCTGTGATCCTGGAGTAAGGGCAGGGATCCTGCAACCGGCAGCTTTTCACAAACCCAAAACTGATAAGCAAATAGGGGAAGACTGATTTTTCTAACAAACTTTTTGCCTTGATATACAGTCTGTGACCTGGAGCTGGGGTCCTGGACACATTCCTGTCTTCATTCTTCCATGAGAATTTTGGATACTTGTAATTTGAGAATTCCTCTGACTATACTCTAAGATCTAGAGGTTAGGAGGAGGAAACTGGGGGAAGGCTTGGGAGATTATTGGAAATGGATTGTTCACATTTGACCTATTTCTATTTTTGCTGTGCCCAATAAACTATAAGGTCACGGCATGTTAAGTTTCCGAGTCGTGTGAATGCGGAACGTCATAGCCAGAAAGAAGATATGAAGTGGGGCTTTATAACTTCTTACAGATCACATGTTTTAGATATTTTAAATAATAGTCTTGTTTGATCCAATAGATTGAATTCTGAACTGAGACAGCATGCCACTAAAAGCCATGGACTTGTCCCCAGTTTGGGGGAGGGAGAGAAATAGTCTAGGCATCTGTAAGCCAAATACCACCTGGTGGTTATAAGGGATGCTGCAGCCTCTCCTACACATGTGCCAGAGAGATCTGGGGTAGCTACTGGGCTGGGGTCCTAAGGCAAACACCACCTTGTAGACAACTCAGATATGGTACTCCCTTGTTGGATAATTAATACAGTGACACACTGCCGTTCTTTGGGCTTATGATTGTTGTAAAGATTAGATGGAAAAACATAAAAGTGGCTCAAACTGGGTCTGAGGGGGTCTGTCAATATGGAACATCTGGGGTGGGTTACAAGGGTCTAATGCTGAGGTAAGCAACAAATGGTTGAGTTTCAGAAACTGTTTTCTTTCAATTTTACAGACTCAAATGTTCTGGGCCTGTTTTATACCCAGGACTGAATCACTGTCTCTACTGCCAGCTTCCTCTGAACTCCCTTTAGATCAGCAATTCTTGGCCTTGTTTTGTGTCTTAAGCCCCTTTTGGCAGTCTGGGGAAGCCTATGTACCCCTTCTCAGAACAGTTGTCTTTAAATGCCTGAAATAAAATATATAGAATTACAAAGGAAACCATTTATATTGAAATAGTTATCAATTTTTTTTGAAACCAAGATCAAGGGGAGGGCCCCTGTTTTAGATAAAAAGATGCTATTCCATCACCCTAATTGTTCACCAGGGCCATGGTTGACACATTACTTACTTGATGTTGGGGGAATAGGGCAGAAGAGGAGGGAAAATACAGAGCAGCTCCTCTTTCCAGTGGGAGAGGGAGAGAGTTACCTGAGCATGAGTAGGTAAGGTGAGAGAAGATGCTTCTCTACCAAGGAGGGTAATACTCTTTTACCTCTTCTCTCTGAGACCACTGGACAAGAAGTTGTCCCACCCAGGCCTTGGAAGACTTGATAGCTAGCTGCTTCATATATACGCCACTGTAGATACAGCGCAGAGCTTTTGTTTCATATATAGATGCCAGTCCGGAGGGTTCTGGGAAAAGTTTTAGACAAGGTGAAGAAGAACAGATAGGAATTTAAAAGAGGTGAGGAGAAGGCATTCTAAACATGAGTAACGTTGTCAGTATAGGCAAGAAGATGGAAAAGCACGGGCTGTCTTCAGGTGAATAGCCCATGTCCCCCAGATTAAAATGTAATTTGGGAAATATTTAACAAAATAAATAACTTTTTTGTTGTTGTCTTTCAGTTGTGACTCCATTTGGGGTCTTCTTTTTGGTTTGGTTTTGTTTTTGACTCCAGGGCCGATGTTCTAGTCACTGTGCCACCTTGCTGCCCCATCATTTGGGGTCTTCTTGGCAGAGATGCTGGAGTGGCTTTCCATTTCCTTCTCCAGCTCATTTTACAGATGAAGAAACAGGCAAACAGGGTCAAGTGACTTGCCCAAGGTCACCCAGCTAGTGTCTGAGGCCAGATTTAAAATCAGGAAGAGGAGTCTCTAGGCTCCAGGCCTGGCACTCTATCCACTGTGCCATCTAGCTGCCTACTGAGTCCCCCTAGCTGCCCAAATAAAAATACGAAAGAACATAGATAATATTGTCTGGTTTTCTAAGTCAATATATGTCTCCAGGGATCCTTGTGTACTGTTTAGTGGCCCCCTTCCTATTTGAGTTTGACACCAGTCATCCTGTTTATCTGTATCATACAGTACATAGAGGTAAGAATAGGGCGACATCAGATTTTGGCAGACCTTAAATGCCACCCTAAGGATTTGAACTTTGTTCACAGCAGGCAGTAAGGGTTTTGAATAAAGGAATGGTGTGACCAGATCATTGGGGGAAAAACAGGCGAGATGATTGAAGAGGGAAGGGAATGGAGACAAGAAGACTTGTTAGGAGGCCGTAGCAACAGTTTAGGTGAATGGTAATGAGGGGTTGTACCAGGGCAGTGACAGTGGAAAGAGAGGAGGGAAGATGGAAGGAGGGTTATTGGGGAGATAGAATCACATAGCGATTTGGAAGCCGTACGACTATGAGAGGTAAAGGAAAAGAAAGAGTCAAAAACAACCCCAATGTCATGGTTCAATGGACAAAAACAGTCAAGGCAGAAGGAGACCCAAGTGTAGGGTAAAAGAGTATATACCGGGTTTTAGACGTGTTAGGAAAAGTCTAATTCTTTCTACGCTAGAGATCGACTTGGTAGGGGTACAGCATGGAAGGGCCAGAGAAAAATGAGAAGGGGTGGGCATCAGAAGGTGGAATGAAGTAGGGCAACTGGCCCAAGATGGTGGGTGGGTCTAGGCAATTGGAGATCCTTCGTGCTTTAAACAATGAATATTTGTTAAGTGCTCTAAGAGCAATGCCCTTTCAATACTGGGAGAGAGATAAAGCTCAGCTTAGATACCATCCCTGCCCTCACAGAACTTCTAGACTTATCTCTCTACTAAGTGGGATGAAATGCACATCATGAGTGGGGAGGGACCCTTAGGAGTCTCTCTCTTTGGTTCAGAATGTTTGTGTGACCATAAGACAAATGCATAGAACTGTAACACACTGAGGAGCGCCTCGCTGTCACTCAGTTGTTGTTGTTCAGCTGTGTTGACTCTTCCTGACCTCCTTTAGGTTTTCTTGGCAAAGATACTGGAGTGGTTTGCCATTGCTTTCTCCAGTTCATTTTACAGAGGAAGAAACTGAGGCAAACAGGATTAGGTGACTTGACCAGGGTCACAGGGCTGAGAAGCACCTGAGGCTGGATTTGAACTCTGGTCTTCATGACTCCAGCCCAGCCCTCTAATGAGTGCATTATAGAAGTACAAAACAAATTGTGAGGTCATAGGGAGCTGGATGGGACCTCAGAGGTCGTTTGTCCAGCCCCCCTCGTTTTACAAGTGAGGAAACAGGCCCAGGGAAGTGAAATGACTTGCCCACAGTCGCTCTGGTTGCATTGTCCCGTGATGCCTCCGTCTCTTTGGTGTCCTTAGGTTTGAGTCTCTCTGTTGGCCTCCTTGAGGACGCCGGTATGACAACACAGCCTGACCTCCCTTCCTCCTCTGTACCCAGTGATCTGACATCAGTGAGGCTCGTTTCCTTCTCCAGCTCATTTTACAGAAGGAGAACCGCCGCAAACCCCAGGTCACACAGCTAGTAAGTATCTGAGGCCGGATTTGAACTTAGGAAGAGGAGTCTTCCTGACTTCAGGCCTGGCGCCCTATCCACTGTGCCCTCTGGCTGCCCAAATAATTTTTATATAGCACACGACACCCTGGGAGGTAGGGGCTGTTATTATAACTGCTTTACAGATGAGGAAACCGAGGCAAACTGAGGTTAAGTGACTTGCCCAGGGTCCCATAGCCTGTAAGTATCTGAGGTTGGATTTGAACTCTCATCTTCTTGACTCCATGCCCGACGCATTATTCACTGTACCACCTACTGCCTTTGTGAAGAGCGTGTCTTCCTGCTACTTTTTTTTTCCTTCAGATAATCGCTCCAGCTTCTATAGTACCTTGAGGCTTATAAGAGGGACTGGATGTAAGAGTAAGAGGGCCTGGTTTCGAATCTCAAGTCTGCTGTGTGTGGAGGCCTTCGTTCCCTCCTCAGTAAAATGCAGGGGTTGGCCTAGATGAGATTGCTTTCAGCTCTGGGATCTAGGATGCTATGAAGCCTTATGAGGCAGGCATGACACAGGTTATCATTCCCATTTGACAGAGGAGGTGGCGGAAGCCCGGACGGGCTAAGAATCCATGACTAGTAAGTGGTAGGGCCAGAGTTAGAGAGCTTTCCTCTTGCCAGCCGCAGCCTTTCTGCATACTACATCTCCAGCCGCAGCTGTCTCACAAACCTGCATGACAGGGGGACGTAGAGTGGTGGTGGTTCTGTATAAACTCATCCCACTACTAGAAAAACAGCTCCGTTTGTCCAGTAGCACAAAGCGCCCTGCGCTCATGGTGGATCAGTAATGTCCTTCAGTATGAGAGTCAACCTCATTATGAGGGCAGAGAGGGGGAGGGGAGAATTGTGAGTTCCAGGGGTGTGTGTGTGTGTGTGTGTGTGAGAGAGAGAGAGAGAGAGAGAGAGAGACTGTAGACCCCATCAGACTGGCAGCTTTGTGCTCCTTGCCAAATGCACGTGAGTGTGGATTTCAGGCTTCTTTGTGTGTACAAATATTTGTGCATCCCTGTCTACATGCTTGATTTTTGTGTGCACCTCCAGGTGGGAGGCAGGGGTGGGGGAGGGGGAACATTTGTGGGCATAAGCATCTGACCGGCTTTCCCAGCTCAGGCAAGGTCACTGTGTCAAAGGAGCATTTCTGACACTTTCCCTGCCTGTGATCCCAGCTCTGAAAGCCCCTACTGCAGGGACTTCCCTTCCAGCCTGACTCACGATGCCTCATGCCTCTGACTCAGGCCTGGGCTTCCAGCCAGTTCCCTCCTTCCCTCTCCCCTCCCCTTCTGTTCGCCCGGGTCTGCCACAACCCAGCTAAATGAACGGGAGAGATACACAGAGATGGAGAGAGGGACGGAGACGTGGAGAAAGACAACAGAAAGATGAGTGAAGGTCGGAGATGGAGAAAGACCAAGAAACCGAGGGACACAGAGACGAAGAAAGTGACGGACAGACATGTGGAGACAAAAGGACAGATGGGGAGAGCCTGAGGGCCAGAGACAAGGAGAAACTAAGAGACAGGTACAGAGAGGTGGAGATGCTGAGGAACAGATCACATGAGGAGAGAAGAGGGACAGAGAGGTGTAGAGCCTGTGGGACCAAGTGGGAGGAGCTGGGAGGTAGGGGGACCAAATGACCGAGAGATGGCAAATCTATAACCAGGAACAAGAAAATTGGAGGGATGGATGAGTGACTCAGGAGGTGCCACCGGTACAAAGCACAACATACCCTGGGGTACAGTCAAGACGAGAGAAGTTCAACCTGACCTCATGGATATTATGGGGAAACTTGTTAAAGAGGAATGGCCTGAGAAGGGTCCAGTTCTGATAATGACCTCTGACTAGGTCCTGGGGATGAAGTGTGGGGACAGTTTCTCTCAGGGAGAAAGGAGACCCTCTCCCATGTCACCCTGAAGCAAGGCATCATTTGTCCAGAGAGATAGAAAGGGGAGAGAGGTGGAGATGCTGAGGGATGGAGGAAAGACCTCAGTGATAGAGAGACTGAAGGACAAAAGAGAAGAGTGTGTAGATGGCTAGGGAAAAAAAAAAGAGAAATAGGGAGAAACAGTGATGGGGAAAGATCAAAAGCCTGAGATGAAGAGGCACAGAATGGAAAGAAACACGTGAAGACTGATATAAAGAAATCAAATAAAAAGTAGGAACAACAGCAGAATGAAGATTGGGGAACAGAAAATCTGCAAACAAACAAAAAAGAGATGGACCAAGGAGAGAGAAATAGCTGTGATATCTCTAGGGTTGGGAACAGGAAGGAGTGCAGGGAAGAGATGAGCAACCCTGGGAAAAAAAGGAGAGGAAGGAGGAAGAACATGAGCATGCAGGTTCCTAGCCAGGTTTCACCATCACCAGTTGTTGCCTTCAGGGCCCTTGAGCTGACTTTGCCCCTTCCTAGTTGTGGTAGGGAAAGGCAGTCATGGAGTGGCACAGCCAGGAGCAGAATGATTATTACCATGTGTCCCTGGCACATAGTAGGCGCTTAATAAATGCTGATCTATTTATTTTTTTGCCTTGGGCAAATCACTTGCATTGGCAGAGGGAATTTCCTCATCAGACATTCCCTTTTGCTTTACCAATAAAGTTATAGATCTGGTCTGTTTCCTTCCTCCTCCCTACCCTCCACTCCCCATTCCTGTATATTTGATTCCATTTCTGGATAGGTCTATTTTATTTCTCAAGGGTCTATCTAGGACTCCTTTCCTTTCTTTCCCTACCAGGTTGCTTATTTCCACTTTCCAAGGTGACACGGAACAGAGCCAGACCCTCCGTTGTGTGAGATGAGGGGTTATAGAAAGGCCAAACTACTTTTACCACTTAGCCTGGAATTCATGGCTTCTTAGATGTATAGAATGTCAGAGCCAGAAGGCACCTCAGAGATCGTCTAACCCAACCCTCTCCTACCCCCACCCCGTTTTATTTTATTTTTTAAAAATCAATTTTTATTATAAACTTAACAAAGGTCTTAGCAAATATAAAACATCGGCTAAACGTAACGAAGACTAAAATCCCCAAATGCAGTCATAAACTCCGATCTGTTTACATTTCGGTAAAAGGGAAAAGTATATAAGCTTTAAGAAAATAATAACTGATTTGTTCTTGTTTGTTGCCTTCTGAGCTCTTTTTCCATCTGTGTACTTGTAAAGTTTTGTTGCCGTTGTAATTTTTTATGCGGTCGTAGTCAATGTGTGGGCAATTCCGATTTCACTTTCCTGGCTCTGCATAAGTCTCTATAGGTCTTTACATATTTCTTCGTAGGCTTCATGTTTATCATTTTTTATGGCTCGATACTATTCCATTACAGTAATATACCACAATTTATTCAGCCATTCTCCCGATCGTTGGAGACGTAGGTTTTCTTCCCCCATTTTTTGATAGTGCAAATAAAGAGCTATAAATATTTTTATGCACCTAGGTCTCTTTCCTTTTTTAGGATATAAGTCCTAGCAGTGGGACAAAGAATCTGCACCATAGTGTAACTTACAAAGGACCCAGTGGCTCTCCAGAAAGAGGGCTCCATGAGCTACTATTTTCCCAATGTCCCACCAGCTGTTAATTTGCAATGTTGCCATTTTAAAAAACAAATTTTGCCAACTTGATGGGTGTTGATTTTATTTCATCTAACTTGTTTTCGTTTTCATTTCTACGACTCTTACAGAGTTGGTACAATTTTTAAAATGATTATCAAACATTTATGTTCCTTCCTTTGAATGTTACCTGTTGTGTGTCTTTGATCATTTCTCTCCTGGAGGGTGTGGCTTACTCTTGTGAATTTCTCTCAATTCCTCATAAATTCCAAATGTCAGTCCTTTATCAGATAAATTTACTGTAAATATATTTTTTTATCATCTGTTGCTTTTCTTTGTATTTTAGGCAAAATGCTTTTCATTACAAAAAATCTTTTCAGTTTTACAATTAGATTAAACTCTTTGTCTCTTGTAATTGATTTGTTCAATTTTGTCTTCTTTCCATAATTGAAATTAATGTACCTTTTTTCTTTTGGAATTTTTTTTGTGAGTGGTATTTGGATTATTGATCCAGTATAGCAGCAAGTGGGCCAAGATATGGCTATAAACTTATTTTTTGCTATGGTACCAACTGATTTTCCCAAAAATATTTTATTGAATAATTATTAATATATTAATATTAACATAGTCAAATAATTATCAAATGAGATAATACTTGTAAATACTTATAAAATGTTTAGCACAACACCTGGCTATTATTGTTATAATATTATTATTTCTTTCCCTGATGTGTTGTGGTCTTAAGTTTTTTGAACCCTAAATTTTCCTATACAGAGCATCCCAAGCTTCTTAGTGAGGTTCTAAGCTTTAATAGACTTTTGGAACAACGTATGTATTCGGCTCCATTTCTGAACACTTTATTCTGCTCCAGTGATATATTTTTAAAATCCATTTAGTTTTTATAATTGCCACTTTATTGTGGTAATAAATAAATATACAATTAATAATATACAAAATGTCACTCTCCCCTTATCCCCACTCCCAACAGAATGTAAACGCTTTGAAAGCAGCCTAGGCAGCCAAAGATTGTTGGATTCGGAGTCAAAAGACATGGGTTCAAATGCTGGCACTGCCACTTATTAACTGTATAACCTTAAGCAAGTTATTTTATCTCTCTTTGTGACCTTGGGCTAATGGCTTAACCACCCTGGTCCCAAGTTCTTTACCCATAAGATGAGGGGCTTAGATTCAATAGCCTTGATAGTCTCTTCTGGTTCTAAATCCATGAGCCCTGTGTGACTTTTGTTTTTGTCTTTGCAATCCCAGCACTTAGCATGATGCCTTGCACGGAGCAATCAATCAGTAAACATTTATTATCCACCTACTATGTGCCAGGCACCAAGCCAAGGTCTGAGGATACGAGAAGAGGCAAAATATAGTCCCTGCCCTCAAGGAGCCTAAAATCTAATGGGGGAGACAACATGCAAACACATACAAGATTAATAGGAAATAATTAATAGAAGGAAAACATAATAAATGCTCCTTGAATTAGGTGAAATATAGTATGTAACCGGATCTGTTGCATTTAGAGAACATCTCCCCAGTGGAGAGACTGAAGAGCCTGCTTTTGGAGAATTGTGATAATATGGCCATGGAGGTGACTTAGAGGGACTGTGGAACGTTTGTAGACGTTCTGTAACTGGTTTGGCTTCTCCTAACCACAAGGTTAACAGGGACAGTCTCTCCAAGGCATATCTATTCAGTGTTACTAAGACTCTTCATGTAGGGAGACCCATCAGTGGCACTCTGTGCATGTGGCAGATTGCTGTTGTAGCAGTATTTAGATATATGGTACATTTTGAGAAATAAGAGAATATATTGGAAAAGTCACTAGTTTTAAGACCTGTATTTGGGTGCATATGTTTGAATACATTTCAGCCAAATATATGCCTGTATGATAGTGAAAGGGTCACTTCTTGTGTATAAAATAAGGGAATAAATCTGTAGTTAACAATCTGTGGGTTACAACCTCCTATAGGCCCATGAAATTATTGCAAAGTGTCCATCTGACAAAATTAGGCAGCATAATCAATAAGCAAACCTACCTTCTTATGAAAGCAGTAAGTTATATACCCCCTATATTTGCGAAAGGGAGTTGTTCTTAAAATCCCAGGCCTGGGCAACAAAGGGGACACAGGACGCCGCTCTTAAACGAACCGTAAAAGATGCTTCTGAATAGGTGATCGCTTTACGTGATGAAAATTAGTCCCTTGGGTGGATTAGAAGGGAAATAACACAACAGGATGAAGAATGATAGGCTACTCTTCATGGTGACTTTGAAAAGCCGGGACGCTGAATCGAGGAGAGAGAAGCTTCCTTGAAGAGGAACCCAAGAACAGGGATCAATAGAAGGTGAATGAAACTGGAAAATGAGGGGATATAAGAGGCCACCCGGAGCTAGCTGAGAGAGTGGAAGCACAGGCAGAAACAACTGCCACAAAGAAAGGGACTCTGGAAGTTAGGCTGCTTGGGACAATGAGGTAAGATGTGAGTTGAAACAAACTATGTTGACGAAGCTCTCCTGAAGGCTTCCTCCCACATCCAAAGAAGTAATCCTCTGGTTTTTTTTGTGCCCTATCTCCTTCATGGGAGCTTGAAACCATTTTCTCTGGGCACAAAAAGTCTATTTACCTTTCTTTGTTTTGAATGTTTACATCTTTATAAACAGTATAATCACTAACTTTTAGAGTCAGCATTTGCTTATTGGGAACAGGCGGTTGAAGGGGAAATACCGGAGAAGAGATTTAGATTTAGAGCTAACGTGAATTGTTTTGCCAGAAGTACCGTCCCTGGCTGGGGGCTCAGACCTAACGGAAAGGTTAAGAGAATGATAGTTTCTTTGGTATTACAGATCCTTGATTTTACAGATCCTGATGGTACTTTCCAAGCAGAAAAGGAGGGTCTATACCAGGAAGCCCAACTAAGCAATGGGTCAACAGGAGAATGAGGGACAAATAGGAGTGGTTAAACAACTGATCACTAAATCATCCCTTTAATGAATGAATGAATAAAATGCTTATTATGCATCCATTACATGCAAAGTACTGTGCTAGGTGCTAGAGATACAAATAAACAATCCCTGCTCTCCAGGAGCTCACTTCCTCAGGGGAGAGACAACACATATAGAAGGTTTCAGCTGCAAGTCAGATGGAAAGGTCCCGTGTAGGGTACAGTGACATAGAGGGTAGTAATTCCTCTTTTTTGAAAATGTCATTTCCACTGGTAAAATTGTATCCTTTTCTGATGTCGAGCCATTTGACAGTGTCAAGGATTTTGGTGATGAGAACTTCTTTACTGGGTCTTCAGTAGCACCAGCAGGAACAGTTGGCGCCCCACATCACAGAAGTTGCTTTCTAGGATGATGGTTCAGGGTGCTATGCTGCTATTCCAAAAGCTCTTGAGTTCAGAGCTCCTCCATCAGGGTCTGGGGAGATGGTGGTCGAGATGGTAATACTGGTGCTTTGACTTGCTTGGCTCGTGCTTCTGCCTTCCAGTCTCTCCCTCAAGGTGGCTTGCTGCTTCAGTAGGCTGATTTGCCTATCCTGTGGGTGGCAGCGGGTTGGCAGCTGGAGGGATGGCTAGACCCTTCACTATAGGAGTTGCTTCCCTAAATAATGGCTTTGAGGGATGAATTGGAGATGGGATCAGTGGTCTGGAGTGTCCCGCTTATCTACATGTTGGTGGCAGCAATTGGTCAGCAATTGTTGCTCGTAGTAATGATGATTTAACACTGATACGTTTTAGATATTACTAGTTTTCAAATGTGGGTAGATGATTTTGTAACTAGCAAAATAAAAATGGATTGAAAAGTGATACTGAATTCGGAGTCACTTTTTCACATGCATTTTCTTATTGAAAGGATGTTAATAAGTACAACTATTACTTGAGGAGATCTGAAAATTTGTCATCAAATAAAAAAGGGATCCTTGTACTCAAAAAGGCAGAAGAGCACCGAACCCCTCAGGGAGCAGCGTGAGGAAATCAGGAGAATACATTGATTGCAGGTCCTGCGGTGCTAGAAGTATGAGTTGTCTTGGTCCTGTATGTTCCCTTTTTGTGTGTCTCTCCGCTTGTGAATTCTGCGTTTGTTTCTTCCCACTGATACGTGTATATGTGTGGGGAAGTACACTCTGGATTTATGGGGGAAATATTTTATTGTTGCTTTTTTTTGGTCTGCCATTTTAATAAATGTCTTTGTTTAAAAAAACCAACAAACCAACAAACCAAACAAAAGGACTCGAAGCCACTGGAGCAGATGACCTCAAAGGTCTAGCTCTAGCAATCCATGATTCCATGAGACCAGCAGGGCAAGTCATAGGACTTAACACTGGAAAGGGACCCTAGATATCAGCTTGTCTAAATCTTTTATTTTACAGGTGGGAAAACTGAGGAATAGAAAGGTATTAACCAAAGGTTAAGCAGCTTGCTAATTACTACCGAGGCAGAGTGTCAGGGCCAGGCTTCAGACGCTGCTTTTCTGACTCCAAGTACAGTATTCTTTCCAATACATCATAATGTCAGTGAGGTGCCCTGGATTTTTTTCCCCCTTTGTAGGTCATCTTGCTTATTTGTTTTTACATATAAATTTTGTTATTATTTTATTTAATTCTACCAAGTAACGCATTGTTGTTTTGATTAACATTTCATTGAAACTATAATTTAAACATTTTAAATTACTGACATTTTTTACTAAATTGGCTCACCTTAGTCATGTGTAGAGGATAGCCCTCAGATTGTTTAGTCCTTCCTTTATTTTTGTCAACATTTTCTTAAATTTGCCCTCCTGTAAGACTAGTTAAATGTAAGACATTTAGGAGGCTAATTCCTAGGTATTTTATACATTTTGTCATCATTATAAACGGTTTTTGTGTTTGTGCCAATTTTTCCTTCCTAGCCAAGTTCCGGTTTGCCTTTTCAGGCTCATTTCACATTATTTTCATTTACACATTTCATATTCAAAGCTAGTCAAACTAGCTTACTTGCTGTTCCCTATTCATGCACTCCATCTCCCCGCTCCTGCCTTTGCAGAGACTGACCCATAGCTGACATGCTCTCTTTTCTCAGACTGTTCCCATGCCTGGAATGCTATTCTTCCCAAAATGTTGGCTCTTAAAATTCCTAGCTTTCTTCAAAGTTCAGCTCAAGTGCCAGCTCTCTCCTGCAAATGGTCTTCATCTCCAGTTGTAGCCCTCTTCCTACTTTCTTAAAATCACTTCATTTGTTACTTTACATATGCCTTGAAAATACTTAGTTGTACATGTGCTGTATCTTCCCCATTAAAACGCAAGCTCCATGAGGGCAGGAATTGTTTTGTCTTTGTATCCTCAACACTTGGCACTATGAATTGCTTGTAATAGATATTTAATAAATGTTGATTGAAGTTTATATACCTTACGAAATTAAATTAATTTATTGTTGAGTCACTTTGATTTTCTGACTATACAATTACATTGTCTTCGATTAGAAATTATTTTAACGTCTTTATTTTTAATGTTATTACCTTCGTCTCTTTTTCATACCTTATTGTTCTAGCAAAAGACCTGGAAACAAAGTAGAAGCAAATCAGTTGGGAAATGGCTAAACAAATTATGATATGTGAATGTTATAGAATGTTATTGTGCTATTAAAAAGGATGAATGTGAAGAATTTAGAGAAGTATACCGTGATTTATATGAACTGATGCAACGTGAAGTAATCAGAACCAAGAAATTATAAAATTACTACAATGATATAAATAAAACAAAAAAATTGAAACAGAATCTTGTGTAATTATAATGGCCACACTTGGCTTTGGAGAAGAATTGAGAAAATACAGTCTCCTTTCATTGCAGAAGCGGGGACTACGGGTGTAGAATATTGTATGTTCTATTAGACAATGTTAATGTGTTGTTTATGCCAAATTACCTTTTTTCTTTCTTTTTTAAACTTTGTTATAAGCTTATTTGTTAGAGGGATATATATAGAAATGAATGTGATACAAATGTGATATAAAAGCAAGAAGTGTCAATAAAAAGATAAAATGTTTAAAATTATCATTGTTTCATTTTCAGTCGTGTTGGACTCTTTATGACCCCATTTGGGGTTTTCTTGGCAAAGATACTGAATGGTTTACTATTTCTTTCTCCAGCTTATTTTATAGATAAGCGAAATAAGGCAAACAGGGTTAAGTAACTTGCCCAGTGTCACACAACTAGTAAGTGTTTGAGGCTGTATTTGAACTCAGGTCTTCCAGACTCCATGCCTAGCACTATCAGTCAGGTTTGAGTGTCAAAACCATATTTGCTGTATAGAAAAAAAAATAAGGCTATATACCAATAAAAATCACACACACACACACACAAAACCCTTTCTTTGAATATTTAGGAAAATTCACTTGTGAATTTATCTAATCCCAGTTCTTTTATATATGGCATCTCTTTATTGATTTCTCTGACTTCTCCTTCTGGAATTAGTCTCCCAGCTTTTCTATTTCTAGTTAGGGTATTTTATTTTATTTTATTTTTCACAAATATTCATCTACTAGCAATATTAATAAGTCAAGATAAAGCAATGTAAAGGCGTAGGTAAAGAGGAAATAAAATTATCCCTACTTGCTGCCATTGATACTTAGAAAATCCTAGGGAATCAGCAAAGATACTAATTGAGATAATCACTTCAGCAAAGTTTCAGGCTACAGAGTAACTCCTTCAGACTGATACCATTTCCATAGAAAAATGACAAACTCTTAGAGGCAGTGATAGAAACGGAAATCTCCAATTAACTGTAAAATGAAGAAATAAAGAACAGCTTAAATAGCCAAGGAATATTTGGTTCTCATGGCTGGGCCTCACCAGCATATAATTAACAATACTGCTAAAATTAATTTATACTTCTAATACTATGCTAGTGAAATTATCAAAGGGATACTTTACAACATTCAGTAAAATAACAGCAAAGTTCATCTAGAAAAATGCAAGATCTAATAGAGAAAATAATAAAAAGAGGTAGAGTTGAAGGGAGAATAGCACTTTTAGACCTCACACTATGTCATAAAGCTGCAGTCATCAAAACCATCTGGTATTGGTTACAAAACAGAGAGAAAGATCAATGGAACAGGCTGGGCAAAGGAGAATCAAAAACAATGGAATTCCATAATTCAGGCTAATAAACTGGAAAACACAAATTACTTGGGAAAGAACTCCCTGTTTGATAAAAACTTCTGCACAAACTAGAAAACAAGCCTGGTGGCAATGAGGTTTAGACCAACATCTTACACCATAAAAAATGGATATGTGACATTAAAGATCATACCGTTAAAAAAATGAGAAGACAGATCACAGACCTTTCGCAGTTATAGGTAGAAGATGTATTCTAAACCAAACAAGGGATAGAGGAAATTACAAAAGATAAAATAGATAACTTTGATTACACGAAACAAAAGCTTCTTCACAAGTAAAATTAATGTCCCCCTAAGATAAGAGAAGTGGTCAAATAAAGGGAAAAAATTTTTGTATGATCTTGTTAAGGGTTTGATATCCAAGATATGTAAACAATGAACCTAAAGCCATTCTTCAATAAAGGAAATGAAAAAACACAAAACAAATAAATAGAATAAATAAAAACAAAATAATGAATGAAAATAAAAATAAATAAATTTGCAAACTCAACAGGAAGAATACTTCAAATCACTAATAAGAAAAATGCAAATCGAAACAACCCTGAGGTTTCATCTCACATCCCGACAATTCACAAAGAAGACAAAAGATGGGAATGGTCAATGTTGGATAGGTTGTGGGAAGATAGGAACACTTAGTCCATTGTCTGTAAGGTTGTGAAGCAGTACAACCACTTTGGAAAGAAATTTAGAATTATGCAAATAAAATGACTAAATGTTCATGCTCTTTGACACTTTCCATTAGTTGGCTTATACCCCAAAGAGGGTATTGATCAGAAGAAAGTCCCCATACACACCAAAATATTTGTAGCAGCACTTTTTGTGAAAGTGAAGAATTGGAAGCAAAGTAGATGTCCATCGATTGGGGAATGGCTACACAAATGGAGGTACACAGATGCAAAGAAACATGACTGTGCTATTAGAGATGATGGATGTGATGAATACAGAAAAGCATGGAAAGATCTACATGAACTAACGTAGAGTGAAGTAAGTAGAACCAAGGAAAAATACGCAAAATAATTATAACAATGTAAATGGAAACAACAGCCGCAAAACAAAAGCGAATTGCCGAGAACAACCATGGGTCCAAAGAAGAGACATGGGAAGCAACTTTACTCCATCCCTTTACAGAGCTGGGAGGTCCACAGCAGTGGCACGTTGCACATATTTTCAGCTTTTTCAATGTATTAATCAATCTTGCTGACTTTTTTCTTTAAAAATAGTACTTGTTATATATGATAGCTCTTTGGGAGGGGAGGGGAGGGGAGAAATCCTAAGGGAAAGTTTGGTGATATAAAAAAACAAAGACTATGTAAAATACATATTTTATATTAATAACAAAGAAATCGATAAAATTTATTTTAAAATATTTGTTTATTTTTTCATTTCAAATATGCGGGCATAAAATTGAACATAATAATGTTTGATTAATGATTGTTTGCTTTTGCATTGGCTGTGGTCTTGCCTTTCTCATTTCTAATTTTGATAATCTGACATTTGACTCTTTTTTATTAAATATTAAAGTGTTTATAATTCCTTGTGGTCTTTGCAAAATAGCTCTTTGGTTTATTAATTTATTGTTCTTTTGTTTTCCATTTATTAATGCCTGATTTTGACAGTCTCCTCTCTTTTGGCTTTCTTTAATATTTTCTTTTGTTTATTTTGCAATTTATTTAAATGCAGATCAACTTGTGTTTCTCTTCTGTTTTGCTACTATAAATGTTTAACCTTACCGTTTTACCACTTAATGTGACTTTAGTTGTATCCTCTAAATTTTAATATGCAATAATTTTTTGTTCTCTTTTAGGTAATCTGTTACTGATTTTTAAAGCATTTTGTCTCTAACTACCATAATATTGTTTCTAAATTTCCACACAGATCTGCCTCTTTAGTTTTAATGCATTATGACCTGCAAATATAATATTAGAATTGTCTGCCTTTCTAAAGTTATCTAGAGCTTTCTCATGATCAAGAACAGGATGAACATTTTGTAGTTTTTTTGCATGTCATGAGAAAAATATATATTTCCTGTTTTTTCCATGAATTTCTTACCATATCTCCATTAAATTCATTTTGTCCAACACTGTGGTCATGTCTGTAATACCTTTCTCACTTTTTCCTTTTGTTTGCTTTATCATAATCCCAATCCATTAGTGATGTTGAAATCTATGATGGATTTTATATCTTTTTTTGGTGAGGCTTTTTCCTCTATGAATCTAATTATTATTATTCAGTGCAGAAAATTAAAGTTGAAACTCGCTCAAAGGGCCATGAAGGAGCATACAAAATGGGTACAAGGAGCCCGCAACATGCTAGCAATTAAGTATTTCATGAGAAAAGCAGCATAAAGGATGTTTTCAGGTATGTATGACTTGAAAAGAAGGTGGGTTGGTCATAGGGCAAGAGCTAGGTATAACTAAACATTCTCCATTGGAATTCAGATAATGTCAAGGATATAGAGGAGGGCCCCTAGCATGTTGGGTGGATTCCCTATGGAGAATTTATAGAAAAACATAGATGAGGTTTGTATAGGTTCAGAAGGCATGGCTGAATTTCAATCTGCATTGTGGGCGAGAGGAGCCATACAAGTGAGAACACATTTCCATTAAATTAGTGAATGACAAATATATTTTTAAAATTATGTGTTTTCATTCTCAATGATGCTTTTAAGCATGATAAAAAAAATTTTTTTAATCTCTTAATATTTTCTGGCTTCAGTTTCGTTTTGTAAGATACCAATGAAATTCTAGATTTTTCTTGAAAAGCTATAGTATGATAATTTAAATCCACAATTTCAGTTTAAACCAACATATTTCTTTTATATCAGATGAGTTTCCTTTAGACTACCTGTTGTTGAATTCTGTTTTTTAATTCATTTGGTAACCCTTATGGTTCAATTTATATTAATTGTTATAATGGTTAAATTTGACTCATTTCTACTATTGTTTGTTAAATTAATGTTATGTCAGAACGAAACACAACTTCCTGATTTTGCTATTGTCATTCCTAAACCAAACTGAGAGAAAAAATGCTGAATTATTTTATGCTATTGAGTCTATGTCTCTAGAACTGGATTCCTCTTTTGTCAAAAATAAGCGTAACGTGTTCATACACCTCTCCTTTGGTCTCAGCTGCCTTTTCTCTTTTTTTCCTCATCTCTATTCCATTTTTATTTATAAATCTTTTCATTCCATTTAACTTTGTTTCCTCTTCTTTTCCCCCTGTACTAAGGCCAACAGTATTATTTAGTAATCTAACCAGCACAATATTGTCGTCATTTTGATCACCTTATGAAAGAGACTTACAGGGGTGTGCTGGATCAAGCTTAAATACTCAGTAGAGCTGATTGTTAAATTTCCAGTGTGAGCATTTAGACCTTAGAAACCAGAAAAGCTACAAATCAGAGTTTTTCGTTTTATTAAATGTCTAGACTTTTAAGAAAGCAATGGAGAAAATGTTAATAATGCAGATTAAGCTTACAAGGGTGTTGTACATATTTTTTTCTGGTTGTTAAACATTTGCCACTACTCCTCTGCTTTTATATTAAGATAACAATTAATTACAATTGAAATCTTCTAAGTACTTAGCTTTCTGAGTATTTTTCCTGTTCAGTTCCAATTTTTCCCCCCCTCTACTAATCATTTCAGGTCTTCTTAGTTTTTAAATGTCTATATTTGCTTTCTGTTTAAAAATTGTTTTCATTGATAGTTTTTTAAATATCATCTTTTCCCCAGTATTCCTCATCCTTCCCTTCCCTTAAAATAAAAAAGAAAAATAGAGGAAAAATCAGTATAACTGATTAAAATAATCTGAAAATATGTGCAATGTACAAAGCTATGGACCTCTCACCTCTGCAAAGGGGTGGTGTGGGAGTGTCTTCCCATATCTGTTCTTTGGAGCCATGTTAGTTCTGTGTAACTTTTACACCATTCTCTTTCGATTTCATTTTGGATGTATGTGGTTTTTCTTATTAATCACATTTTTGTGGTAAGTGTTTATTTTGTTTTCTTGACTCCGCTTACTTCACTCTGCATTAGTTCATATAGATCTTTCCATGTTTCTCTGCCTTCATCACAATACATCATTTTTTACAGAACAGCAATCTTCCATTACATTTGATTAGTCATTTCCCAAGTGGTGGATATCGACTCTGTTTATAGTACTTTGCTGCCACAAAAGAGCTGCTATCATTATTTTGGCATGCATGAGAACTTTCTTCATATCAATGTATCATTTGTTTAAAAGAAAGAATGCTTACATTTTCTGGGAAGCTGATCCTATCAGCTAGATCACAATACACACATGTATAGTCTAATTTCTTTGTTTCTTTTTGGTTGTTGTAAAAATATGTTGACTTATCCCAAATTAATGTTGATAAATGTTATCTATCTTATTGACTTTGAAACATTTTTTTTCTTTGTCTTTGCAGTCTTGAAGCTTACCAGTGGCGTGCTTTGCTGAGTTAAATATTTAATTTATCTCTTATTGAGGGTCTGTGACTTATTTTTATTTGTAAAATCGAGATTATTTTTGATACTTACGGGACATTTTCTCGCACAATTTCCTTAGGTGTAGTAATTAAATTCTTTCTTTTTAAAATTGATGCCAGGAGCCCCACTAATTTTGAGGTTTTCTCTCCTTGATTCTTCTGCCAAATCTATAATTTTCAAGTGCATGGCTTTAGATTTTTTGTTTTTGTTTTGTTTCATCATTTTCTAAGCCTGTTATTCCTCTGCTTTAACGGTGATGTCTGCCATTCTGCTTTCCACTGTTTTAATCTTGTTTTCTGTTGTGTAGTATGGATTCCATACGATCCCAGAACCCCTTGGAGCTTCCCAGGTCAAGTGTGGGATGTGTGGGGGTAATCATAGTTATGCACAAACAACTTAGACACTCATCCATTTTCTGTGGCAAGAACATAAAATAGCAAAGCTTTTAATTAGGATAGAATAGTAAAGTAAACGATAAGATAAAACCAAGTCATAGAATCAATTCAACTCCCTCCCCCCTCCCACCCACTATCCCCTCCACACACACACAAAGAAGAATGATCTCTCATGGCTTCCCACCGTGGGGAGAGAGAACACTGTCTGGACAACAGGCTCCCATGATCATGGCTCCGTCTCCCAGCAACAAACTATGCTTTCTCCGGTTTGTCTCTGCTCGGTCTTTGCCTAGATGCTGCTGCCATCTTGTGGACGTCTCTTGTGGCTGAGGTTTCTTCCTTCTCAAAAGGAGGGTTATCAATATTCCCCTTGCCCTAGTGAACATTCCTCCGGTCAATCTACACCTTTTCAGCTCTCTTGTTAGTCGAGGCCCCCGCCCCGCCCAGGAGCCACAGAAAAGGGTCCTTCTGGGTGATCAAAGATATTTTCAGTGCACTCGCACTACTAACCAAGCTTCCCTAATAAGGTGAGTTGGGTCAAAGAAATTCCTTTCAGCCGGCCTTTCATGCCTTAAAGCAGGCCCTTAGCAACACAGCGGACTGTGGGGAAGAGCTTGCAGCCTTTGCCCTGACTTCCCAGAATGTCAGGATTTCAGTGGCTGTTTGGTTCAAACTCTGCCTGAAAAACTGTACCTTCCACAATACCCTTAATAAGCCATCATCGAACCTTGGCTTAAAGACTTCCAAGGTAGGAGGACTCCTTACTCTCAGTCAGTCAAGCAACAGGAATTTACTTATCTTTATACACTTATTCACTTATATACTTTTATATACTTATTCACTTATACACTTTAATACGCTTATATATTCTTATGTACCTGTTTACTTATTAAGTCAGGCACCGGGTAAATAAGCTATAAGGATATAAAGACCCAGTAAAACAGGCTCTGCCCTCAAGGAATTTACATGATAATGAGGGAGACAACATGTACCCAGCAGAGGCTCCTCCAGCCATTCAAAGGCACTGGCTGCCTCTTCTGGCTGACTGTGAAGAAGCTGGTGATCCTATCAGACCCAAGGCTGAAGGGTTTGCTATGGACATGACCGCAGCCTCTTAGTTGGCCTCATAGGAGCTGATGACTAAAACAACAGCTGACCTTTACATGGCACTCACTACGTGCCAGGCGCTGTATTAGTCACTTTACATTATTATCTCATTTCAATTCCCTGCCACCACCTTGGGAGGTAGGTGCTGTTGTGATCCTCATTTTATCGTCGAGGAAACTCAAGCAAATAGAGGTTAAGTGACTTGCCCAGGGTCACACAACTGTAAGTATCAGAGGCCAGATTTGAACTCGGATCTTCCTGCATCAGGGCCGGTGCTCTATACTAATTAGCCACCGGTCTTTCCAGCTCTCTCTTGGCTACGGAGCATGAAGACTGTTTGGAGCTGCATCCAGAGATTTTGGTGTGGGAAGAAGCCCATTCTGCCACCCTGCCTCCGCGGGGCTGTGAGCATATGGTTGCCTCTACCTATTTTGTGACTGCTCTTTTCTGATCCTGGTATCCCTTGGTGGATGTGTCTAGGACCGGTAGAGACCTTATAGTTTTCAATGTCTCAAAGTTCTGCTACCAGTGAGAAGGGCAGTCAAGTGATGAATGTCCATCAGAGTGAAATCCAATACAGAGGTGAGTTCAGTTGGTCCAAGGAATCCATTGTCCTGGAGCTGAGATCTTACTCAGGAGACAACAGGCCTGAGAAATGAGACCCCTGATGGTCCTGGGTAGGGGTTGTAGTTCATAGTACCCTAGATCAAGATTTCAGCTGAAGACAAAGATGGTTCCTATGGCGATCGTGGCCAACCTTTGGAGCCATGAACCCTAGCCAAGGGCAGGCCCAGTGGAGATGCTAAGACCCACTGACACGAGTGATCTGGGTGGTGAGGTGGAGAGTGGTGTCAGAGGTAAGTTATCTTGGCTACGCATGTTCCCTACTGGTGACTCTCCATTTATGGATTCTATGAGCATCCGACCTTCCCACTATGTTATCTGTGAGAGTGTTTGCTCCAGGTTTATGGGAGAGATGTTTTGTTGCTAATTCTCTTACTATGCTATTTTAGTAAATGCCTTAATTAGCTGACTACTCAAAGGCAAACACATTAGCAGGGACTTACAAGCTATAGTTTTAATAACACAGTCTCACAGAGTACCTTGAAACTGAGGTAATTGTCCCCTGGGGAATCCAAATTACAAGTGTAAGTTGGGCAGGCATAGCCAAAAAGGGGCCCTAAGTTAGGAAGTTTTTCTTTGCTCTAGACCTAAATTTGCTTTTCCCCAACTTCTACACATTACTGCTGATATTTGTTCTCAGGGGCCAAAGAGAACAAATAGAATTTCTCTTTCATGTAGAATCTCTCCTCAATCATAATTTCTAAGATGGATTGGTTACTTTTCTCTAAGGTTCCTTCCTTATAGGTGAGAAACAGTCTTAGAAAGGAATTTCCTTTTGTTATTTCCTCCAATGTTTGAAGGGTGAAATGTACTCTAAGGCTAGTAAAACAGTTTAATAGCTGGTCTTCTTTTGGGAGAGGGAGTGCTACCAGCAGAGAGTTGGGAGCCAGGAGCCCAGGATGCTTCCCAAATGGTCAGATGATCGATCATATGTGATGAATTCCTTTTGGTTTTGCTTTACTTTTTCTTTGTTTCAAGGGAGTTTTGTGTGCATGTGGATATATGTGTAATTGACTGTGATGTAAAAAACAACTATATCAATAAAAGAGTAAAAAAAGAAAAGGAAATGGTTTGCAGAAACAAATAGATAAAAAGAACCGAGACCCTGAAACGAACAGCCATTAGAAGAGGATTTCTCAGACAGAGGCCCTCCCCCCTCCCCTTCCTCAATCCTGTGGCCTTCAGCTGCTTGAGAAGGGGTTTGGGGGAGGGGTGGTGGTGTTTTCTTTCTCTCTGTCCAGCTGTTCTCCATGGCTCTCCCCAGTGCCATAGTCGACATAATTCCCTAAGCAAGGAGAGGAGGATGAATCTCTAGGGTACTCCAGTTACCTCCCAGAAAATGCAAGCAAATACTCCAGAGTCCCTTTCCAGTCTCCAAAAGCCAGTTTCCCTCTCAGCTTCCCATTGCTCCCCTCCCCCATCTCCACCAGTTACCATCCCTCCCACCATTATGCAAGGCTCCAGGAGTCACCATTCTTTCCAGTCACTCTAATGGTAGATGGAGGGGGGAGAGGACAAAAGATCCCAGCATCTGCTTACACCTCAGTAGCGTTTTAGCTAAATGTTGTGTCTTCTCCAGCACAGTCCAATGTGGTGGTGGTTTTGCATTCAGAAGGCATTTAATTGCTGAATTAAATTGTTAACTGAAAACTTCAGAGTACACATTCTAGAATCCCCTCCCTTACCTCCCCTTCCCCCATATGCCATTTCTTCATCTTCATATCTCTTCCAGTGTCTAGGACCTGCTTAGCCTTGCACATAAATAAATGTTTGTTAAATTCATTGAATTCTCCCTCCCCCACCATGAAAAGGAAAGGTAAAAGACAGAAATGGAATCAAGGACTTGGGAGGAGGCTCCTCAAGGGGATGTGGGTAAGCTGTTTGGTAGGCTCGGAGCCGGGTTTTATATGTGGAGAACTACCTCCCTCTGGGAGGGGTTAGGACCTGGGGGCCAGAGAGCGGAAGGGGGAGGGACAAAAGAAATGCATTGGATGGAAAAGACTGAAGTAAGATGGAGGGTGTGGGGGATGAGGTAGGTCAGGGGCAGGGAACAAGACTGGGAAGCTGGGTGAATGGGGATCATGTGGGCCTCCAGTCCTCTAAAAAGAATAATACCTTTGTTTTTAATCACTTACATTTATTTTTCCCTATACCCTCTGAGAGGACTATCATTTATAAGGATTTTTCTTAAAGAGGAAGACAAAAAGTTCAAATGTGGAAAAAGTCTCTTCTATCTATCTATCTATCTATCTATCTCTTATAGAACAGTCTAGGAACAGTCTATATCTACCTGTCCTCCTCTCTCTCTCTCCATCTCTTATAAAACAGTCTAGGAACAGATATATCGATCTATCTTCTATCTATCTATCTGAGGAGGTTTGGGGTTGAGGGCTGCTCGACACCCCAAAGTACCGACAGGCCGGTTCCTGCTGAAAGAATTCGACTCAAGCCTTCTCACAAGGGAAAAGACAAAGTTTATTAGGGATTCACCATAATGGGTTGTCTTAAGAAATTCCACCCTTTGTGCGCCTGTTTTCACAAGCCGGCTGGATTCAACCTACTGAGCTAGACTGAATCTGAGCACCTTCATGGAGGCAAGATGGAGATTATATACACAAAGATTGTGGCGATTGAGGGGTGGTCTGGGGTGACTAGAGGAGGGGTTTAGGCCGGGACTTGAGGAAGAGTCTAAGGAGGAGCTTGATGGGACTGAGATGAGGTCAGATTCCAGGGTGGGAAATAGCTGAAGGCTACATGGAGATGACAGACAATAGAGGGCTGGGGTAACAGGGCTAGGGTATAGATATTTTGATCAGGATTAAGGGTGGGAAACAGCTGGACAATAGAGGGCTTGGCTGGGCAGACACTTGGGCCCAACGATAATGCGAGGCCCATGGCCTTAGGGGAAGGCCAGATCCGGTTGGGAGACTCAAGGAGAGTTCAAGGGGGCTCCCAGAGACTGTACTCCAGGTTCAAGGGGGCTCCCAGAGATTGTGCTCTCATCATATCTATCTATCCATCTCTTATAGAACAGTCTAGGAACAGATAGGAACAATCTCTATCTATCTGTCTGTCTGTCTATCTATTTATTTTTAGTTTTCAACATTCACTTTGATAAGATTTTGAGTTCTAAAATATCCCCCTCCCTTTCTCCCCCCTCCCCTCTCCCCCAAGACAGCATGCAATCTGATATAGGCTATACATGTACGGTCATATTAAACATATTTCCACATTAGTCATGTTGTGAAAGAAGGATCTGAACCAAGGGGAAAAACCACGAGAAAGAAAAAAGAGAAAAAACAGTCTGCTTCGATTTGCATGCAGACTCCATAGTTCTTTCTCTGGTTTTGGGTTGCATTTTCTATCATGAGTCTTTTGGAATTTAGGATAAATAGTCTTGAGAGGAGCAGCTAGGCCCTGGAGTCAGGAGGACCTGAGTTCAAATCCAGCCTCAGACAGTTACTAGCTCTGTGACCTTGGGTCATCTGTCAAATGAGTTAGAGAAAGAAATGGCAAACCATTCTAGTATCCTTGCCCAGAAAGCACCAAATGGGGTCACGGACAGTCAGACGCGACCGAAATGACTCGACAGTGACAGTCCTGGGAACCAGCAAAAGGGACCACAGGGTGCATGAAGCCAGGGAGCAGGAGCAGGAAGGAGGGTGAAGGTTGTAGGGTGAGGAGGTGGGGTGTAGCTTGAAGCATCTCTTGGGTTCTCATGTGGTTTCCAGATGCCACCTAATGGACGCTTGCTGCACTGCAGCTCTTTTCTACAATGGAATGAGGGATTCTCAAAAGTGTGTCATGTGTATCCTTCCCCGTCCCTCATCGTCTTAAATAGCTGGTTGTTAAATATTTACCAGCACACCCTTATCCCGAGTTCTGCATCTGGCAACATTCTTCCTCACCCCTTACACAAGCCATTTACAAAAATAGAATCATAAATCTAGAGCTGGAAGGTCATCCGGTGACTCAGAGGTGTCAAACATGTGGCCTGCGGGCCAGAAGCAGCCCATAACACTCCCAAGAACACCCTGTACTAGATTCAAATATAACTGGGAACTATTTTTTTTTTAAATGCCATTTATTTATTTAACATATTTGGTTTTCAGCATTGATTTTCACGACATTTTGAATTACAAATTTTCTCCCCATTTCTACCCTCCCCACCTCTCCAAGATGGCTTATATTCTGGTTGCCCTGTTCCCCAGTCAGCCCTCCCCTCTATCACCCCCCTCCCCTCTCATCCCCTTTTCCCTTCCTTTCTTGTAGGGCAAGATAAATTTCTACACCCCATTGCCTGTGTATCTTATTTTTTAGTTGCATGCAAAAACTTTTTTTGTTTTTGAACATCTGATTTTAAAACTTTGAGTTCCAAATTCTCTTCCCTCTTCCCTTCCCACCCACCCTCCCTAAGAAGTCGAGAAATTTAACCTAGGCCACACGTGTATCATTATGTATAACCCTTCCACAATACTCATGCTGTGAAAGGCTAACTACATTTTGCTCCTTCCCAACCCATCCCCCTTTATTGAATTTTCTCCCTTGACCCTGTCCCCTTTCCAAAGTGTTTGTTTTGATTACCTCCACCCCCATCTGCCTTCCCCTCCATCATCCTCCCCCCTTTTATTTTTTTTATCTTCCTCCCTCTTCTTTCCTGTGGGGTAAGATACCCAACTGAGTATGTATGGTATTCCCCCTCAGGCCAAATCTGATGAGAGCAAGGTTCACTCATTCCCCCCTCACCTGCCCTCTCCCCTCCTCCCATAGAACTGCTTCCTCTTGCCACCTTTATGCGAGATAATCCACCCCATTCTATCTCTCCCTATCTCTCTCTCTCAGTATGTTACTCTCTCATCCCTTAATTTCATTTTATTTCTTTTAGATATCTTCCCTTCATCTTCAACTCACCCTGTGTCTGCTCTCTCTCTTTTACATATATATATATATATATACACACACATATATACACATACATACACATACATACATATACACATAGATATATACATACATACACATTCGCTTACTATATATACATAAACATATATATATACATATATATATACATATATATATGCCTTCAACTACCCTAATACTGAGGTCTCATGAATCATACTCATCATCTTTCCATGTAGGAATGTAAACAAAACAGTTCAACTTTAGTAAGTCCCTTGCAATTTCCGTTTCTTGATTACCTTTTCATGCTTCTCTTGATTCTTGTGTTTGAAAGTCAAATTTTCTATTCAGTTCTGGTCTTTTCACTGAGAAAGCTTGAAAGTCCTCTATTTTATTGAAAATCCATATTTTGCCTTGGAACATGATACTCAGTTTTGCTGGGTAGGTGATTCTAGGTTTTAATCCTAGCTCCATTGACCTCCGGAATATCGCATTCCAAGCCCTTCGATCTCTTAATGTAGAAGCTGCCAGATCTTGGGTTATTCTGATTGGGTTTCCACAATACTCAAATTGTTTCTTTCTGGCTGCTTGCAGTATTTTCTCCTTGATCTGGGAGCTCTGGAATTTGGCAACAATATTCCTAGGAGATTTCTTTTTGGGATCTATTTGAGGAGGCGATCGATGGATTCTTTCAATTTCTATTTTGCCCTGTGGCTCTAGAATATCAGGGCAATTCTCCTTGATAATTTCCTGAAAGATGGTATCTAGGCTCTTTTTTTGATCATGGCTTTCAGGTAGTCCAATAATTTTTAAATTATCTCTCCTGGATCTATTTTCCAGGTCAGTGGTTTTTCCAATGAGATATTTCACATTGTCTTCCATTTTTTCATTCCTTTGGTTCTGTTTTATAATATCTTGATTTCTCATAAAGTCACTAGCTTCCACTTGCTCCAATCTAATTTTTAAAGTAGTATTTTCTTCAGTGGTCTTTTGGAGCTCTTTTGCCATTTGAGTTAGTCTGTTTTTTAAGGTGTTGTTTTCTTCAGTGTATTTTTCAGTATTTTTTTGGGTCTCCTTTAGCAAGTCATTGACTTGTTTTTCATGGTTTTCTCGCATCCTTCTCATTTCTCTTCCCAATTTTTCCTCTACTTCTCTAACTTGCTTTTCCAAATCCTTTTTGAGCTCTTCCATGGCCTGGGACCAGTTCATGTTTTTCTTGGAGGCTTTGGTTGTAGGCTCTATGACTTTGTTGTCTTCTTCTGTCTGTATGTTTTGGTCTTCTTTGTCACCAAAGAAAGAATCCAAAGTCTGAGACTGAATCTGGGCGCGTTTTCGCTGCCTGGCCATATTCCCAACCAACTAACTTGACCCTTGAGTTTTTCAGTGGTGTATGACTGCTTGTAGACTAACGAGTTCTATGTTCTACGTTTGGGGGGGAGGTGCCAGCTCTGTCAGAGCCACACTCCTCCTTCCCCAAGGACCCCCAGTCCAGACTGGGCTTAGATCTTCAGCAGGCTGTTGCACTTCAGCTCTGATCCGCCACTTAGTTCCTCCCACCAGGTGGGCCTGGAGCCGGAAGTAACAACAGCTGTAGCTGCCGCACCTCTGCTGCCCCCGGGGCTGGAAGCCGAACCTCGAACTCCTTCCACTCCCGCAGCTTTTCCCACTAACCTTCTCCGCAGTCTTTGGTGTTTGTGGGTCGAGGGGTCTGGTAACTGCCGCAGCTCACATATTCAGGGCACTAGGGCCCCCTCCACCTGGCTTCTGGTCTGGATCGTCCACGCCGCTCAGGCTGGGCTCTGCTCCACTCCGTTCCCAGCTCCCAGCTCCGTGTGGAATAGACCTCACCCAGAGACCATCCAGGCTGTCCTGGGCTGGAGCCCTGCTTCCCTCTGCTGTTCTGTGGGTTCTGCCGTTCTAGAATTGGTTCAGAGCCATTTTTATAGGTTTTTGGAGGGACTCGGGTACAGAGCTCACTCTAGTCCGTGCTTACCAGCCGCCATCTTGGCTCCGCCCCCAACTGGGAACTATTTTAACAAAATGAATAAAAATAAAGCATAATATTACACTTGAAAACTAAGCCAACACGCAGCCGTCTGTTTCTCTCTGCAATTGACACCACCCATGTAGTCGAACCCTCTGATTTTATGGAATGGGGAAACTGAGGCCCACAGAAGCAACTCAACCGAGGTCGTACAGGTAACAATTCTCAGGGGTGAAATTGGACACTGACCTTAGAGCCATTGGCTCTTTCCATTCATCGAGCCACGTGGCCTTCCCATCCCTCGCCTCAGCCTCTCCTGCTGCCTCCCTCCCTCTAGATTCCGTGTTACTACCCTATCCTCTCCGGTCTTCCTTGCCCCACCTTCACAAGGCAACCTTGCATGTCATCTGCCTCTTTATCCTGGTGTGGGGTTGGGGGTGGGGTGGGGATTGGGGATGTGCCCTGGGGTGGGGGTCTTTGGTGCCACTGACTACATAGCTGTAGCACCTTGAGTAGCTGGCTTTGCCTTCTTATAGGGAAATTTTCCATTCTTTTTCTTTTTTTGTCTATGAAACCTCCAATCTTTATTTACATTACTTTTTTAAAAAGTACAATAATCTCCATGTTATTCTTAAAAATGTTCAACTTCTCTGCTTTCTTCTGAATTACCTTTTGTTTTCTTCTGTTCCTTTTTTCTACTTGTTTTAAATATCTTTAAATGAATACATTAATGTAATTTTAATACATTAATACAATTAATACATTTTTAAATTGATACATCCTTCCACTACCTTCCTAATTGGAGCAGTCTAAAAACTCTCAAATTAAAGTCCTCATTGCATAGCTACGTAGTTCAGATAAATAAATTCCTACATTAGCCACATCCAAAAGAAATTTTCCATTTCTAAGAATGTTTTTATAACATAGTCTTGTTTATGGCAGCAATTGAAAACATATAGAGGCGTATCTCGTTTTATTGTGTTTTGCGGATACTGCTTTTGTTTTTTTAACAAGTTGCAGATTTGTGGCAATCCTATGCTGATCAGATCTATTGGCTCCATTTTTCGAGCAGCTTGTGCTCACATCACCTCGCTGTCATATTTTGGCAATTCTCTCAGTTCTCTCTTTTTCATTATTAGTATATGTGTTACCGTGATCTGTGATCAGTGATTTTTGAGGTTATTACTGTAATTGCTATGGGGACGCTCCAAATTGTACCCATCAGAGAGGTGCACTCGATTGATAAATGTTGTGTGTATTCTGACTGCTCCACCAACCAGCTGTTCCCCTTCGTTCTCCCTCTCCAGGCCTCCTTATTTCCTGAGACCCAACAATATTGACATGAGGTCAATTAATCATGCTACAATACAACAGGCCAATTAATAATGCTACAACAACACTATAATAATAACGCTTGCAAACTTCATTGTTATCTTATTTAAAGAAATTGCCACAGCCACGCCAACCTTCAGCAACCGCCACCCTGATGGATCCGCGTCATCGACATTGAGGCAAAACCCTTCACCAGCAAAGAGATTATGACTTGCTGAAGAACCAGATGATGATCAGCACTTTTTAGCAATAAAGTATTTTTAAAATTAAGGTCTGTACATGTTTTTAGACGTAATACTATCACACATTTAATAGACTACAGTATAGTATAAACATAACTTCTATATGCACTGGGAAGCCCCAAAATTCATGTGACTCACTTTGTTGCTATATTGGCTGTATTACAGTGGTCTGGAACTGAACCCACAATATCTCCAAGGTATGCCTGTACTGTAATTATAATGATCAAGCTTGGCACTAAAGAAGAGATATGAGAACCATATGAGAATACGAGAGACATAAGAGCACTTCCTTCTTTTCCCTGCAGAGGTGGGAGCCTTTGTGGTCCCTTTCAACGCTTAGCCTACAGAGGACCGTGGAAAGTCCTAGGATGGGGATATTGAAGAAGTGATCCCACTATCCTAGCTGTCTTGGGGCAAGATCCTCATCACCCTTTACTAGCTATTGCTCTGTGTCTTGGCCAGCCTAGCGTACGGTGGGACTATTACTTCCACGATCAGGACACTATGTTCGTATTAACATAGCTTAAAGTGACATTAGCTTTTTTAGTATCTACTAAAATCTTAAAGCTCTCCTTGGAGGAGACTTAAGCTAATGAACAGACACCAAATTCATTCCTTATGGATATAATAGAGAATAAGGCTGGCACTGATTACAGCATAGCACTGGTGAGATACTCAGTCGTGGTCTCCGTCCCTGACCAGAGTGTCTCTCTCTTTTTATTTTAGTTATCCCTTCCACATTGCTGGGGGTTAGGGGCACAGCACCCCCAGAATCTGGAAGATCCGGGTAAAATTTTTTGGCCCTCCTTGTCTTAATATTTTTTTTCTTTTATTGTTTTATTGTTTATCCTTTTATTGTTTTATTATTTACTCTTTTCTTGTTTACAGTATTAAAAGATATGTTGATATTATACAATACTATATAGATCTTTTATGCATTTCTGAGTTTCTAAAGTTTTTCTGTGTTGTCTGCTGGCCTTCACATTTTGTCTGTAGCTTCTTCAAAACTCCCCCAAGATTCCTATTTAATTTCTTATGCCAACTTGTGATGTATCAAAACCACAGTGAGGAAAGTCACAATGTGGAAGGGATAACTGTGTTCTGTTTTATGCATCTTTCCCCTAGATACTATATGTCGTGAGGAAGTTGAGATGAGACAATTGGATAACTACATGTAATTGTGACACAAGCCTTTTTCTTGGGTGACTCAAATACTGCTAACCTCAAACCTCCAGGAAAATCGTCCATATTGTGTTAATTATCCAGCAAATAGATTGGGCTTCTTAAACTTTTTCCACTTGAGACCCCTTCTCAAGTTTTGGCAGCATTCCTTGGCATTGCATGGCCTGAGGGCATGCTCAGTGCAAAGTGTGCATGCTGTGTGTTCAGAACCAAGGTTGCAGTGAAGTGGTTCGATGCAACACAAGCAGAAGCTGCAAGAAGCACCTCGCATTCATTATGCATTTAATTTTTATTTTTTACTTTATTACGTGTTTAATTTTTAATTGATTTTTGGTCATTACACTTTTAGAAACCTTTTACTGTTGCCAAATTTTTCAAGACCCCATATGGGGTCATGACCCACAGTTTAAGAAGTGCTGTTGAATGTAGATAAGTCTGATACAAGGAGGATGGGATGACGGCCTTTTCCTAAGAGACTGCTCAGGTCATTTCCTAAGATGGCCACAGATCTTGCAGCCTGCAAATGCCTATGCTGCCCCTCCATGTAGAGCTGAAGCAGTTTTGATTAATCCCTCACTGGCCAGTTTCCAATATAATCTAGGAGCTGAAGGGAAATATTATTCAAAATATAAAAACAAGAAATCTATTGCTTTATCTAGGTCTGAGTCTCACTTCACAGTGAATTTTTCTCCTTCAGATCACTTTCCAATGTATTCATAGATTCTGAGAGTCTGCTTGCTGAGATCATGTAGTCTATTGTACATAGAATAAAGTTAAAAGAGAACTAGATCATGTGCTTCTGTACGGAGGCCATCACCTCTAGCCACCTCTCTTTCTTTGTCCTAGCCCTTCTATCATATTCCTCCTGGACCGTTGGATGTAGGCCAAATCACTGTAAATTGAACCAAAATTTTTTTTTGACATATTGTGTTTTTACACCACCTATATTTCTTCTAGTGTTCTTCCCTCCTTCTCATTGTTATATGAGCCATCCCATATAACAAAGAATATCAAACTCTATTACCCTTACCTCAAAAGCATTAACCACTCTGGTTATATCACTCTTCTGTTAAAAAAATGACAAATGTTGGAGTGCATGTGGGAAAATTGAGACACTAATGCACTGTTGGTGAAGTTGTATACTGATTTAACCATTCTGGAGAGCAATGTGGAACTATGCCCAAAGGGATGGAAAACCATGCACACCTTTTCACCAAGCTATACCACTGTCTATATCCCAAAGAGATATAAAAAAAAAAAAGGAAAAGGACTTAAATGTACAAAAATACCTATAGCGGCTCTCTTAGTGGTGACAAAGAATTGGAAATTGAGGGGATGGCTATCATTTGGGGAATGGCTGAACAAGTTCTTGTATGTGATTGTGATGGACTATTGTGCTATAAGCAATGACAAGCAGGATGCTCTCAGAAAAACCTGGAAAGACTTACATGAACTGATACAAAGTGAAATGAGCAGAACCAGGAGAACAGTGTGCACAGTAACAGCCACATTGTACGATGATCAGCTGTGATTGACTTAGCTATTCTCCTCAGTACAAAGATCCGAGACAATTCCAAAGGACTTATGATAAAAAATGCTATCCATCTCTGATAGGGTGTGGGACCTGGACCCCCAAAACACAATCCGGCTCATGAACCTTCCCACACATCCCCACCTATATACTCGATAACCCTTTCAATTGTCCTTTCTTTGTGGCCCTACCCAGCCCAACCTTCAATTTTCTGTTACTTTTGACCCTGGGTGTTTTCATCGTCTAACCAAGCTCTAAGTAGGTGCTCCCCAGCACCTACTTCGGCTGCCTTCATGGCAGGTGGAAAAAATCATTGGCATCTGCCCATTCCACCAGGGGAAGTCTTCACATGCTTGGAGTAGCACTCCCCAACTCACCAATGGGTTTGAGACCCCTTGGTTACCCTCAACCTGGTTTAGCCCATCTGCTGAAATGGTTTACTGGGATGTGGCCACTTTGCGTGGTACAGCTTCTTGGAGCCACAGGTGAGAGTTAGGTGGAATAGGTGGACACCAACGACGGAAAGCAACCCTGAAAAGGGCTTGGCAGGCATCGCACCAGAGGGACTAGTCTTCCCTGAACGCACCCTTCATCCAATGGAGTGAAACAAGGCTGAGCGCTTGCTTCTGTGCTTTTCAGCATGGTGTTTTCAGCCATGTTGTCAAATGCTTTTGACGAGGATGAACACGGCTTCAATGTCATTACCGCGCTGATGGTAAATCATTCAACTCGAAAAGGCTACAAGCCAAGACCAAAGTGGAGGCAATATTGGTGCATGGTTTTCTGTTTGTAGATGATTGTGCGCTCAGTGTAGCCTCTGAAGTTGAGATGCCACAAAGTAAGGATGGATTCTCTGCTGCTTGTGCTAATTTTGGCCTAACAATTAACACTGAGAAAACACAGGAGCTCCATCAGCCACCACCACACCATTCATACACGGAATCATTGGTTACAGCAAATGGAGAAGTTTTAAACGCTGTTGATAAGTTCATTTACCTTGCTAGTGTACTTTCCAGGGACGTACACACGGGTAATGAGTTTGATGCACGCATTGCCAGAGCTGGCTCAGTGCTTGGGAGGCTCCAAAGGAAAGTGTGGGAGAGAAGAGGTATTAGACTGACTACCAGCCTGAAGGTCTACAGAGCCATGGTGCTGACCTCATTGTTGTACGTCTGTGAAACCTGGACAGTCTCTACCAGTGCCATGCCAGGAAACTGAATTGCTTCCATTTGAATTGTCTTAGGAAGATACTGAAGATCACCTGGCAGGAAGAGGTACCGGACACTGAGGTCCTTACTCAAACTAAACTGCCAAGCATTCAAACTCTGCTTCAGAGAGCATAACTCTGGGGGCAGCTAGGGGGCACACAGCACCGGCTCTGGAGTCAGGAGGACCTGAGTTCAAATCCAGCCTCAGACACTTGGCACACTTACTAGCTGTGTGACCTTAAGCAAGTCATTTAACCCCAATTGCCCTGCCTTCCCCCTGCAAAACAAAAAACAAACAAACAAACAAAAAAAAACCAGAGAGCATAACTCTGATGACCTGGCCATGTCATTTGAATGCAAAATGTACCCTTGCCAAAAAGACAGTTTAAGTGTTCACATGGTGGTCAGAAGAAGCGGTATAAGGACACTCTCAAGAACTTTGGAATCAATTGTGTGACATGGGAGACACTGGCACAGCACCGCTTGGCATGATGTGCCCGCATCAGAGAAGGTGCTGTGTTCTATAAGCAAAGCAGAATTGAAACAGCTCAAAGGAAATGCAGGATGCGCAGATTTAGAGAATCGACCCCAAATGTCACAGGGACTGTTTGCGCCTGATGTGTGATAGAGCATTCTGAGCTCATGTTGGTCTGATCAGTCATGGTTGGACACACTGAAACTTGACTCTAGCATAGTGAGGTCATTTTGGTCCTCTTTGAGAAAGGACAACAACTAACCACCTTTGACCTTCGTGGTTGGTTGCCTTTAGACCACCCCAGGCTACTTCCCACCCTTAACCCCTTCTAGACCCCTTCTCTGTGACCTCCTGGTCACCCCACGCTATTTGCCACTCCTTGATCCCATTCAATGTTCCTACAATCTTTTTCCCTATAAAAAAAGTCAGTCTTGGCCCCGTTAAATTGCACAGATTCTTAAAATCCTGACCGCTTCTATTGACAAAACAATGAACCTTGTCTCTGACTGAAAGAAGGCTTGAATGGTTGAATTCTTTCAAGGCAGACCTGCACCTTCTGCCCTGTCATTTTGGGGTTCCCAAGACCCCTAGACCGCAACATCTCCAGAGAGAACTGATGGGATACGAATGCAGATCGAAACGTACTTTTTCTTTGCTTTCTTTATTTTTCTTAGGGGTTTTTTTTGTTCTATGTTTTCTTTAACTGATGAGGGCACAGTCTCTGGGAGCCCCCTTGAACTTTCCCTGAATCTTCCAACTAGATCTGGCCTTCCCCAAGGCCACAAGCCTCACATGATCATTAGGCCCAAATCTCTACCTAGCCTTGCCCTTTATTGTCCAGCTACTTCCCACCCTTGATACTATCAATGTCCATGCCTTCAGCCGCTTCCCACCCTTAATCCCATTCTCTTGGTTCCTGGAGTCTGACCTCATCTCAGTCCCATCAAACTCCTCCTTAGACTCCTCCTCAAGACCCTCCCTAAACCCCTCCTCTAGTCACCCCAGACCACCCCTCAATCCCCACAATCTTTGTGTATATAATCTCCATCTTGCCTCCATGAAGGTGCTCAGTTTCAATCTAGCTCAGTAGGTTGAATCTGGCTGGCTTGTGAAAACAGGCATCACAAAGGGTGGGATTTCTTTTTTTTATTTATTTTTATTTTTTTTTAATGAATTTATTTATTTTTAGTTTACCACACATGGTTCTACATAGTTTTGAGTTCCAGATTTTCTCCCCTCCCTCCCCCCTCCCTCCCCAAGACGGCATGGAAGCTCATATAACTGTCCTGTATAACTTCGCATTGGATTAATTTATGCACTAGTCAAGTCGTGGAGAAGAATTTTGACCGACGGAATGAATCATGAGAAAGAAGAAACAGAACCAAAAAAAAAAAAAAAACCCAAGCACAAAAACAAAAGAGAAGCAGAAAAGGTGAGCATGTAGTGCGCCTCGTTCTGTATTAAAACTTTACAGTTCTTTCTCTGGATGAAGATAGCATTTTCCATCATGAGTCCCCTGGAGTTGTCCTTGCCCCTTAGGTTGCTGAGAAGAGCGCAGTATGTCAGGGTTAGTCCTCACGGAATCCATATATCTGTGGCTGTGCACAACGTTCTCCTGGCTCTGCTCCGCTCACTCAGCATTATGTTGTGTAGGTTTTTCCAGGTTGTTACAAAGTCTGCATCATCCCCATTTCTTATGGCACAATAGTATTCCATCACCTTCATATACCACAGCTTGTTCAGCCATTCCCCAATTGATGGGCATCTCTTTCATTTCCAATTCTTGGCTATCACAAAGAGAGCTGCTATAAATATTCTTGTACATATGGGTCCTTTTCCCGCTTGCGTGATTTCCTTGGGATACAACCCTAGAAGTGGAATTGCTGGGTCAAAGGGTACGAACATTTCTATAGCCCTTTGGGCATAGTTCCAAACTGCTCTCCAAAACGGCTGGATCAGTTCACAACTCCACCAGCAATGCAACAATGTTCCAATTTCCCCACATCCTTTCCAGCATTTATCATTTTCCTGTTTTGTTATTTTAGCCAATCTGACAGGAGAGATGTGGTATCTAAGAGTTGTTTTGATTTGCATTTCTCTAATCAGCAGCGATCCAGAGCATTTTTCCATATGCCTGTAGATAGCTTTAATTTCTTCCTCTGAAAACTGCCTGTTCATATCCTTTGACCATTTCTCAATTGGGGAATGGCTTGGGGTGGGATTTCTTAAGACAGCCCATTATGGTGAATCCCTAATAAACTTTGTCTTTTCCCTTGGCTGAGAAGGCTTGAGTCAAATTCTTTCCGCAGGACCTGGTGTGTTGGTATTTTGGGGTCATGAGCACCCCTAGAAACGTATGGTTCCCTACTTAGCGTCATTTTGCTTAGACTTCTTCATAACAACATGACCAACATGGAAATATGGTTTGCATGACTGCACATGTATAACGTATATCAAATTGCTTGCCTTCTTAATGGGGGCAGGGAGGGAAAGAAGAAAGGTAGAGAATTTGGAACTCAAAATAGAAAAAAACCCAAATGTTTAAAATTGTTTTTTACGTATAATTGGGGAACAATAAAATATTAAATGATTAAAAAAAGAAAAGTTAAAACTCCTGATTTTGACATTCAAGGCCCTTCTACACCTCTTGCCACTCTTATGTTTCCAGAATTCTCTCATATCACTCCCTTTCACACATTTTATGATCCAACCAAACTGGATTTCCTTTCTCTCCTCTGAACCCTCAGTACACTTTCCTCCTTTTGTACCTTTCTTCCAGGGGTAACTTATTTCCCTTCACTAATCTGTTGAATTCTTACCCATCTTTTAAACTCCACCTCAAATGCCATCTGCTTCAATAAGCCTTTCTTGGTCCTCTTGAAACTCACATAATACTTTGTTTCCCATCTCTCTAATCCACTTAATATGAAATCACTTGCCTCTTAACGCAGCATCTGGGGCATTCCTTGAAACATCTACCCCAGGATTAAGACTCTTGGTGAGGCAGTGGCAACTCAAAAGTATAGCTCTCAAGTCCCTACCAATGTATTTCCTTATACCAATCAGCCATGAGACATGTTAGTCCAAAGCGAAAGACATTTTATCAGATTATAGGGCAAGTAAAGTGACAAAAAAAAATCTCTCCAACCATACATGGAATACACAGTCTTACAGGTTGCCACTCTACTAATGAGGAAGGGTACAGGGGTGTATGGTCCGGGAACGTGCATGCGCGGGCATTTTCCAGGAACTTTTGGTTTTAAAAATGTTTATATTTATTTTCTTATGATTATTATTTGTTACATTTGAGTTGCAAGCTGTTTCCCTCCCTGCCAACCCAGCACTAGAGGAGGCCAAAATTTGACACAGAGATACGTATGGGAAACTGAACAATGTGTAGTTCCATACAACAGTTCTCTCTCTCTCCGGAGGTGGATAGCGTCCTTCTTCCTAGGTCCTTTGTAGTTGATTTGGATATTCATATAACTCAGAACAACTTTGTCATTCCAACAACATCGCCGTTACTACATACAATGTGCCTTGGTTCTGCTCGTTTCGCTCTGCATTATCTCGTGCAAGTCTTTCCATGTTTTCCTAAGATCGACCTGCTCATTGTTTCTTATGGCACAGTAGCATTCCAGCCGGAGCAGGAAGCACACCGAGCGGGCATAGGGGCAGGGATGTACTTGGTCAGGGAGGCTCACATATCCAAGGCAGTAGTGGTTGTTGATGTCTTCTGGCAATGTCATTGTGCTGCTCTCTGCTAGGAATCACTACGTCTCCAATGGGCTTTGTGCTCACATCTTCCTGTTGTCCATTCTTTCAGTGGTGTCCAGCTCTCCATGAACCCCTGGACTTGTTCATGGGGTTTTCTTAGAGGATGCTGGACTGGTCTTCCACTCTTCTTTCAGCAGCATGTTCCCATTTTACAGGTGAGGAACTGAGGCAAATAGGGATTGAGTGACTTGCCCAGGGTCACGTAGCTAGTTCGTGTCCGAGGTCAGATTGGAACTTATACCCTCCTGACTCTAGGTCTGGTGCTTTATCCGCTGCACCGTTTAGCCGCCTCCTCTTGCTCACATCTACTGAGACCAGTTGTCTGGGAAGCAGGCTGCCTAAGGCTCTGACAGTGCATAGCTTTTAGCCATCACACCCAGCTAGGATAGTCAACAAAAGCCCCTGGCTAAAATTCAAAAATTGTCCATTCCTTTTATTGCCATTGTCTGGTGCTGATTTGAGGACCTAAGTGCCAGATCATGGTCTGACTTAGTGTTGGGAGCTTCCTTGAAGATTCAGATATGTCCCTGTTTGTGAGCTAGTATTAACATAAGCTAAGGACTTACCTACACCCCTTACGGGAGCTCCATTGAGGCTACAACAGAGAACTTCATCTGTAGTTCCAAGATCCTCTTTGACTGGTTAGGAAGGTGGAATTGTTCAGTTGTCCTATTCTTTACGACCCCATCTGGGGTTTCCTTGGCAAAGATGCTGGAGTGGTTTGCCATTTCTTTTTCCAGTTCATTTTTACAGATGAGGAAACCAAGGCAAACAGAGCTAAGTGGCTTGCCCAGGGTCCTTATCTAAACTCTGTATCTCCTTCTCTGTGGTCTGCACACAGAGCAATGGTTATTAAAGTGAATTATTCTTTAACTTCCATGAGGGTCATTCCCGAGCCCCAGCAACGGTTTGGTCAGGTAGATTGTAAATACTTCCGGACAGGGACCTGTGCCTTCTACTTCCATTGTAGGCTAGGGATGTGGTCTGAATCTGTGATTTCAGTGGAACAGAGAACTCCCAGTTGAGAAACTCCTTATACCAAAAAGCTAGGCATCTTCTCTGCAATTTACATGTGCTCTTAAAATGTTGCCTAAAGAATTGAGAGGGGCAGCTAGATGGCGCCACAGTGCACAGAGTGCTGGGCCTGGAGTCAGGAAGACTCATTTTCCTGAGTTCAACTTTGCCCTCAAATGCTTACTAGCTATGTGACCTTGGGCAAGTCACTTGACCCTGTTTGCCTCAGTTTCCTTATCTGTAAAAATGAGGTGGAGAAGGAAGTGGCAAACCACCCCAGTATCTTTGCCGAGAAAATCCCAAGTGGGGCCATGGAGAGTCAGATGACAATAGAGAATTGAGAAGTCAAGAGACTTGTGTAGGTTGACACGATCATTCTGTGTCAGAGACAGGCTTGAACTCAGGTCTTCCTGGTTTATAGGTCACCTGTGCCAAGCTGAGTCTCATCTCCTTTGTAGAAGGAAGGATAAATAAAGGGTTAGTGATCTTTCTGAAATGGCGTGCCATATTGATAGAGAACTCCCTCTCTGTCCATTGTAGGAACCATGGGTTTGAGGACTGCCGGTGAGGGACAGTGTTTCTGATACTATCGTCCTTGCTGGAATATCTCTTTGTCAAAGCCAGTTGATGTTAATTGGTTTGTTGAGAGATCAATGACCAAAATGATATTGGGGCAAGTCACTGGTTATTGAGATATCAGCTGATATTGGGGAGATATTAATTGGCTAACCATATTCAGGAGAATATACCAGACAGGTTGAAAAGGATAGTATTAACTCCCTCCCTCTAGGTTACCCCTGGAACCCTGGGGAAAGAGTTAGCTAGCAAAACTCTGGGGATCTGGACTTCCAGTTTGAGTAGCAATTGGTAGAGGAGACCCAGAGTCTATGGGTTTCTTATTCCATTAGGCTTGAAGCTCCTGGAAGGCAGGATCCCTCCCATTTTGATCTCATATTTTCAGGGCACATACCTAATAAATATTCATTGAGTTTTAATATTTTGAATTCTAGAATAGAACAAAGAGAGATCCTGGGCCTCTGGAAGAGACTAAGTCAGCATTGGGGAACCTGTGGCCTTGAGGCCACATGTGGCCCTCTAGGTTCTCAAGTGTGGCCCTGTGACCTCCAGACTGCAGATTCCCCAACACTGTACTTGTCTAGAGCCAAGAGATTGATACACATTAGGTTCACAAGGCCATAGGATCATGAATTGAGAGCTGGAAGAGAGAGACCTCTCATTTTACAGAGGAGGAAAACTGAGGCACAGAGAAGTTAAATGTCTTGTAGCGGGGAGGGATCTCACAGCTTATTAGCTGAATATAGGCCTTCATTATCCCAAGTACAGTACCTCTTCCCCATTATCCTGACTCAGGCAAATCCCAAACTTACTGGCTCCCTTCCCTTCCCCTCCTATCTTCAAAAGATAATCACCAATATTGTGTGCCTGTTTTCTTGACGTTTCCCTGGTGAATCCTCTTATGCCTCCCTTGTTCTATGAATGAAAGGACTAAAGGTCTTGCTTTCCATGACTGAGCAGATGCAGGAGGGCAATGTCAGTCTATCTCAAGTTTCAGAGCCGTAGAAACTCAGAAGTGACTGGGCTCTTAGACATCACCTAGTCCAACCCTTCTTCCCTAGGGAGGAATCCCTCTTATTGGATACTAACACGTGGTCCAGAGATGGGACTCTCACTCTCTCTGGATGCAATTTTAAGTAGCTCTAATTGCTACAAACTTTTTCTTCCTATTGGGCAAAATCCTACCTCTCTGTTACATACATCCGCTCGTCTTTCAAAAATTAAATTCAATCAATTGGGGAATGGCTGAACGAGTTGTGGTATCTGAATGTAATGGAATACTATTGTGCTATAAGAAATGAAGAGCAGGCAGACTTCAGAAAAACCTGGGAAGACTTATATAAAATGATGCTGAGTGAGGGGAGCAGAACCAGGAGAACACTGTACACAACCACAGACATATTGATTCTGTGATGACTAACCCTGATAGACTTGGCTCTTCTCAGCAATACAAGGCTCAAAGACAGCTCCAAAGGACTCATGATGGAGAGAGTTATCTACGTCCAGAGAAAGAACCTTGGAGTCTGAATGCAATTGAGGCAAACTATTTGCTCTCCTTTTTTTTTCCTTCTTTTTTGGTTTTGTTTCTTCTTTCTCATGATTCATTCCATTGGTCATAATTTTTCTTTGCAACTTGACTATTGTGTAAATAAGTTTAATGTGAAAATGTATGTAGAATCTTTATTGGATGGCGTGCCATCTTGGGGCAGGGAGGGGAGGGAAGGGAAGAAAATTTGAAACTCAAGGACATGTAGAACTAAGTGTTGTAAACTAAAAATAAAAAATTTAATAAAAAACCAAAACAAAAATAAAATGTCTTGTTGTTGTTCAGTTGTGTCCTACTCTTCATGACCCTGTGGACCATAGCACACCAGTACTGTCCGTGGGGTTTTCGTGGCAAAGATACCGGAGTGGTTCTCCATTTCCTTCACCAGTGGATTAAGGCAAACAGACATTAAGTGACTTGCCCAGGGTCACACAGCTAGTAAGTGTCTGTGTGGGATGAAAGACTCTTACCAATTAAAAAAATTGATTTTTAATAAGGAGCCATCTTAAGGTGGGAACAGAAATAAAATTTCATTTGATTCTCGCGAGAATAGGGCATCCTCTGCCAGAACAGATCTAGCAAGGGAAGCCCAGGCACAGGGAACAAAGCACCAATATTATACCTAACTCAAGAGAATTCCCGCCCACCTCTGACGCTTCTTTCTTACCATTGGCTGGGAGGCAGGCTTACAATCTGAGCATGAAAAACTAGACAAAGAACAGGGAAATCGAGGCACAGAAACTCCAATTCCCATTCCCTTAGTTAATGATTACAACTGAGGTGACATCTGTAAATCTGAAGAAGGAGAATAGGCTAAGGGGAGGGGGAGACCCTCTCCATTCTTCTACAGTACTTTTACAGTAAAGGAGAGCAGGTCACAGTGACCCTATTCTTACTGAGCAAATCTTTAAACCAGAACCAGAAGAAAGAACGAAAAGTTTTGGGGTAAAAAAGAAACTTTCCCAGAGGCTGAGCAATCAGGCTCTCACGGCCTCAGAATTTTCCGCTTCCCTATTTCCCTATTTTTTGAATAGATATGGATATATATTTATACCTATATTCCCTGCAAAGTCTTCACATTGTATTTTCTCACTACCTCACACATGTCTGAGGCTGAATTTGAACTCAGGTCTTCCTGACTCCAGGCCCAGTAGTCTATCCACTGAGACACCTAGCTGCCAATAAAATGTTTGCTGAACTGAACTGAAAATCCTTTTGAGTAGTTATGAAATGCAGAGCCTAAATCTCCTGTTTCTCTGAGTTTGGGGGCAGGTCAGGTAGGAGTTATAACCCTAGAACATGCAGTAGTATTATCCTTTTTGGGGGCGGGGCAGGGAGGGGTGAGGCAATTGGGGTTAAAGTGACTTGCGCGGGATCACACAAGTGTCCTCGGCTGAATTTGAACTCAGGTTCTCCTGACTCCAGGGCTGGTGCTCTGTGTACTGCACCACCTAGCTGCCCCCAGTATTATTCTGTAAAAGGGTGAATGTGTGTGAGCATGTGTGAGCATGTGTGTGTGTGTGTGTGTGTGTGTGTGTGTGTGTGCATGCCCATGGCAGTATCTGTTCACAATTTTGTGACTGAATAAGTGTGTGTGCATCAGAGATATGAGTGGGGAATAATACAAGTACCATTGCATAGTTACATCCTACACTCCCCACTTCTATTTTTACTCCCCAGTTCAGAACCAGCTACCTTCTGGGCTTGCCCATTAGGTTCTCCCAATCAACCAGCCCCCTATTATTCTATGCATTCTCCCCCGTCTAACTTTCTGTTTTGGGCCCTTTGGTCTTTGGATAAGACTTTTCTGCAGCTCATAGCCAGCCTTAGGGGGCTGATGCACTCTCTGAGGATAGAATTCCCAGCAGTTACCTTCTCTCTTCTCCTACCCTGAGTTTCCCTTCCCTCCCCTATTCACCTTCCTTTTGTTCCTTTTCTCTCTTTTGTTTTCTTCCTGTGCCCTCTCCTTCCCTCTCTTCCAGTTCTGAATATTAAGATATTTCCTCTGTCCTCCTCTCCTATTCTCTTGCCTTCCCCTTCCCTCTATTCCCCTCTCCTCCCTCTCCCATTCTCTTGCCTTTTCCTTCCCTCTATTCCCTTTCCCCCCTCTCCTAACTTAAAATCAAGATTTTCTCCCATGCTCTCACCGCTCCCCCCTCTCCTCTCCTGTCCCTTCTATTTGCCTCTTCTCCTTTCTTCTTCTCTCCTCCAGTTCTGAATCTGAAGATATTCCCTTCTCCTCCTCTTCCTTTCTCTTTGTCTCTCCTCTCTCTCTTTCTCTCTCCCTCCTTCCCTGTCTCAGGTTTCCCCCATCTTCTCATTTGCATCCCATGACTCTAGCTTTGATTCTCCTACATTTGGGGGATGCCGTCAGAGGAAGGCAGTGCCTCTCCCAATCCCCCCCTCCCCACAGCAGAGCAGGTGAGCCAGGCCCCAGGCACGACTCTGAGGGGGAGGAGGCTCAGATGGGAAACAGCCTTGAAATAGACCCCTTTCCTTCTCTTACTCCCCTCCCCCAAGCCCACTCCCCCACTGCTTCCTCCTCCTGAAATCTGTTCAGGTGGAAAACAAACCTTTCCATCTGGACGCCTCTCTGTCAGGAGAGAGCCAGACTTCTTCATTTATGGCTTGTACCGGGAACCAGGGAGTGTCTCCAGATTCCTTGTCTCAGCATCCCTCTGACACTTTCTTTCATCTCTAGGTGGTAAAGCTGACCCCTGGCAGGCGGCTGGCTGGCCCTAGCTCTAGGAGGCCTTCGCATCGGTGCATTGAGTAGGCTTGGCCACTGGAAGGAGCTGGTGATCTGTCTTCGGCATCTTTGGCTAACCCTTCAGACTTACTCCTTTTATTTTTTTTTTTAATTTTGTTACTCCCTTTCCAGCCTCACTCCTTTGGGACTCAGAGGTGCCCAATGGCTCAGCAGTTGAAGGAGAGTGGTGAGCCTGGCTTTGGTGGCTTCTTCCCACTCTTCCTTTCTGGTCTCTAATCCTACTCCAAGGTCAGCCGACATGGAGCTGGGTCTGGAAGTGCCCTGGAGCTCCTGACTTGAGATGACTTGGACTCTCTTAATGCCACCTCAAGTATCCTCCTGCCACTAGGCCAGATCACGTCCCACACTGACTCCTTTGAGGTCAGACAGGAGAGGTATATATGCCTGGCTGGTCCTTTCCAAACTTACTATCTCCCATTATTCCTTTTTGGGGTTCTCTTTCCCCTAATAGGCCCCTCCTCTCCTCTCAGGTAACCATTCTGTCTCCCCATTTCCTCAGCTAGCTGTTAAAAAGATCTGATAAATAAAGAATTCAGGCTAAGTTAGCAGGTGGAATTTTAGGGTCTTCCCTCGTAGCAGGGTATCTGTTAATAGGGGAGACTTTAAGATCCAAAGGAATGACTATATAAAGGTAGAATTTCTGACACAGTGATGGGCAGTGGGAGAGATAGTTTGGGTAAGGTTGGGAGGGGGAAAGAGAGTAGAGGGAGGGGTGTCCTATCACACTGGTGATCTACCGTCTAAGGACAGCTCTGGGCCACTTAGACCTTTCAGAAAGTCTTCTTCTTCAAAATCAAAGCCCTCCTAATGCTCTATCCTAGAGAATCACATCCTGTGAGTCAAAGACTGCTGGAGACTCGGCACTTAAAGCATCCTTCAGTTCCCTCTGCCTTGGCCTTCACGTTCCTGGACTGTCCTCATGGTTCCTGTTTCCAGACCCCAGGCCGGCAGCTCTCCTCTCTGCAGCCGTGCAGCCCACACCTGACTGTTCAATTGAATGCAATTGAAATATATTAAGCACCTGCAGTAAGCAAAAGGCTAGACCATAATAGCTAGCATTTACACAGCACTTTAGGGTTTGTAAAGTGTTTTTCTTAGGGAATCCCATCTGATTCCCACAACGGTCCCGTAAGGTCAGTAATGGTTGGTATTTTACAGATGAGGAAACCGAGAAGATAAGCTATGGAGGCATGGGAACTGGGTCCCGGTCCTTGGAATCCAAACCTAGGTTCAAGCTGCCTCTCAGCCTTGGGTTCTACATCCCCCCCAAACCCCCCCATCTGTTGAGATTTGAGAAAGAATTCCAGTGAATAACCCTGGGGGGATACTGATGTCCACTCTGTCTTTCCCCAGTGTTCTAAGATAGGAATCATCGTAATAATAGCAATAACATATGTGTGTGTGTATGTGTATGTACATATATATGTATATATGTATATGTATATGTATATATATATATATATATATATATATATATATATATATATAGAGAGAGAGAGAGAGAGAGAGAGAGAGAGAGAGTACTGACTGTCACGTCCTGAAATAATCGAGATAGCAGGGTAGCAAACCTGCCACTCTGGGGGATGTCCCAGTAGATTTCCCAACCAAAGAGACCCATGAAAAAGTTTCTATAGTTTTAGGAGAGGGGGAGGAGATAGATGAGGTGTCAAGGCTTGGTCATGAGATCCCAGTGGCCTTTGGCAACCTGGGAAAACCACCTCATTCTGGTTGTTTTGCCCTTCATGCCATGAATCCCAGTGGAAGGGGGCAAGGACGCTAGAAGCTAAGATCTAGCTTGAGCTGGGCTCCCCACTGTAGCAACAATCTGCTAGCAGCTGCTGTAGGGGTGTAAGACCCGCCAACAACCAGCACACAGAAAGCTGTCAACACAGGTTCTTTGATCTGCTTTACTAAGGAAAGTAACTTTAAGGGGTTAACAATCTCAGTTTAATCAAACATACAGATATCATTCACAATTCAGGGGGAAAAGATCAGCCCCCAAACTTCAAGGCAAATACAAACAGAAATTACATACATCGACAGACCTTGTCTTATTCAAATAACAATACAAAGTTACCAGAGAAACACCAATATCTGGGTTGCAAAGCTAGGGGGTAATTACAGCTAGCCCGGAGTCTCAACACTCCTTCCATGAGTGAGCCCCAAAAGTCAAATGCCAAGTTCCCCTCAATTATATCCTGTTCAGAGCCCCGAGGGCTCTGACCTCACCCAGGCTGGGTATGTAAAAGTTCCCCATCCCCAGTATCATATCATATACAAGTTAAGGACTCCTGATTGCCTCAGTGCAGAGAAATGGCTGAGAAATATTCCAAGACAAAGACAGCAAAAGGTTTCCCACCAATTCAAACGAAGGCCAGAATCATTAAAGGCACTTAAGAGAAGAACAGCAAAAAGTCCCACCTTAATTACTACTACACCCACAAAGCAACATTCCTGGTGGGGTGGGGGGACACCGAGGGTGTGGCTCAGCTCAATCTAGTCCAGAGTAAATATCTTATGAGTAGGAATGTAAGGATATTACTGAAATTCTGACATTACAAGGATCATTTAAGGGAATGGCAGACCACAGTACATTTGGCATTAACAGTTTCTGTCATTATATTAACAATTTTCTGTCAGTACTTTATGGTTTGCAAAGCACATTACAAATATTATCTCATTTGACACTCATACTGAGCCTGGGAGATAGATGCTATGATTATCTCCACTTTACAGATGGGGAAACTGAAGCAGACTGAGGTTAAGTGACTTGCCTAGGGTCACACAATTAGTAAATATCTGAGGCAAGATTTGAACTCAGGTCTTCCTGACTTCAAGTCCAGCACCACTATCTCCTGTACCTTGTTCTGGGGACCTCCTGGAGCAGGAGCGGGTTGAGAATTTGGGCTTTCTGGAGCCTGGGAACTTGACTAATGACAAGGAGCCAGTAAGGCTGAATAGCCCTGAGATGCTTAATAAGCAGGTAATACAACTGCACTGATGGTGTCTGGTTGCCAACCGCTTAAGGTCGATGCCGGATTCTTCCACAGGGGTCTCGTGTTTCCGGTTTTTCCTGGTGGCTCCCCATGTCCACTTCTGCTGCTCTGTCCCATTCTAATTCTCCATCATGTGACTGGAAAGTCTTCGGAGAGGTCCGTCCATGCACGAACCCTTTCCCCATGAGCCTAAAACAAGTCCTGAAGTTCCCATCCTTAGGAACACTTCTTTGGGGTCAGGCATGGAAGAGCATCGTCAAAACCCATGTGTCAGCTGGGGTGGGGGTGGGGCGAAACACTGAGAGAGTCAGTGTTCTGTAGAGGGAGTTGGGAGACCTGGGTGCCGGCCCTGGTCCTGCTGCTGACTGGCCATGTGACCTTGGCCAAGTTATTTCCTCTCCCTCAGTTTTGTTCAACTGTTTCAGTTGTGTCTGATTCTTCGTGGCTCGATTTGGGGTCTTCTTGGCAAAGATACTGGAGTGGTTTGTCATGACCATCTCTGGCTCATTTTACAGATGAGAAACCAGGGCAAACAGGGTTAGGTGACTTGCCCAGGGTCACATAGCAATAAGTGTCTGAGGGTGAATTTGAACTCAGGTCTTCCTGACTACAGGCCTGGTGCTCTATCCATCAAGCCACCTACCTGCCCCTGACAATCTAGAATTCTTCAATTATTCTAAGATGTGCTCTCCACTGCCTGCTTCCCTCCTGCTCCTACCAGGTTTATAGGATCAGGGACCTCATAAGCCATGGAATCCAACCCTTTCATTTTACAGATGGGGAAACTGAGGCAAGGGAGGTCAAAATGACTAGCTCTGGGCCACACGTCTAACAAACACGTAAGTATCTGAGGCAGGATTTGAACCTAGGTCTTTTGGACTCCAAGTCTAGGGCTTTAACCACCATGCCACGTTTTCTCCATTCCCTTCTCTGGTCAGAGAGGAAGGTAGAAGGGATGCTTGGATGGTGCTGACAGAGTCATCCTCCTCTCTGGGGGTTCTTTTTCCTGCCTGCAACCAGATACCATTAGTCCGGTTGCATTAGCTGCTTACTAGGCATCTCTGGGGGGTAAGAATCCCTGTCAGGGCTGTTCAACCTTATTGGCTCCTCCTCCCCAGTCAAGTTCCCAGACCTCAGAGAGCCCAAATTCTCCACCTGAGCCCAGAAAGCCCAAATTCTCCACCTGCTCCTGTTTCCAACAGGCAGAAGGTCCCCAGAACAAATGATAGGAACGAACTTGGGTAGCTGCAGCCCCAGGCCTCTTGTTCCTAGCTCCCCGCTTCTACCTCACCTCCTCATTCTCAGCCCTGACCTTCTACTTTCAGGATTCAGCCCTTAGTTCTGACTTCTAATCCCCAGCTTCTAGCCTTGACCTCTAGCCCCTACTCTTTCTCCTTGCCCCAATCCCCCAGTCTCCCTAACTTCCCATTTGGACCTCTAGCCCCTAGTTTCTCTTCCTTGTCACAATTTCTAGCCTTCCTCTAGCCCTCCAGCTCCCATAGCCCTGACCCTCTAGATTCCCGTCCTCTATTCCTTGTCCCGACCTCTGTCTAGTTCCCATTTCCTAGGTATGACTTCCACATCCTCATCTCCTTGTGACCCTGTTTTCTAGCCTCACACTCTGATCTTCACCTTCTCATAGCCCTGATAACTGGCCTCCGATTCCTAACGCTGACCTTTAAGCTCCAGATCCTAACCCTATCTAACCTCTGGCCCTCAGTATCCTCACCCTGTTCTTTAGCCTTTGGGTCCCTAATTCTGGCCCCTTTGCTCTCTCCCAGTCCTTATTTCTAGTTCTCACCTCTTAGCCCCACTGGTCACGTGTGTGGCTTCTGAATGATCGGTTCCTGATTTATTCCCATCTGTGTGCCTAGGCTATACTCTGGGACTCTTTCCAACCTCTGACAGACAAAGTCCAAAGACTATTTTATTAAGATTTACCTTGATACTTCGGTGTTACTCACAGATTTTTTGTTTTTAATTTGTGAATTTAACCTTCCTCTCTGCGGGGTCAGGAGCATGGGAAGCAAGCTTCTTTAAAGTCAATAAGTCTGTATTCAATGTCTGCTGTGAGCTCCCCACTCCTCGGGCAAAAAAAGGCCTGTATAGACTCTTGTTCATTCATTTCAGTTGTGCCCTGCTCTTCATGACCCATTTGGGGTTTTCTTGGCAAAGATACTGGAGCAGTTTGCCATTTCCTTCTTCAGTTCATTTTACAGATGAGGAAACTGAGGCAAACAGGGTTAAGTGACTTGTCCAAGGTCACACAGCCACCCTCTAGGAACTTACTATCTAATTGCAGTTTGGGGTAGGGCAGGGAGATGAGATGTTTGTGTGAACGCTCACACACCACTGAGAGAAAAGGTCGGCATATCCATGTTATGTATTTGGACCACATTTAGACTCTGAACCTCTCACTCCCCAATATCTTGAATGAGGAAGTTCAAATGGCACTATGGGATGCATAGGCAGTTGTTCCCGAGTTTTACAGAGGAAAAAACAAGAGAGAGCATCTGTACCATGCCAAGGATACAGAGGAGGTCTATGCTGGGGGCAACACACATTCTGAAGGTGATGGGGGATTGATTTTCCAGATATCTGAAAGAGTGTAAGATCCCGAATGATTTGGAAAAAAAATCAGGGGTGTTATTACTACCCCAAAAATGCTAGTGAGAGGACATAAGTAACTACTGACCCATGTGCCTACTTTCTCATCTCCACCAAATCTTTATGAGAATAATCGACGCATCTACCAAGGTTATTGTTGACGAAAGTAGAGAGGCCGTGATGGAATTAGAGGCAGGGCTAAGTGGGTAGTGTCCTAGACTCGGCCTCAAGAATATCTGAATTAAATTTCCACCTCGAGGTGGCACCGTGGGTAGAGTGCTAGCTCTGGATCTCCCTGAGCTCAGGAAGCTTCAGACAGATTGCTGCTGGTCCTTCACTTCTCCAAGAGAACTTGTTCCTGATTTGGACTGGAGTGAGGTAGAGCTGAGCAGAGATATCGCTCACCAGCTGGGTGACCCTGGGCAAGTCACTTAACCCTGTTTGCCTCAGTTTCTTCATCTGTAAAATAAGGTAGAGGAGGAAACGGCAAACCACTCTGGTATCTTTGCCAAGAAAAACCCCAGAAGCAGTCATGAAGAGTCAGACACAATAGAACACCAACACCTCTGACACATACCAGCTGTGTTACCCTGAGCAAGTCTCTTAGCCGCTCTGAGTCTCAGTTTTCCCATCTGTAAAATGGAGATGATAATAGCCCTTGTCCATAAGATAGTCCGAGAGAGTTTCTTGGGACTCAGATATACTAAGTGACTTGAACGCGGACCAGATGCAAGACTTGAACCCAGATCTTTCTGACATCCTATCTCAATCAACTATCCCACGCTGTTTCTCACATGTCAGTGACTACCATTATTAAAATGTGGGAAGGCAATAGACAGACTTTTAAAATAAGGCATTTTGCAGCAGACCGCATCTTTCCAGTCGCAAAAATGCCTGAGATAGGCAGAGAATACAAATCCCACTGTGTTTATTGTTTGTTGCCTATAAAAAAGCATCTGATTCCAAAGAGCAATACGCTGCATTAAAGGCTCTCTTCTAGCAAGGTACCTCCCATGCACACGTCAAGATCTTACGAGATTCCTTGACAGATGCAACAACAGAGATAACTCCGTTCGGCAATCATCTATTAATATCAAGCAAGACACAAAAGAGGGAGATGTGTTTTCCAAAGGTATTTTCCAGCATCGTGAAGGATGTCCAGTGCTGTGGAGAAATCCAGTTGGAAAAATTCCCCCTCAGTGGTAACATTCTCCATATTCTCCTGTCTGTAGAAGACATTGTGCTGATTATGTGAAGGTTCACAACACTACAGAGCCTCCTACCAAATGAGATTTACAAATACTCAGAAGAGTTTGCCCTAACAATCCACACAGGAAGACCCAAGTGGATGAAGACTGCCTATTGACCAGGCCGGAAGGGACAAACCTCTTGTGCTGGCTCTGTGGCTGCCGAGGTCCAGTTTTCAGAGTCTGCGATTGTCTCATTGGGTTATGCTTTATAACTTAGATAATGACCTCGGCCCCAAACTGAGTAGGTGGAAAAGAGGGAACTGGGTTACCTTTGGGAAACCATGTAACACTTAAAAAAAGTTTTTATCACATTTTTATTGGTAGGTCTTATTTTCACATCACATTCATTTCTGAGCAAATCCTTCTTTCTCCTCTACCCAGTGAGTTATCCCCTTGTAACACAAATTGAGAAACGAAGAGAAAAAACAACACAATTTAGAAAAATTAACTAATGTATCACCTGCGCCTGACAACGTAGGCAATATTCCACACCCATAGATACCTGCCATTATGATCCAGGGAGGGAGGTACATTTTCTCAGTTCTTCTCTGTGACCAAACTTGGTTAATTATAATTATAAAGCGATTTCTTTCCATTTAAATGGGTGTATTCATCGTATGTGTTCTTTCACTAGTTGTTACTAGACAGTTACATGGACTCAGGAAGTGGTGCCCTGGGTCAGTTTGCAAAGTGCTTTAAAATAATAACAATGTTAATAAAGATAACGATAATAATAATTGTGATATTTAGTGGCCTGGCACTGCGCTCAATGCTTCACACTTATTATCTCATTTGGGCCTCATGAGAACCCTGGGAGGTAGAGGTCGTGTTTCCCCCTTTTTACAGATGAGAAAAGTGAGGCAAGGAGGGATTAAATGACTTGCCCAGGGGTCACTCAGACAAGATTTGAACTCCCTTCTTCCTGACTCCAGGCTCAGGGCTCTATCCACTGCACTACCTAGCTGCCTCCGATTCACACACATCTTCCCATGTTTCTTTGAATTCTTTATGGTCACTGCTTCTTTTGCGGTTCAGTCATTTCAGTCGTGTCTGACTCTTTCTTGGCAAAGATATTGGAGTGATTTGCCATTTCCTTCTCCAGCTCATTTTACAGATGAGGAAACTGAGGCAAACGGGTGAAGTGACTCGGCTAGGGTCACTCAGCTAGGAAGTGTCTGAGGCTGGATTTGAACCCAGGTAGTTGAGTCTTCCTGACTTCAGGTCTGGAGCTCTGTCCACTGCGCCACCTAGCTACCTCTTGTTTCTTATGGGTCAGTAATATTCTATCACAGTCATGTGCCACAATTTGTTTAGCCATTTCCCAGTGTACAGGCTTAGAGGTCATCCAGTCCTTTATTAGCGATTCAGTCCATGTAGCACTTTTCATGAAAACAAAAATCCCCCAAATTCTTTTTAATAACAATGGTTTTTCTAGCGATAGTCAACATAGCTCTGAATTCTAGAACACGGCCGTCTTTGAAATTTGCTCCTGCTGGCCAGGGAAGGCCTTCTACTTTTAGTTGCATGAGTAATTAATAATAGCCCTTTATAACTCGTTAAGTGTTCTATTAATATTTGGTTTGATGAATTAGAATGTTAACTTCCTGAAGGCAGGGACTGTTTGGACTCTTCTGTCATCCCCAGTGCCTGGTGCCTAATAATTGTGTAATAAATAAATGCTGCTGGCCATCTGCATTGGACCTTTTTCCCTCCACATCCCACCAGCCCATTCCCCCTTCCCCATTGGGAGGGAGTTCAAAAAATGCATCCGAACCAACTGGACTTAATGAACCTCCAAGAGATACAGCCCACAAGGAAAGAGGGAAGTGAGGGGTTTTTTAAAATTTCTTTAGTTGACTATGTGATGGAATGACCCTTTTGGAGGAAAGGGAGAGGGAAGAGAAGACAGGGCAAAGTAGGGGAACTGGAAAAGGAGGAAGACGAGAAGTTGGTGGTGAAGGAAGAGGTAGAGAAGGAGATGGTGGTAGAGGAGAAGACATAGAGAAGAGGCGGTGGAGGAGTGGAAGATGGACTGGGAGCAGAGGTAGGAACAGAAAGAGGTGAGGGCAAGGGGTTTTGTAAAAATAAAGTGTGTTTGTAAAGATGAGGCAAAGGATGGAGGAGATTCCTGCCCCACTGGGACCACATTGCTCCTTCTCACCGAGCTATGTGGGATTGGCTAGAGAGAGGAGTTTGCCCTTAGCCCCCAGGGCCAGCTTGCTTCCAAGTCAAAGCCGTGCCCTGCCCCTTTGGATTGGCCCCAGGAGCTCTCCTTACTTTTGCAGGAATTTTCACAGTAGAGTCCTGGCCTAGATTTCTGCCAGAATTTGGCTTCCCTTCCTCTCCCACCCCAAATCTTATTGCCTTTACCCACTCTGTCCCCCTCTACTGCCAGTCCCTTAGGGTCTGAAAGCTCTGCTGTGGGGAAGCCTCAGAGCCACCCGTGGGCTTCTCCATGGAAGCTTCAGCTAATTGATTGATGCTCCTGCACGATCACAGGCCCAGTCCCTGCTGTAGCCAGCCAGGTGCCCCTGTGGTGGGGCTCAGGTTCCACTTTTCATCTCATCAGCTGGCTGAGCTTCTTCACAGGCCCATAGAAGAGGCAGCTCTGGGCAGGATTGGAGAATAAATACTCTTGGAATTTTCTCTAGCTTTCCAGGCATTTGAGATGCAGTATGAGAGCTAATGGAAGTTGAGTCATCCTGCATGTTCCTCGTCTGCGCTACACGGCCTCGGACAAATCGCCACCTCTCTGGGTCTCAGTTTACCTATCTGTAAAACGGAGGCAGCGGTCCCTTCGCTGCTCTGAATCCATCTGACGTGAGGAACTTTATAAAGACGTCAGGTGATTGGTAGATAAACCAACTCCCAAACTCCTAAGCAAATATTTATTGTGACCACTTTGTCCCTAGCACTGGGCTAGATACAATGGATAAAAAATACAATGGGAGACTCCTAGAACGGCAGAGCTGGAAGGGTCCATTTCAGTCCTGTCATTTCACAGAGGAGTAAACAGAGACCTAGAACCTGGGAGTAACTTGCTTGAGATCGTAGAGCCAAGCCAGCTAATGCTGGAGACCACATATCCCTACTCCCAGATAATCAATCTTTCCACCACATCACACTGCCTGATTGATCAAGAATCAATGCATGATTCTTGACCTTAAACTCTAGAGAGGGAAACCAGAGATAATGATAATAGGTTAGAGTTATTTGGAGATTTCTCGTTACAAAGCAATCTCAGGTCCATCATTACACTTCATCCTCATAACAATCCCAGAATATTAAGTGGTATGTGTACTATCAGGGCCGCTAGGTGGCGCAGTGAATAAAGGAGCAGTCTCAGAGGCAGGAGGAGCTCAGGTCAATTATGGCCTCGGATACTTTGTGTGACCCTGGGCAAGTCACTTGACCCTGTTTGCCTCAGTTTTCTCACCTATAAAATGAGCCAGAGAAGGAAATGGCAAAGCACTCCAGTATCTTTGCCTAGAAAACCCCAAATGGGGTTACGGAGGGTCGGACACAACTAAAGTGACTCGACAACAACAAATATGTACCTTATCATTCCCGTTTTATGAACGGACAAACTGAGTCTCAGAGACATTAAAATACTAGCCCATGGTAAGACAGCTAGTACAGCTAGGGAGGAGACTTGAACCCAGATCTAATCTAACGAGAGCGTTTTTCAATATTAGGCACAGATGCATGATGATATGTGGGAGTGGAAGGGGGTATCTATATCTGTGATCACAGAAGCAAAGGTCCAGAGCTAGGGTACCGGAGGCTAGCTAGTCTAGCTCAATCGACTCAGCCAGAAGCATTTATTAAAAGCCTACTATGTGCCAGGCACTGTGGCCAAACTTGCTTTACATTTGAAATGTCTTGTCCAGAGTCACATGGCCGTAAGTAACAGAGGTAGAATTCAAATTCAGGTCCTTTGAACGGAGTTACTCTGGACTATCCCCAGTATCACACTGACTTCTCTTTCCTTGGTGTGGGGAATTCCTGGTAGGGGGGACTTTTCCCACCAACGTAGCTCAGTATATTTTGCACTTCAGTCTTAGAAAGTTGCCTGGGAGAACTCAGATGCTAAGTCCCTGGCCCAGGGTCATACAGCAAGTGTGGTCAGAGGTGGGACTTAAAGGGAGGTATTTCTGATTCCCAAGACAGCTCTCTACCCACTGGGACACACTGTCTTTCATGAAGAGATACAATAACTAAGGGCATCAAGCAGTGTATATTTGAGGAGTCCTAGGTGAGGAAAACATAGCCATAGGAGAGAGCTTTGGGAGGATCAGGGTGGTGGGTGGTGGAAATCATGGAGTCAAAAGCTTCGTGGGGGAGGTAGGGCTTGAAAGATGGAGAGGAGATGGCTAGGTGGTGGGGAGAAGAAGGAGAAAGGGGGTAGGCAGATGAGAGTGTCCTGAGCAAAGGCAAAGTTGGTCTGTTCCTTACCCTCGCCCTCAACCCTTTAGAAAATATCTCCTTGCCAGCTGAACTGCATACTCCTTCCTCTGCCTATCAGTCGGCCTCTCCCCGGAGTGCCAAGGCCTGTGCCACTCAGTACTGGGAGCCTGACTGGCAAGGGAGGACTAGCGGGCAGGAGGGGCTTTTAAATGTTAATTATATTTTGACATCCAGAGCTTGTGACATCCATCCTAATGACGTTTGGCCAGAGGCTGACAGCCCCCGGACATGTGGAGCAGAGAAGGATAAGTTGTTTTAAATTGCCTAGTAGCAAAGGAGGTAGGAAAATCCTGAGTCTTCAAGAAATGGGAGAAGAAGAGAGGAGGGAGAAAGGGAGGAGGAGAAGAGAAAGAGAAAAAGAAGGAAGAAGGGGAGGAAGAGCCTGTCCCTTCCAGGTGGTTAAGGAGTCTGGGATAATGGAGGGACAGCACAGGATAGAGGCTGTGGGATGCTGGCATTGGAAGAAATCTTAGAGGTCGTGGATTTAAGTTGGAACAAACATTGGATCTCTAAATCTAGAGGCAGAAGGGACCTCAAACGCCAGCAAATCAATCAGTCAACACTTTTCATAAGTACCTACTGTGTTCCAGGCGCCATGCTAAGGTGCTGAGAATATAAAAATGAAATTGAGACAGTCCTGGGTTAAATATTTCCCATTAGCATTGAAAACCATTCCGTGGATTGTTTTCGTACAGTGTTGGGTGAATTCCCAGAAGGGGGCCTCAGTGGCTTTTCTTAGAAATTAAACCTAGAGGGCAGAAACTTAAGGTATTCATTTCCCTCAAGAAGTGAAACGGGATAAAAATTAAACCAGGTTTACAAAGGGATTGAGTTAACGATTAGATGACAGATCCACAAAGGGCAATAAAGGCGGCTCTGGCTATTTGGGGCTATATTCCTTGCCTGACTCTTTCTCCTCCCTGATGTCATGAGAGCAATAACAGGACACCCTAGCCTTCACAAGGTCCCTTGGGGTCCCAGTTACAATGAGACCTCTAGACTTGGGGGGAAACCATAGAATGGATTCAAGGTGGGAATTCCAACGGGATTATATTCTAAAGACTCGAAATTCTTTTCCACTGGAAGAGGGAACATAAAAGTAAAGGATGTGAACAGAGGGAGAGGTAGTCCTCACACAGGGCTGGATACAAGATGGTGCTGGAAGCCTGGCATTATATTGGCTTTGTATATATTTGATATTTATTTATCTGTGTTTGTGTTGTTCCCCACCCCGACTGGAATGCTGCTTACCTGAGGGCAGGGACCACTTCCTTTTTGGCTTTGAATGCCCAATGTCCAGGACAGAGAGTCTGGCACACCGTTGAGATTCAAACAATGCTTGCTGAATGAGTTAATGAATGATTTTTAGTCTTTGCTAACCACTAAGTCTGCTAGTCACATCACAAAGGCCCAAATAGCGCATTAGTACTGACTTCTGGGCTCAAGGAATCTAGTCTTACTGGGTGATTTATGGGTCTTCTCCACTGGCTGTCATCGCATTTCTGCTGGTCATTCATTTTGAGAAATGCCCTGCCTGGAGTTGGTTATTGTTTAAGCTGGCTTCTCCCTATCACGGCCATTTTTATACGATGTTCTCACCAAGGAGGCTGGGGAAGGGTCCAAAATGGAACCCCATTAGAGATGGGGACTCCCTGGTGGTCGACACGAGTTTGATACCTTCGGCCATTATTTAGAGGTTCCAGGATAAATCCAGACAACCTCAGACAGCTGCTTACTCCTATTTTCAAGCTCTTAGGTTTTTGAAGAAAACCTATGTTCAGACAACATCGTTTCTGGATGGGTGGGACAGCTTGGGAATATTCCAAGGGCATAGGGTTGGATCATCAAAAGATCTGAGTTGGAGTCCTAGCTCCGTTACTGTCTGTGTGAGTCTTAGCAAGTTACCTTATGTCCTCATCTGTAAAATGGCACTCATCATTCTTAACTACCTACCTCAAAGTGGGTCATGAGGAAAATGCTTGGTAGGCTTAAGGAAGTCCAACAGAGAGCCTTGACTTGGGCCCTCACCGGTATGGGACGTGCCTGGATGAGGGAGCATTCTGTACCAATTCAGTCAATCAGCCGGTCAACAAGCATGAAGTGCCTACTATGTGCCAGGCATTGGGCTAAGTGCTGGGGATAGGACCAAGCAAAAAGAAAGACAGTCCCTGCCCTCGAGGAGTTTACATTGTGTGTGTGTGTGGGGGGGGGGGCAGAGAAGACGACGCATAAAAGGAAGCTGAAAATGAAAGGGAAAGGAGGTAGCTAGGAGATGGGAAGGAGATACAGTTTTAGAGAATTGTCTCAGATATCTAATGGTGTAGTGACCTACCCAGAGTCACACGGACAACATGCGTCAGAGGTTTCAAACCTTCATGTTCCTGACTCTAAGTACAATACCACATAGTAGTCCCCGAATAAATACTTGTTTGTTGATTGATTCATAAAGACAGAAACAAACTAAACCAAGTCTTCTTGGCTCTGAGACTGCCTCTCTGTTAATTAATGCTATGCTTCTCCTTTGAAGACCTCAATGCATAAAGAAGAAGGAGTTATTATGACCACCAAACCATCCCTTTGACATTGGAAGCAAAGTAAAGATGAGCGGCTGCCCTCCAGCTGCTTGGAGAATAGAGAAGGCAGCATGAGAGAGTTAGGTAACACCTTTGGCAGAACAAACACTCAGTGCCCAGGCATTGAGACAATGAACCCGAGACTGTAAAGCCCTTCTCTGAATTTCCTTAAGAACATCCTGGATTCCTCATAGTCTGGGATAGTTCCAGGGCTGAGCCCCTGGGAGGAGATCAGTGTTGATTACCTTGGGGGGACTGGTGGACCTTTCCCTAAGGGCACGTGGGTTTGGGGCCAAGGTGGTCCAGCCTCCCCACACACGGTGCAGTGATTCCTCAAGTTCCAGCCAAAGAATTACTCTGTAGGGAGCAAACAGCTTGCAGAGATGGCCAGTTCTGAATTCAACATTGCAGACCAGTTGGACTGGAGCTGGGCCTTTTCTGCACACTGGGCCCTGCTTTTGGCCACAGCTTGCATGGTGGATCCTCGGAAAGGTGCTGATCAACGCTGGCAGGTAGGGCCAGAGAGGCAGTGTGAGGGGGGTAGCAGAGAAACACCGGCTGAAGGGTCAGAAGGCCTGGATCCTATTCTAGATACTGCCACTAACTCCCTGGAGGACCTCTGGGAAGCCATTTTTAGTAATAATAGCTGACACTTACATAGCGTGTGTTATGCGCCAAGCACTTTCTATTGATCATTGTTCAAGGGCATCCAGCTCTTCATGACCCTTTGGGGTTTTCTTGGCAAAGATACCGGAGCGATTTACTATTTCCTCCTCTGGCTCATTTTACAGATGAGGAAACTGAGGCAAACAGGGTGAAGTGACTTGCTCAGGGTCACACATCAAGGAAGTGTCTGAATCCAGATTTGAACTCAGGTATTCCCGACTCTAGAACTGACACTTTTTACACTGTGTCACCTAACTGAGGGGGTAAGTGTGGGTTGGAGCAATCAGGGAAGGCCTCCTGGAGAAACAGGAAGCCGAACTTGTCCTGGGCCTTGAAGCACACCCTAAACCAGGGAGGTCCTTCAATCTAGGTTTGCCAACCAATTCAGTCACCTGTCAGCCCACAGTGGTTCTTTCCCTTTGCCAACCAAGGAGCTCCCGCCTTGGAGTCCCACCCCCTTCAGGGCACAGGTTTAGCTGTTGCTGGGGGAGTGTATTAGCCTCAGCAAACACCAGAGCGTGAGTGGCCTGGCTGGATTGTTGCTGCTCTCAGCAGTCTGGAGCTCGATTTCTGTTCAGCTTCTCTCATTCATTCATTCACTGGCTCCTTCACAAATATGTATTTCTCACCATAGGATCACAGGGAGTTTAGAGACCATCTAATCCAATCTCTCTGGGAACTTCATAGTTTTGTTGGGGAAAACAAGGCGCTCGAGTGGGAAGAGGTCAGTAATGCAGAGAATGGGGTGAAACAGCTCACATTTCTATAGCACGTCAAGTTTACACAGCACCTACTTTCAAACAACCCTGTGGGGGAGGTAGTGGAAATACTACTAGTTGTAGTCCCATTTTACATATGAGACCACTGAGGCTCAAAGGATTGAAGAGGCTGAGTACAGGATATAGAGCTAGTTCTACCCCACTTAATGTTTCAGAAGAGTGTCTCCTGACTCTAAGGCAATGTATGATAATGTGGGAGGGGGGTGGGGGAGAGACAGAGACAGAGAGAGGGACAGAGAGGAGAGAGGAGAGAGATGAGAGAAAGTGAGAGAATGAAAGGGAGAAGAGGGAGGATTGAGAGAGGAAATAGAGTGAGAGAGTGAGTGAGAGAAAAAGAGAGGAGAGGAAAGAGAAAGAGAGGGAGAGAGAGAGACAGAGTGAGAGAAAAAGAGAGGAAAGAAAGAGAGGGAGAGAGAGAGAGAGAGAGAGAGAGAGAGGGAGAGAGAGAGAGAGAGAGAGAGAGAGAGAGAGAGAGAGAGAGAGAGGAGAGGAAAGAGAGAGAAAGAGAGGAGAGGAAAGAGAGAGAGGTAGAGAGAGAGAGAGAGAGAGGAGGAGGAAAGAGAATAAACATCTATACAGCACCTGCCAGAGAGAGAGGATGAGAATGAGGAGAGAGAGAAAAGAGAAAGAGAGAAGGAGGGAGAGAGAAAAAGATCCCTGTGGGCTGGACCAGTCATGGAGTAGTACTTGAGATGAACCTTGAAGGATTAGCAGGATTTAGATCAAGAGAATGGTGCGGAGGTCCCACTGGGGCAAAGGGAGAGTGGGTGTAGGGCTATCAGACTGTGTTCCTTTTCAAACGTCTGGGGAAAGGCAGATTCCCTCTTTGGGCGCTCTTCCATGTAGATACTACTAATGCTGTAACCGGAGGTTACATCGTAGATGCAGGGAAGCCAAGAGCCACGCCCCCTGTTGGAAGGACTAAGTCATTTCTTGTGCTTCCCT